>NC_088098.1:195215035-195516219 GCF_036370855.1 Dromaius novaehollandiae
CTTTTTTTTGCCCTGGAGTCCAATATATCAATAGTTCAAATTCTGGCCAAAACAAAGTGTCACCACCACCTTGTTTGCTGGTGAAAATTTATCACCCTTCTCATTCTCCTGTTTGCAAACCTACAGGCCAGTTAACTTCCTCTAGGTGTATATCCTCTTCCCCATCAATCTGTTGACCTTTCTCTATACTTTAAAATGAGGAATAATTTGTTCCAAAGCAGTCATAATGTTCAGTAATTGTTCTACATAAAGTATAATTTCTACCTTTCTCTTTAGAACAGAAGAGAATGGCTGTAATTGTCCTTTTCACTCTGATAGTGCTTTTTTCTTATACCGGAAATGGTAATTTTCGCATAATGTGTGGTGTGTTAATGCACAACAACACAGTATATTTGCCTCTCAAAACTATCATTTTTGTTTTTTAGTCAGAGTTGTCAGGGAAGTATTTTGGCACCTTGGCCAAAGCTCAATACCAACCATCTGCTAAACTGCCTTTTTATGGCTGCAGCACCTAGCAAGGTTTGGGTGTATCTGCCTTTATACAGTATCAGGAGAGTGTCTCCTGGGACATTCAGAGGTGGTGCCAGGACAGTGACTTGTTACTTGGTGTTCAGGTATTGAGCTTCCTGCTTAACTAGAATGCCAGCTGCTATACAAGGTTGCAACAAACATGCAAATAGAGTTTCTTTTGTTGAGAAGAAGTACTCGTTAGTAAACTTTCTGAAATACCAGAACAGCACAATTTTATATTAAAAGGTCACTGAAAAGTTTAGTAGAATAATTATTCAGCTTCATTAACCAGCAAAATATTGAACGTTTTTTGACTTAACTGTAAAATAAAAGTTTGAGATTAAGCTTGAAGTTTTGTTGTTGAAGATGCTCTGTCAGTTTGTGCATCCGTTTGATCTGTCACTCTCGGCTGTAGGATTGCTTGCTCAGTTCCTGCCTCTTGCTGTTCAGCAACCAGGCTGCCTCACATGTGCTGTCACTTCTTCTGTGTTAGGACTACAAGCCAGATTTAGTGGTCAGTCTGATTTGTCATCTGCTGTATAAAGATGTGTGTGACATCATTACTTGATGTTATTTACACTCAAAAGTCTTAGCAGTAGCTTCCTACCTTCATCTTTTAACCATGGCCCTTTTATGATTGTGTGGCTGATGCATCATGTGGCCTAACTTCTGTGTCTTATACAGTGGCAGAAAAGTTTGTTGAAAAGTCTTTTTTTTTTTTTTTTTGGTGGATAACTAAGAATAAAATTTCTTATAGTACCTTGTACTTTAAGAACTGCTGTATACGGTCAAATAGAGACAGACCCCTAGCATCCTGTTCACAATAGTGGCCATTAATGAATGCTTTCGGAGGGCATATAAATAAGTCCTGAACTGTAAAATAATTTAAATTACACTAAAAACCTTTTAGACTGCTGATGTTTTAAAATGCCTTTTAAGAGCAAAATTATCAAACCTTCTAAAGTATACCACCAATCTTTCTCTTTCTTTATATCTTGCTGCTGTTTGTTTCTTGTTGTTATAACCATTTAAAGAGCATTTCTGATATACAGTAAAGTGTCCACCCTCAGTAAAAATGACCATAAAGTCCTAAGAAATGAACCAATAAAACATTCTTTACTCTTTCAGTTTTGTTAAATTTAATTTTAAATAAGTTATATTTAATATCTGAAGTTATTTATAATAGTGGGTAATAAATTTTTAAATCATTGTTTACAACTTGAGTTTTTGTTTCTATTTAATTAGTGTGGTAGAGTTAATGTATCACCATACAGTATAGATAAATTGTTACTGTATTTCATGCTTCAGAACAGAGGAGTGTTACTGAATTGATATAAGGTAGGTTTACTTTGCAATTCAGCTTGTGTTGTGGGGTAATCGTGATTTTTATAAATACTTCAATTTTCTTTTGTTTTACATTTGGATTATTTTTGCGTTTTTTTTTTTTTTTTTTTTTGGATGAGAAATGCTGTACTACGTTAAACTATTTCTTCATGCGTGAAAGAAAATGTGTAAAATTTGAATACAAATCTAGAATGAAAATCCTTATCAGAGCAAAATTATAGGGACAAAATAAAACCACAGTACAAAACTAGAGGTTCCCAAACTTATTTTGTTGAGATTTGGTCACTGGCATGGATGATTAATGCCATTGGCACCAACAGTCCCAAATTTCTCTGGTTGTATGAGTACCTCTCAAATCAGGACTTCTATGTCCATCAACCTATGAAACATAGCTGAAACCAGGACCCAGCTCTGTGCTCCATGCTTCACATTCTCATGTACCGAAATCTACTCGTGTACAGCAGGCCCACTTCCAAAATTGCTCTCAGACAGTACCTGCTTGAAAGATGGTTAACATGATGAAAGTGTGATAGTGCTCACAGGCATAGTTGGGAGCTATAATAAAGTACCATGCTTACAAATATGTGTGGCAAGTAACTGGTCCCACAAACCTTTCTGCAGATAAGTAGTCTCATCAGTCAGTTGAGTGGCTCTGATTAAGGATTACATGTGATTAGTAGTCTGCAAGGTTAGGAGTATGACCTGTATCATTAATGAGTATTCAGATATTGACCCTACTTTGAGCAGCAGTTTGAACTAGATGACCTCCAAGATCCCTTCCATGCAGAATGGTTCTGTGATTAACCTCCTTCTATTGTGCAAATAGATATTCCATTTATTTATTTATTTATTTATATATAGGAAATAAGCTAACCCCCAGCAAATTGTTGCAAATATTTTACCTATTGCATCATGTTGTACAGTGTGGAGATGCAAATTTGACCCAGGTTTAAGATTTAAAATAGTAAGAGAAATACGCTGTTCCTTTTTGTATATTTAATTAAATTCCTTCACATCTGATGGTATATAGTTTACTCAGTTTCAGTGCTGGAACTTGTGCAGAGCAGAGTGGCTGAAAGTTTGATGCATTATGTACAGTTAAGTGGATGTATGTCTCTAAGCGTATTTGAACAGTTTCAGGTACTGCTAGGACTGAAGTTATAGTGGCAAAGACAACAGTGCACATCAGCAGTCTGAGTAAGAAAGGCTTGCAGAGACCACACTGAATCATTTCTTTCTTGATGAACACTATAAGTGAAATGATGCATCCTAGAAGATGTCATTGATAAACTAATAACAGTAATGGCCTGGGTTTAAAAGAAAACCAAATGTAAATTCTTGGATGGTTTGCAAGGCACTGTATTTCTCTATAAGGCGCTAAAAGCTTTCCAAAACAAGGACTTGGAATGTGAGATGGAATTTTTAAATATAAAAAAGAAAAAAAAAAGTAAGAACTTACTATGTAGATTCTGAATATATGTAGATGTTGCCACAACTGCCTGAGTTTAATAAATCATATGCTAAGTGTATTTTTGAGATGAACAGTCTGTGCCATTATTTTAGAAATAATATTTGACTGAACAGTAGTATGATCCTTCTCATCAAAATGTATGTAGATTGTCTTCCTGTGTTAGGCTAAACCTTACACCTACTGATGCCTGCTTAACTGTTCTCATTTAGTATTTTTAATTACTTTTAGGTAAGTTGGTGATAAGGGAGGAAACCTCACAATTATTGATTGAAAAAGGCCAATTGCTTTCGCTTGCATGTAACTAAAAAAATGTTTTTATTTAACGTTGTAACCCTTTCAAATATGTGGATTAGCCAAAGTAACATAAGGTGACTGTTATCATATCTTAAATTTAGCAGTATATTTTGGAGAAATTGTTGGCTGCTTGTATGTTTTTATTAAAAAAAAGAAGAGGGAGGGTTATCAGAGCAGAAAAAATAAGCAATGTGTTAAGGATTTGGCAGGTATCCTGGACTGGTAGGGAGTATGGAAAAGAATTAAAAGGAGTAAAAGGTTCTAGGAAGGAGCTGAATGATTTCTTTGTGTTACTCTTCACCACAGAAGATGTTGTTTCTATTCTTATCAGGTAATGTTGATGGGGCGTTTTCTGGTTATCAGATGAGAGAATGAGGTATCAGAAGATCAAGTGCTAGAATAAAGTGATGAAGACCCCTAAGCTTAAATCATGAGGGCTAGATGAGATTCATTCTTTCAGTGGTTCTAGAGAATGAAGTGGCTGATCTGCTAGCAAGAATGTGCCTCGTTAAGATGAGATACTATGTCAGAAGACTGGAAGCCAGCATGTGTTGCATACACCATACTTTTAAACTGCGCACAAGGAGCAGTCCTGGAATTTGCAGACTCGCAATCCATATGTTAATGCCAAGTATGTAGATTGGAGTACTAAATGAATAGTCATGTAGTTCTGTGAGCATAAGGACCATCAGACCCTAGTTTCTTATGTAGTTGCATCTTACAGGTAGTTACAAGCATCAAGTGCAGCGGGGATATTTATAAGGTCACACTTGTACATGTTTCTCTAATAACATGTGGGCTTATGCTGCAGCCTTTACTTCAGTTGGGGCAGTTTGTGGCTCACTCTTGTCTATTCATACACCTAGCACTTGCAATTTTGAAATGTTTGATTCCTTATTCAAACTGTGAATGACTTTTGAATCTTCTGCATTGACAAATTTGGTTGAAATCAGTTAGTGGATTCAGGTTATGAAGGGTCAGACAAAATCTAGCTAGACATATAAAACAATGTTAATCTCCACTGTCTTTAGCTGTCTAAACAGTGATTGTCATGTCTGAATTGCTTCTGTTGTTAATGGAGAAGAAAGACACACCGACATATGCCACAAATGTATTCATATATATCCACTTTCAGTGTGCAGTTCATTCCAGCTTATTAAATTTACGATGTATAGGCTTTTATAAAACTGTGTGAACCAAATCATTTTGGTGTGGTCCTACAAGCACTGATTTTGGTGCGATTGGGAGGATGGTGAATTGTGATGTAGGGATGGAAATGAAGGGAAAAACAGTGCAGGAGCATCTTATATGGCTTTCAGCAGCAAAGCTGATCTACCTTGTAACTTAGCTGCAGGTGACATAGTAGTTTCAGAAGTGCTGGCATTAGTAGCAATTAGCTGCATGCTCTTGTTCTCCCTGTTCCCCTTCTGATGTATTAGCACAGCCATTTGTGTTGTGATGCAGTGACTTGGATTAGAGAATTAATCCTGACTAAAAAACTGAGTCTGTAAAAAAAACAGCAATTTTTATTGCAGGTTAATTCCTCAAGTCTGTTTACTGAGCAGCTCCATAAGTAGATATATCTACACAAAGAAGGATGCAGCACAAGGAGAAGAAGGAGGAGAAGGTTCGTATCTGTTTGAATAAGATGTCTTACCAAAATAGACATTCATCAAATTATGCTTCTAGACATCTATCTTAGAAGTGATTAATCTTGTCCTAAAATAAGTGTCTGAGGTAAAATGTACTATATACATTCCATAACGTTAGAGAAAGTTGTGAGGAACTCGCGGTAATCATCTAAAGCTGGAGATACTGGCATAATGATGGTACATGTCATTCAGTATTTACAGTTACAAAATAACTCTCATTGGAAGACATAACTTGAAATACTTGAAGATATTTCTAAATTACATGTTCTGCGGAAACGCATATATCATTATAGATGCGTTAGTGAAAACCTCTTCTCAGAGTGCACGCTATAAAAGAAACTACCCTAAGATTTATCCTAATGGTGCTCCAGAGTAGCATAAGTGAAAATTCTGTAGCTGGGGATTTCTGCTCAAATGATATTAACTGTCCATCTAGTTGAATTACAATAGTAATTTATCAATCCGTGCTTACATGTTTCCTCTGTGTGTTCTAAAATGTTGTTTATAAATAACAGAACTTCTGGAAAACTAAGTACAGTTTTTGCAGTAAGTTTGCATATTTAAAATAAAGCTGCTATATTTCTTTCATTCACTTCATTTTCTTTGGATTATCTGTACTTTTTCAGTAATGGCAATACATTCATTCTGCCATTTGGAGGAGCCTGTGCCACAGAATAATGATCTGAAGAAGGCTAACTTATTTGCAAAGAAGAGTCTTCATTTGGAAAGCAGTACTGATGCAGCAAAGAGGTGCTTTGTCAAGTTCAGGTAAGTGCTTTGTCTTTGTTATTTTTTAATCATACTTATTTGTTGTTTGGTACGTGGGTATTTTGTTTAAATTAGCATACATGCAGTGTCATATCAGCCTTTGTGTTGGTCATTTGACACCTGAAGTATCCTGAAATGAAAGGGCACATGTAGTAGCATACATACTTACAAGATGCATGGAAGGAAACTGTTGTCTAGAAAGTGATTTTAGAATAACTTCTAATATCTGGACTAGCTGGTGAGGGTGGAGATAATATATTATCTCTTCATAATGACATAATTCTACTATTGCTAAGAATTCTTTTTTTGGAATTTTCTTATCTCTTTCTTTGTTTTCCATATTCAATATTTGGCTATGGCAGAGTAGTTATTATGCATGTTAGAGTTAATAATTAGGTCTCAAATCATTGAGAGAGGGGAAAAAAAAAGGAAGTAGCAGTCATGTTTCCACAACTTGGAACATCTTCACATTTATTATTTTAAAAAATAAGCTTTTGAATTTTCTGTCAGTCAGATAGAAAAACTTTTGCTGGAATGGATCCTTAAATTTTGGCATGCTAACACTGGATCTGGATTTTTTTTTTTTTTTGGATGAATCTTCACTATACATTATGTATTTATTTTTCTAGACATCCAATTAAAACATATGTTTCCAACATAATATTGACTGTTTTTCACAGCAGAAGTTGGTTTATAGTACGGATAGTAGTATTCTGTATGACCACTGTATGTAATGTACTTACAGTAAGGAGTGTTAGCAGCAGCATAGTAAAATACTTATGAAGATTTAAAAAGGTACTTGAATTTCTTTTCCTGTGCTTTTGTTGCACACTGTGGGAGTATTCTAACTGGCTGTGGGTTTGGTGTTCCAACCATCAGTCAAAAAAGGGATAAGCTGCAAACAAAAGCAAGTTGCTTCTTACCAGAATGGCAGAGTATAATTTGTCAGTGGTGCACCTAAATCTAAAACCTTTTTACAACACGAGTCTGCTTTGTTGCTAAATTACTGTATCACTTGCATACATTAAAATATATCTTTATGGATACATATATTATCTGAAAAGCCTTGACAATAGCATTTGTCTTGCTAACAAGCCCACAGAATGTTAAGTACCAGATTTTTAAAATTTGATACTATCATATCTTTTGGCTCCAGAAATAGAGGTTCCTGTTCTGCATGTTTTTGTGCACATGCTTAGCTTTATATCAGTGTCATGTTGGTGTAACAGTGATGCCTAAGAGATTCAGGGACAGAGAAAGAACAGCACTTTTTCAGTGCAAACCCGTGTTTTTTTGTTTGTTTGTTTGTTTTTTGTTTTTTTTTTTTAAATATACTTGGAGAAAACGTGAAGATGTCTTAAATGCTTTGTAAATGTAATGGGCAACTAAAAATTAGAAACTAGTTAAGAAAAGCTTTTGGACTGTTAGTAAGTTACTCCAAATACACACAAGACTCAGTGAAAATGAGACTTGCTTCAGTAAAATTATAAAAATTGGAATGCATTTCAGTAAAATCATCACAAAAGACAATTCATTCTGGAGATGCATCTTAAAATTTCTCTTTGTGTTGTGCACGAGGCATATAATGAATAAGGTCAACCAGAGATCATTATGAAAATGCTATTTATGAATGCAGCAAAACTATAAAATCTGAGCAAATAATGCATCTGACCTTATTTTTATATTTTTAAAAAGTATTTAAAGAACAGTATTTTTAAATTTTATTAGTTTTTCCTTTTGGTGAGAATGGATTCCTGGTATACATGAAGGCAAACTGTTAGTGAACACAATAGAAGCCAAAGCGAGACAAGAATAAAACATAAACCAAGTTCAGTATGGTTCAGCAATATTGCTTATGATGTCAAAAATACAAGTATTAAGAAAAGTGAGTGTAGAGATACATATGTATATTTTTCTGAATCATTCAGCAGAACTGTTATTGTCCATGTACTGGAGATTGTGCTAGGTACAAAGCTGGTTTTCCTCGAAGAATAAACAAAATTGCATATCCGAAGAATAAGAAGGTAAGATCTTCGACATTGTGTTATTTCAGGGAGCAATTAAAAGTAATTTCAGTGGTCTGTAAAGCACACGCCTGTACAAAAATACTTGACTGTTATCATGTGTCAAGAAGTCTCAAATGGCTTCTGTCAGTTCATGTTCGATTATTTTTCTCTCTATCTCATGGGTGAATTTTGGAAGTGTTCAGCTCTGCTTTCTAAATGTGTTTTCCCTGAGATCAATGAGTTGACCTGAGTGGGAATAAAGCCTGGTTTATCTTTAGTGAGACAAAGTTAAGTCATCACTAAGTGATTTTTTTTGAAATCCCATCCGTGAAATACCAGATCTTTGACACTCAGTGGGATGAGCATCTCGGAACAGACTGATACTGGGGACTCCCAAGCTACAGTTCAGGTAAATAACTTCTTTGGAGGAGGAACTTAAAGGTTTCTTCTTTTTTTAATTATGATAATTAAGTAGCAAAGGGTGCAACTTAAACTATAAATGTTTTCCTCTCAACATTTACCTTTAAAATAGATATTCCTACTTTTGTGAGAGGATTTGTTGGTTACAGTTTGAGCATTACATAGTTATCTAACACTTCAGCAATACTGTTTCTAAAGAGGACTACTTTACCAGCGCAGAAGAGGACTATCTAGTTCTATTCCCAGCAACTTTTTATCTTGTTTTCCAATGTGTAGCTATGAGTGAGATTCTAGTTCAGCTACTGTAATTTCCATTTTTCAAAGACAGAGATGTATTTTTGGTAATGCTTGCATAATTCAGAAGTAACAGCTTCTATATTGGAATATGCATTAGGGGCTCTGTTCGCATCCCACGATTAATTTAATTTGTTTCCTGCTCCAGCTAGTCCCCCCTCTTCCTGCAGGGAAAGGGCAGCTCCATTCTTTGTGCAACAGCCCAGTGTAGCTTGTAACCTAGAGCCTTAAAGTCACCTTGAATCGATGCTGCTTTACTTTTATTTATGTTCTTGTAAAGTACAGTGGTGCAGCAGGTACTGCAACCTCAGTAGCAGAGGCAAGAAACTCGGAGAAGAACAGGGTGGACAATGAGGACATGAGCTGTTATGGCCTTCACCCGTCATCTGCATCTGCCCTAGCTTATCACCCAAGGTCCTCTCTCACTCTGTTTTGGTGAAAAAGTGGAAAATGCTCTGTAATTAGTAGAAAAAGAAGAAATATTCCTGTTTTTAAAAAAAAAATAAAAATTGGTTTATTTTCTTCTGCATCGGAGTGTTTCTAAAAGAAAATGTTAAAGGTTTGGGGATTTTTTCTTTCTTTTTCTTTTTTCTTTTTCTTTTTTTTTTTTTTTGAAGACTTACCCAGTTTCAATTACAGACTCACTTCCTTGCTGCCTTCAAAAAAGCAAGGAAGATGCTGTAAAATATCAATAATTCAAGATGAAGATCAAGAAGAAAAAAAAGGGTACTTTAAGAAAAGAGAGGTTACAACACAACATTGAAATACATATGATGCCTTTTAAAAATTTTTAAGTTCTACCATCAGTGAGATGTTTAGGATTTTCTATATTCAGTTCTATAGGGAATATAGACTGTGAGAGAAACTGATGTATCAAATAGTAGATCATCTGGTTTAAGAAGACAAACAACTTTTCCAGCCAAGCAACAGGGTAAACGAAGCTATTAAAATATGAGCACATTCATAGTAGTTCTTTAATTTAGTTAATTAAGCTGAAGAAATATCACCCACTTTTTGTAAGTTAAAAGATACTACGTGTGTGTAGCAGTGATGTAAAATATAGAATTTTTTCCCTCCAGACCATTTAGTAATTCCCGTAATTCTTGTCACAGGTATATTAAACAGAGCCAAATGTGTACTTCTCAAAATAGTAAAGTTATATAAAATCTGAGTAACAATTACTAAGCGTTATTGATAATTAATAAAATATTACTTAATGGACAGCATATTCAATCTTAGAGAGAAGTGACATCTCTTAAGAGACAATCCACAGTAGTAGTAGATAGATACGTAATAGATAGCTATGTGTCGTTAGTACTCTGATTCAGAAGCATGATATCCGAGCAATAGGTAAGTTGTGCAGATAGCTCTTCTTATGCTTAACACATTAATATATTAGTATTGTTACGGAACATCTTTGTTCCCTTTCTCTTTGGACCACATTTAGCTTCCTCTCCCCTGTCTCTGAGACATATCTTACCTTCTTGGGGCTTATGATCTAAGAATGTCTGAGCAGAGAGGGTTCATTGCCTGTGCGATCCAGTGTTAGACCCTAAGGTAAGTAACAGAATATGCAAATTTTTGTTCCCACCATCATGGCACTCTTCTGAGAGCAAACCAAAAAAGTTATTGTCCTCATTATCAGAATCCATCTTAAATATACTGCTCTTGGATCCCACTCTTTTAGTGCTATCATATTGGGCTAGTTGGTTTAAATTTTTGAAGAATGAGATTGCTCTGCCTCATCTGCAGTCTAGCTATGGCAATTTCAGGGTCTTCCAAGAGAAGATATCTCATTGCTGACATGCTCCTCAAGAAGAGATGATGAAACCTACCTAGTGCCTTGAAGATGAACTTCATTATTCTGCCATAATTGTGTATGTTAGCCAGTACTGGTCCCTGGTTGCTTGGTTTAACAACACTCAATGATCAAGGTAGTTAATTTGAAGTACCACATCTATTCCAAACACAGAACATATTTACATTTATCCACCCAACTCTCTTTCATAGTAGAGGTTATAGCATAGCAGAAGGGAAGAACTACAGAGTAGTATTCTCTGGGTCAGGAAGAGGACACATTTTCTTAGGTTACAGTCCAAGTTATGGAATACCATCTTATGAGACAGAAATTCTGTACTTGCAGTCAAGTAAGGACTCCAGTGAGCACATCAGAGAGGGACAGTCTGTGGCTTGAACTCCATTTGATACAGTACAGTTGGTTTGAAACTCCAGATACCTCAAAAGGGACAACTGGTTCAGTTGAAGACCCTCTTATATTAAGGAGTAAAACATTTCAGCTTGTAGGTGGACAAACTCCTCTGTGCTTCAGTTTAGTTAAAGACCATGGTTTAGAGACCTATCTTTTCTCCAAGTTCTACCAGTTGTTTTCACTACTGTTCCCAGAATTGAGTTACTGCCTAGCTTGTCAGTGAAGATGCTTGCGATTCTTTAAGCCATGCTTGCCTTGGCACAGCCTTCTGCTTTTAAACACCAGGTGTGGGTGCTTATTTTAGATCCTGACCTGTTTCTGCTACTGCTTTCTTTCTTTTGCTCCATTTTTAAAGTGTCTCTTTAATTTCAACTCATTGTGGCTATCTTCCTACTGGACCATTTCATAGTGAAGACATTGGTCATAAGCATTCCCACCTTTCCGCCTTTTTTCTCTGATTATCCTTCACACAACGAAGGGTAATGAATAGTATCTTAGTGCCGCAGGGGTACAAGATGGGCCCCAGGATTCTATAGCATTAAGAAATTAAAATTCCTATATGGTGTAGACTGCATTTACTGTTTGGTCCTTAATGTGCTCTGTTAACTATATTATAATGAGATAATCCTCTATACAGAGATGTCATGTTTGTTTAACAAGATTTACTATAGAAATAGGTGTTTCCCTTGTATTTATGATAGGATGTTACTATTATAAGGATCATATTGTTAATTTTTTTATGTTCAGTTTTTTTGTTCCTACTTAGGTTGGCCAAGTGGCAACCCCCTCACACATATTTTAAATACCTTAGTTTGCAACACAGATCCATCTCTAAAATTATTATTGTTATTATT
The DNA here is from genome assembly GCF_036370855.1 of Dromaius novaehollandiae. Taxonomy (NCBI): domain Eukaryota; kingdom Metazoa; phylum Chordata; class Aves; order Casuariiformes; family Dromaiidae; genus Dromaius; species Dromaius novaehollandiae. The sequence goes on from NC_088098.1 coordinate 195,226,858, forward strand.
AGATAGTAAAATATATATTTTGTAACTAATACATCTGTCCCTGCTTTCAGTGTGCTAACTAGGTTATGCTTGATACAATTCCCATTCTTAAAGAAGCACATATGGTTCAGTTTTGATAAGCAAGTTACTACTGTAGATATTTCACTTTGTCCGAAGATTTCTAGGAGATTGGAGGTGTGTTTGCAGGTAGGGAGGAAGGGGAGAGGGAGATTAGGAGACAAAAAGATGCCTTCCATGCTTGATATGGTTTTCCTGATTTAAGGGAATGTAATGGGTAAATTTTCTAGACTCAGACATTATAACTTAGAAATTCAGTAACTGCATTTAAGTTTATCTCTGCATATATGTGTTTATGTTGAGTCCATTTTGGATACTGTTGTAGTACAAGCAATAAATAAGGAGGAAAAATGCATCTTTGTTTTAGCAGATAATTCTAGTGTCGTAACTCAGTAGTCTGTGAGCTACCATTCGTACTGTCCTAAAGGGAATGTACTAGTTAAAGGAGAAAATAGCTAAAAAAAAAAATGGGTAAAGAATACTTGTGGTGGTAACTAGAGTTAGTTCCTGTAGAACCAGAAAAGGTTATTTTAACAGCACAGTCAGAATTTGCAGATGATGTTTAAAACAACCAAATAAAGTAGATAGTGGTGGAAATACTATTGTGCAACTGAACTGAAGGAATTTTTTTAGACAACTACTTGCCTGTTATTTTCATTGACAAGATAGAGATAAAGCAGTGGTCATTTCCAAAGCTCTGTTCTGGCTGATGCTTTTATGTGTGTTTTTCAAGCCAAAACACGCACTTTCTCAGGATCGAGTGTTTTCACCAAGATTCGAAATTATCACAGCGTTGTTGCTGAAACAAGTCATTTTTGAAAGAAATGGTATTTTGAAAAGAATAGTGACACCTTAGTGGCAGGCAGAAGACTCTCATCAGCTGAACTCCTGACAGAATCTGGCAGAAATTCAAAGTATGGTTTGTCTCTAGTAATTCCATTAACATTTCAAAGGTTGATCATGTTCTGGGAATTACCCAGGAGGGATTATTTTTTAAGTTAAGAATTAGCATTCTAAAGCCTTGGCTGCACTAGAAATATTGCAGCTATCTTGCAACAGCTAATGTGCTATATACGAGACTTTCTAAGACTTTGTCTAAACACAGCAGTACTTTCTCCATTCCATACATTTTGCCACTTTGTCTGTACCAGCATAATTAAAGTAGCAGCCCTCTTTCCCCCTAGTTTGAATACAGCCTTCTCAGTATTAAACAGTGTATATTGATAGCTTATTTCCACATAGGAGGGCTGGCCCGATTCCAGAAATTGTTTTTAAGTATATTGCTATTGCTATGCCTGCATAAACTGTTTGTGTGGAGACACTATACCAGAAAAAAGTGATTTCATTCTGGTTTATTTGCCTTTTTCCACAGAGTCCACATAAAAAGTGATGCCACTTTAGTTTTGTTGGTTCAATTTGCCTTTGTGGGCAAATCTGCCCTTTACTAATTATATGTGCATCTATGTTACAGGATATAAATGATGAATGTTTTGGTAATAAAAGTAATAAAAATGCATCTTTCTCTCTGATATAAGCCTAGCTTACTTGGTTTATACTAGAACAAGTACAATTTACTGTGAATGGTTAGAATGTTTCCATCTGGCTACATGTTACCAGAACATACAGCGCAGCTGCCCCTCTGAATCCTAACTTTACATTTTATGCCAAACAATAGAGAGTTATGTTTCATATACTCTGACCAAACTTTTACTGCTGCTTTATAAATCAGTATCTTGTCTAACATATGTTACCCAAGTAAGAACTTAGAAAGTGGAAGTCTGAATATCAGAACTTGGACCCCTTGCAAATAAAGATGATCTGCATATGTGCATTCTACAAAATAGAGTTGAACAGGTCCTGATTATTTCATTTTTAAAGCCATAAATGAGAGAGAGATCTTGATTTCCCCCTTCCTTTTAATATGGGATCATGATGGGGAAAAGACTGAGGATCAGAATAACCCTCCTGCTTTAAGCCTGGAAACAGTGGAGAAAGGACCCAGACTAGCTAACAGGAACAGAAAGAGGCAAAAGCCCAGGGACCTTTGGCCATCCAGAGAACACTGACTAGCTTTGATAAGCTGTTCTGTCCTATGCTCAGTGACTGCTTGCTCCACTCTTTCCTTCCATTCTGCCTCTGCACTTCTGCTTTGGTATTTACTTATTTCATATGCTTTTTTGCCCCTGTTCTGCCATCCTTACTCTGGATCTCCTTCCATTTTGTTTGCAAGCAGAAGCCATCCCCAAAATGGAATTACTGTTGCATTTACCACAGTCATGCTGTTTGTGCTGTGTGTGAACTTTTCCCCCGTGCTGTCTGTCTTATCTGTTTAGACTGTAAGTTTTTTAATCCGGGACCTTTTACTGTTCTGTGTTTATGTGCTGTCCAACACAATGGAACTTCAATTATCATTAGTCCTTAGAAGTAACTGTAATAAATATGATTAAGAGTAACATTCCTTTATCCTGCCTTTTTGTAAGAAATCACTTCTAGGCAAATGACTACCTTTATAATGAGACGGGGTGTACAAGATTGACTGTGTAAGAGGAACTTTGCTCTTACAGTTTTTTCTGCAAGTGATCTCATGATTTAAAAGTACAACTGTTATAACGGTAGTTCTATTACAGTCCAAAATAATAGGATGAACATTTCAGGATAAATTTCCTATTGACTGTGTTTGCATTGCACTTGCAGTAGTTTGCAAGTTGTTAGTTCGTTGTCCATGTTTTACAGCTTTTACGTTTGCTTTCTAGAAACCATTTTGATAGATGGGGGTTGTTTGTCTGAAAAGTATTCTGCGGATTGAGTATGAAACAAGAAGAGTACTAATGAGAGAGAATGGATATGGCATCTTCACAAAGAGTGGCACTCTGGTAAGAATCTGAATGTAATTTATTAAACGAAAGGTAATGGTTCTAAATCAGATGTGTTTGTACACCTCCCCAAAGACTGTCTGATCCCTTAAGGAAAGTATTTCATATAAAATATGAAAAGTAAGATGATTTCACTATTCTAAACTCTGAACGAGTGTTCAAAATTTTTCCTGTTTTTACGTGTAAGAAGTCACTGCTAAGTAAATTAGAAGTAGCTTTTTAGAAGAATAGGCTATTTCAGAAAAGTAGTTAGTGGCCATTTATGGCTCACTGTTTGTGAGCCTGCTTCTCTGAATATTTAGAAGCTGGTTTTTGTTAGTTTGTTTTGAGCTGTCAAAAAAAAATTTAGCACTCAGACTACTTATGGGCCTATAGCAAACTTTTTATAGCTTAAGTTTTAGTAGTGTATTTCACCAGTATGCATATAACTGTTCTAATAAACACTGTAAGAAACAACCCAACTTTGCAGAAAGTAGGAAGCATTTATGTATGTATTGACAAATTAATCATATCTGGAAACATTTTGTCTTCCTATGGATTAAAAAAAGCATAACAGTAACATGCTACACTATTGTACGGTACTACTTTGTTGGAAGTTTCACGCTATTTAAATAGTGTACCCACTAGAAGGTGCAAGTAGAAACATCAGTGGAATTTTTATTGCAACTAAAATCCACTGCAGTAGAAGTGATTCCTTTAAATTTAGTCTTTGAAAAAACTTAGGACCACAAATCTTTAAGCAAAATTCTTGTTTTCACTGAAATCAATTATCTTATTTGTATATACTGAGATCTTGAAATTCACAAAGAACTTGTGCTTTTGTTTTTCTTCCCACTCTCTGAATTCCCCTGGTGGTTTTTATTGCAATGGAACTGTTCTGATAACAGCTGGCAGTTCCTTACAATTCTTCTTAAAGGTATTTTGAGATCCTGAGTGTGTATACACTATGTAGTGAAGAGCAGTGCAGACTCTGACTGAGCTTCTGATAAGCTAGTTGCAGAACTGAGGTGGCCATCCAGCAGCATGCTACTTTCAATTAAATTAGGATTCTGACAGTCCTCAAGAACTCCTTATTTCAACCTACCAAGCTGAAAACTGTAGTGTTTCAGGAGCTGATTCACAAGCAGTGGCAAGGCATCAATAGGGGTGGACAAAATGCATTAGAGGGATGGGGGGTTATGTCTGAGAGGGATAAAAGCGTTACCTTCCTCGAATGCTGCTGCATGTCTGTCAAGAGCCCTTAGCCCTGCTAGAGGCAAGGATAACAAGTGCAGGCACATTGTTGTGCTGACACAGATATCCTGTGTGGCACTTGGTGCAATGATGACAGCACTATACTGTACCTTGGCAGGGGAGGAGTACCAGCCTGGCTTACAGAGCTTCAAATCTGGTTGCATTGTCCCCAGTCGCACAGTATAGACATGCAGGTACCTATGGCAGCATTAGTTTAAACAGAGGATTCTCACTAAGAGCCTGGGAAAGGAAGTATGAAGAATGCCTGGTAGATGAATTTCTGAGAAATCTGTGGCCAGGCATATGATACTCCGAAGGCCTGGAGTGCACAAGTTAGACCAGCTTTAGGACAGTTTCTGAACAAATTAATGCGAGCAGTCTCATTTGAAATTAGATCAGTTCGAAAGTGACTAATAGTGACTTTTATTTAACATCCCTTTCTGCAACACTCAGCTTTTCATTTTCACTTACTAGGTGGGTGGAAGAGACAATCTTGCCTTCAAAGTGTTATGCACTCACTCCAATGCCAAAATATCAAACATGCATCGACAACTCTAGTGTAAGGGCATTATTAGGTTCATCAAGCTGCACTGGACAAGTGTGTACGCTAGATACATTTTATTATAGTTTTTCAAATTGACGTGATTCTGTAGGCTATCGTAGTAGCTTGAAAGGAAGAAGTTAGGCTGCTCACGACTTTTTTTTTTTTTTTGCAGTGCTAATCTTTCTCTCTGGTTCATTGCTTGACAAGTGTTTGGTTATTTATTTGATCTGTTTATATTTTAAAGTTGTCTTTGGTGGGGGGGGGGGAGGAAGGAAGAGGTGAGTTCTTTTGAGTTTAAAAAACCCATCAAATTCTGAAGGACAATATCAATCAAGAAAAACGTGGTTTGCAGTTTCCATGTCATAGAGGTATCTTATCTGTAGTTGCAGCAATCATAAAAAAATCAAGGTTGAAGTGTTACCTACTTTTTTTCTATTGATCTTTTCTAAGGTGTCTGTACTGAATGACATTGTTTCAAATAAAAATGGTCAAAGCAAGTGATTGACTTGTAAAAGACAAAGATTTGACTGTCATTTAGTGTTTAATTCCTCTTTTACTAAATCATTTTTGTGATATTAACATTATTTGTGACACTTTAGTAGGTGGAAGCCTGAAGGGGAAAATGTTATAATTCTTCCACAATTCATTAGTTTGTGGATGTTTCTGTTATATTGTTTCCACACTGAATGACTCATATGCTAAATGAACATGTCAGCCTAAAGGCATGCCCTCAATATTGCAGCCCACAGTGAAACTTGATGCCATTATATATAAAAAATATGATAGATGCTCCTACCCATTTGATTCCGTGAGAAATTATGTGCATGTTAGACGTGTGTGCTATCAATTACTTCATTCAATGTACTTATTTTTAAAAAAGTTCTATTTTATTGCATCTGATTGCTCTTTTTCCCATCCTTAATTTGTTGAGCTTATAGGCAACATCTCTCTTGTAAGTTGGAACTGAGAAACAATGATTTTTTTAGTTTTATTTTTTCCCCAATGTGACACAGTTTCTGTATATTCATTTCCAGACTATCTGATGAGAGACTAAAGGTATTTGTGTTGCAACCTGTATGTTTTTGTAATAACTTGGACAAATTCAGAAATATTTGTATTTGGCAAGTTTATAGCACTGATCTAGTGTTTTCCATATTGTGAAAACACCTACTCAGGCAAACCAGTTGGCCTCTGCTTATCTTAGCAGTCCTTGAATTTTGGCTTTCTTACCAATTTAATTTTTTGTAGTTTATTAAAAATGACAAAAGTAGAACAGGTTTATCTATTGACAACAGGTTGCATAATTTATCGTTGATAATACAGAAGCTTCCTACAGAAGTGGAGCAGTGCAAGAAGCAGGCCTAAAACTGGTCCAGGGTTCCAGTTCTACATTTCTGAAGCATCTCTTATTCTGCGCTCTTATCTCTATTATAATATGAATACAGACATGTACTCACAGTGTCAAGCTGAGAGGAAGAGTATTGAAAAGAAAGTAAAATAAGAATCTTCAGATATTGTTTTGAATCATTAGGGTTTTTTTTCATGTGCTATATAGCAGGATTAATTATAAGCTTCCATCACCTCCAGAATTTTTGCTCTCTGGATGAGGGACTATGGTTTTGATAATAATAAGACAGACTGGTGCTGTGGAGTTATTAGGATATCATGAATCAGGTATTTTGGCTTTGAAATAGCAGTCCTATTCTATCATGCATAATATGTAGTGAAGGAGTTTATACCAAACAGACACATTTATATAAAATACTACTATTTCCATAAATTTTTCACTTTATACTCCTTGGGGCAGTATATTGTGTGCGAGTTTTCTGCCTATGTCCCTGTTCATTTTCAGGAGCAGGAGCATGTCTGTGCTCACCTAACAGAGCTGATCCATCTATCCCTTGTCTGGTTTGAGCTGCAAGACTTGACACATTAATGGAAACTAAGCATAATTATTAATAAAATTAATCACAATTCCTATAGAATATCCTGGACGGCAATAAAAGTACCAATTTCAATCCTGTTTCAAATTCCAGCACCCATTTTCAAGCCATTTCAGGATGTTTTACTAAAAGAGTTGATATAGAAATATAACTGAGGACCACTATCTCATGTTCAAGTGCTGTTGAACTATAGCCGAGGGGAGGAAGGAGACAGCAAAATGGAAATAGATCAGGAGCTGCCACTGAAGCTGGGTTGCTGTATTTGAGACACTGGGGTAGATGTAGAGGGCGGCATCTCTGTTTTCATGCTTCACTTTTCCACCTGTTTCAGAGCACTTATCTTTTTTCTTTTTTATACTGTGTGATGAAGATGCAAAGCTCTAAGGCTAAGTTCAGTGGCTGTTTTGAGAACTTAATCTGTGTTCTTATAAACATAGGGTTTATGTTAGGTGCTGAATGTACTGACCTTTTCCTCTGTGTTGAATCTTCTAGCCCTTTTATCTTGGGGTGGTGTTTTCACCCCTGGCTATACACAGTTCTGCCAGTCACCCAAAACACTAGGGTATTGCACAAGACTAAGTTCAAGTGGCCTTAGATTTTTTTCCCTATTAGATCAATACAAGAGTCAAATGTTGCCTTGGGCCAGCTAGCAGCATGATCATAAAATTGTCCCCGTTAATATGATAGAAACATCATTTCTGTGACTCCAGCCAGTGGAAGTAGCTGCAGAAGCACTAATGCAGGGACTGCAGCACCAACGGGTAGGAAATGAAATGGGCTTAGCACAGGACAACCTGCTCCCCATCAGCCTCAGCTGCCTCCAGACACCAGGGCGTTAGGACCCGGCTCATTCCTCGCTTCCCTGCCTCGTGTGGCCTTGGGGGAAACCCGTGCAAGGAGCCAGCTGGAGCTGCAGCCAGGGAGCCACAGCGGCCAGCGGGGACCTTTGCCCGCCCAGCCAGCTGCTGCCTGCCTGCCCGCCTGCCTGCTGCCAAACGAGCCTCCACGGCCTGCTGCTCATTGGCTCTTCTGCCTCCAGCTTATCCTCCCTTGCTATCTTGCGTTTCAAAGTACTCTCTTTTAGCTCCTTCCTTCTTGTGGCCTGTTCCATTCAGGTTGTGCTTTATGCGAGCCCTTTGTTGCAATCTTCTCCATTCCCCACCAGAAGAACCCCGCACCAGTTCCACAACTAGGAGGCCCTTTGTTGCCATGATAATTCACTATACTTCTGTATTTACTCTCTTTTTGTCTCCCGTGTCCCCCCTGTCCATTAGACTGTAAGCTCTGTGGTGTAAGGATAGGGGCTGCGGTCTTATATCTAGCACTTTGAAGGCTCGTATTAGATTAGCCATTCTTGGTTGTGTAGTCCATTTTAGCTGTAAGCTTTTTAGACCAAGGACTGTCTTTTTACAGTGAATTTGAACTGTGCTTTGCACAAACAGACCTAGACCTGTGGTTGGGATCCCCTTGTACTACTGTAGTATTTCTAGTAACACCATAGTTAAATGCTACGTTGTTCTAAAGCAAGTGAGACAATGCACTGTGAGCTGTTTGATCTTCATATGTTGCTCTATACCATGCAGAATGGAGACATGGTCCTGCCTAGAGCTTTTGTGTACCTCTGAAATATATGCCTAGATAATAAATGAAAACATTTAAAATGGCAAGAAATGTTTCGTTTGTTTCAGGAAAATAACTTGTACAACATGGGGACCAAGTGGTAAGTATAGTCTAAAAGTTTACTATATGAGTTGTAAAAATTTTGCTGCTTTGTTGATGACATTTTTCTTTTGTGTATATACAGTGTAAACCTAGGTGTTTTGTTGATATATACAATGCATTGTACGAAATCTTCATGTTCAAAAATATGTTGTGGTTAATATGTAAGCACTATAAGCAGAAAATATTAAAATGACATTCACGCTTCAAAATAGATGCTCTACTCTTATGGCAACATATCCTGATGAACTCTTTGCAGTTTAATATTTAAAACAAGATACTAAGAATAAAAGAGTTCTTACTGTTAAACTAGAATGAAAGTAGAATATAAGATTTTGTAATCTGATGCTTGGCTTCTTAGTGCTCATCACAAAGTAGGGGTTCTCTTAAGCTGCACATTAATCATCAATAAGAAGTTCAGAAATGTCTGTTTCAAGCTCAAAGTTTTTATTACCAAATAGATAGCTTTCATAATATTGGGATAAGCAAATAAACATCTTTAACAAGAAATCCCTTCACATTCAAACAGTCGAAGTTAGTTTACACCTCTTCCACAATGAGCTTATTTTGTTGGAATTGTCTCCCTACTCCTTAAAAAGAAAAAAGGAGGTATATGGCAACTTTATGGTAAAATGTATGGTGATATGTATTATGACTTATGTACATGTATTACATATTTTCAAGAATATAATAAAATAGCTTTACATAAAGCAAATGCCCTTTTTATTTTAGAAACTGATCAGTATTTGTAGATGGAGGATACTATTAAAATGATAACAGGCAAAAGCTGTAACACTAAAAGATAAATCTGGCAAGTGGCCATTCTTTTACTCACAAATTCATAATTTGTATGATCTGAAGAACAGAATAAGTTAAAGGGAATAAATTTTATGTTCAGATTTCCTAGTGTTGATTAGTTTGCTACTTTGAGAACATAGATGCAAGGTATGTTGCCTTTTGGATTCAGAAATGGTGTGTTGCCTACCTGCAAACTCTTGGCTTTCTTTTATGCCGGACAATTTTTTTCTATCACTGTGGCCAGTATGGTCTTCTCAGACCCACAGCTATACATCCACTTACATTTCTTTCTCTAACAGAACCAGTACCTTGGCCTACATTCAAGTGCCACTGCTCAGAGTTTATCTAGCTCTTTAAATTTCTCAGTTTCTCTGGTCTTACTACCACCTGCATTCTCTCTCCCCAAGAAAGAGTTACTAGGCTATCCTTCTGGTTCTTTGTGCTGTCTATATTAATGACCATGTGAGTCTTCGTTTGTTCCTTCTATTCTACTACGCAATGCTTCTGCCATTTATTCCTGCCATGTTTAACCTGATCCATTCACTTATCAAACCATGGAGTCCCATCCTTGCTTTGGCATCGCTGGCAGCCCCTCCTTGTTTTTATACCCCTGGGCACTCTTGCATTCTCTTGCTCTTTACCTTCCCAGACACTAGGGGGGAAAAGACCTTACAAAATATATGAAGCTCCTTCCTTATGTCCTCTCTTTTGTTTCTTTTTCTTGTTGTGTCCTACCCTTTATGATTTTATTAAGACTGCTCTTTGAGAAAGAATTATCATTTTCTATATGTCTGTGTAATGAATAATACAATCGGGTATTGGTTTTCTGTACGTGCTACCACAATATAATTTCAGACTAAAACAGAATGATCTAATTAGGATAAACAAGGAGAATAGTGAAGGCATACCAATTGTTTAAGAAACTAGTTATTCCTAGCTCCCGTATTTGTAAGTGATTGGTAAGTGGTCACTCTTCAGATGCTTTTTGACATTGCCTGTGATGGGAGTTCTTTTAAAACAACCCTTTAAAAAAAATCAAGCTATATTTGAGTTATCAAACTGAAAGCCATTTGGAAAGTTCAACAGTAAGAAAGTAGGTGTCCAGAGAGGAGTTTGATAAGGGGAAAAGTGTTCAATTTCAGGTCTTTGAAAAGTAGTCAAACAAACTTCTAAGAAATGGGCTGTGACCAGAAATCAAGAAAAAAAATTAAATAGAACTTGCAGTGCTGAAGAAAATGAGTTTATAATCATTTACATGTTGATTTTCATTTTTTATGTATTTGTTTTTATTGCATACAGAAGAGCTTAATGTGTCCAAACTTTAGAAGCAGCTATTTCAAAAATTCTAACTATGACTATACTATTGTTAATATGCTTTCAATAACATTTAGCACAAACTGTAGGAAAAGTTAGCATGATATTGTGAATAAAGATTTAATAATGAAATCAAGTTGCTGTTCCTTCTTTTGATTGATTTTTTTATGTAAGAATTGCCATACTGGCTTGAACCATAATACAGTTTCCTGTTTCACTAGTAACTACATTCTGGTGCTTAAGTTGGTGTTAACTCCAAATAAATTTCTTCTCGATTTCTTTATGCAGTAAATAGTTTAACTTGTAGTCTGTAATAACAATACTTTTTTGATAGAGGCATTATATTTATGTTAGTAACTCTGAATTTTCTTGGTAGTCCACTCTGTTACTGGACTCTGTCACCTCTCATAGCAGTGAATTTCATGGATAAATTACTTGGCATGTGAAAAACGTGGCAAAAGGGAGGAGGCAATAGAATAGCAGAACCTGTCCTTTCTGCATTGACTAGTCATCAGATCAGTTTAACTAGCATAAAAATGCTAAGATTTGTGACAGAAATGCTTAAATTGGTATGAATGCAGTATGAATGGAAATGTGTGTGTAAACATCGGGAGAAACAGCAGAAGAAAGGGTTAAAGGAATGGCAGGTACTGTTAATGAAGGACACTGTCCCCAGGACACCATTCCTAACAGTATATGTGTTCCACAGCACAGATGATGTGCCAGCAGAAGGTCTTGCATCCTAAGGCTAGGAGGATGGCAACAAGTTGTAGTATATCACAGATGCCATTCTTTTTCCTGTTAGCTGAACAGGAAAAGAGGCTGCAGACAGGCATTTCAGACCTAAACACCTAACAAGGGAAAACAGACAAGGGACAGCAACCTAGCCTAAGTTATGGAAGATCCTGAGGCAAAGGACTATTCGTAACAGCTGGTGATTTCTAAAGGATATGAAAGATCTGCTCAAAAAACTAGTTTGTTATTGCAGAGATGTGATGGGGACTTGTCAGCTGATGACCCTTGTCTTCTGTGTTGCATGGAAGTATCCTGGACTGACCATTTGGACATGCAAGTCTTGGTGCTTGTGTAAGTGAATGAAATCTGTGAGAGAATGAATGCGAGTGGTTAAAATCAACTTACTCAGAAATTTTGTAAATAACTATCACCTTCTGCTCCCATAATATCTCACATTTAGTTTTATTACACTAAATCCTCTACAGCTGTGGCTTTAATTTGAAACCCAATAAAATGGAGAATGTTTCCTTTTATTTTTAATCTAGTATGTGCTTGCTATCTATCAACATTTAAGTTTCACTTTTGTTCATTTTGATTAGATTTACACAGTTTTCCATGATTATGAGTAATCTTAATAACTGCAGATTATATATCATGGTACTCAGCCACCTCAGTTTCTAGATAGTTTCTAGATATGATAAATATATTAAAAACATAGGACCAAATCCATTAACTTGTGACACTTGGCTGTTAACTTTTTGCCATGAATGAAATTGATCATAGTTATATTGATTCACAAGAAGAAACAACGTAAAATATTTGAGTAAACAGATTTTGCTCCAGGATGAAGTGGGGTCTCGCCTAAGGTGCCCATCCTTTTATAATTGAAGCTCTGCTAGTTGACATTATGGTCCTTAGCTGTTGGTTACTGTCTTTCTTGATAGAAAAAACACCGCTTGTTCCAGTTTGCTGTATGAATTGCTTGTGTTATTGCACTCAAACTTGTTTCAGTCCAGCTGAGCCAGGCTAGCAAGTAACTAATGTTTAAGTGCTTACATGAGCAGATCAGCCAGCGTATCGGAGAAGAGTGGTAGATTAGAGAAGGGGTCTGGGATGAAGAGCTAGGAGTGAAAGGGACAGTCGCCTCCTCATCTGGCATAGCTGCATCTGGAGGAGGGCATGTGCCCATCCCTTGCCTGGTAGCATCTTGTGCATGACCTTCATAAAAATGGAAGGATTTTGCTGAGTCCACTTTGATTAGACTCTGGCCAGTGATAATCTTCTGGGGTTTTTTTTGTTTGTTTGTTTTGTTTTTTGTTTTTTGTTTTTAACTTTGGTCAGTCAGGTGAAAGGCTTTTAACAAATCCTTGGTTTTCCCCAATACGTTTTTGAACATGGGTATATAATTTGTGACTTTTCTAGTACTCTGGAATACTGTGGTGTCTTTTTTGTAATGAGAAATTACACATAGTTGACATCTTCTAGAACTTGTTTGCTTTCTGTCTGTTTTTGTTTTTAAGGTAGCACTTTGCTTCAGCAGAAATTTTTCTCACTTTGGGCTTTGAAAGAACTTCTTTTCTGTTACCTGGACAGAACAGAGCCAGAGCACGAACATCTTCAGCAATCTTAGCTGTTCTATTCTGTTTCTTTTGTACACGAAGCCTGCTATGACTTTTGCTCTTGCTTACTGTTTGCACTAGGATTAGATTTCCAAATTCGATTCAAATAACCTCTTGAAGCTCATTGTTTCTTCATAGTGTTTCAGTCTCTTTTTCCCAGCAATAAACATGTTTTTGGAGACTCACAGATTTTCTTAGTATCATCCAAAATATATCTAGGGATTTTGCTCCCTTATTTTGGACTTTAAGGACCTTCTTCCCCTTACTGAAATCCCCCTTAGAAAAGGGTATATAAAAGGGTATACAAGTACAATAAATTTAGGAGAGAGAAGCAAGCTTTGTAGGGTCTGGACTCTTTGCATATACCAAGGGACTCCTTATATTCCTTAATTTTACTTTACAAGTCTTACATTTATCATTTTCTCATTAAATGTTTCAGAAAACTCTCAGCAGCTTATTAAAACATCTGTCTCTCACGTGACAAGAGTTTCCATGGTGTGTTCCCCCTACCCCACCCCACCCTCCCCTCCTCTGCCAAAACTTTTGTGTGCATCCTGGGTCCACATGTACCTTCTCATCATTCTTTCTCTCCTCTCTCTTCCACTCTGTTGAATTTTATTGGGGATTTGCCTGAAATACAGACTGGGTTGGCACCAGCTGTTTTTCTTCCATGAGCACATTTCCAGCTCTTTGTTTCAGCATTAAGGAAGTTAGAAAATCACAAGCTTGAGGTTGATGCATGGCTGTACACTTTCTACGTGGTATGTGTGTATAATTATATTATAATTACATAATCAGGTACTATTTAATAAAACACTATATAGTATTGTAAGATTGTTTGTATTACTTTAAAATAAAGGAGTGTTATTTGGTCATCCAAGTTCCTGTGATGCTTAGCTACTCAAACATAGACAATTATCTGCAACCCTAAAAACTTGCAATTTAAACATACTAAAGTTGAAAACAAAAAATATGCACAGATGAGAAGGGAAATAATAGGAGTTTAGGGGTAAAGTTAATACCCCATAACTTTAGGTACCTACATCAACAGACTGATCTGATTATGCCATCTCCATAGTTAATGGAAAGAACGGTCTTCCTTCAGAGGACGGTTTGGAATACTTAAGGATTTTCTTCTACAAATTACTTGAGCCTCTCTCCCTTTATGGTATAAGAAGATCCATTTGCTAAGTCAAACACTTGCCTACTTCAGATACTTAAAATTAGGTGGTGTGTATGTAACTTTTTATCGCACCCTTTGATGATAGACAATAGTCTGATTACCTTGATGGTTTAGTTGTTAATTTTGTTTTTTATGGGTATCTTAGTAAGCTGAATTTCAGCCAAAGCTTTGAAGAAAAGCAGTGAAGTGTGTTTTCAAATATTTAAGGCCATTTCCTTCAATTGCAGAGAGTAAAATAGGAGAAGACAGAATAGGCTTGTTTAAAAATGTAATGTGGGTGACAGAAGAGCCAGAAGCTGGACTCTCGATACTGGATGACATACAGGAGATACAAAGGGAAGAGATATAAGAAGCATCTCCAAAAGGTTTGAAATAAAACTTGGAGTTTTTGAGAAGTATTTTAGGCAAGTACCAAACAATAAATGGCAAATCAGACTGGATGACCTAATGGTCTTCTCATTTTTAATGAAAATTGGCCTAGCTTCAAATATGAACAAACTGCAGCTGACTTCCTGATGAAGATTAAGGAACAGTAGATGCAGTAGTGATAAGCCAGGAAGGGCCTTGAAAGTGAAGACAAGTAACGTACTAAATATTAAAGGAGAAGTCAGGGAATGATAAGAAAACAGCAACAAGCTCTCAAAGTGGAAAAGGGTCTTTGCAGCAGCATTCTGCATGAGTATGGAGGGAGAGCAGTGTTTTAAGAACAGTTGCTGAAAAATGTTGCTGGATCAAAATGTCATGATGATAACTGAATGTTTTAGTCAATTGGAAGAATTAAGGAAAGTACTGTCTTGGAAATGTCGCACTGAAAGTATCTGCAAGGGATGAACATTGTGTGAATCTTAGGATCTGGAGTAAATGCTGGGTCTAAGGTGATGCTAGAGTTACTGGTCTGAGCAGCAGGCGGGAGGATGATGTAGCTGTGCAGCTGTGCATGTGCCACTAGTAACTGTCATTCATATGGAAACCTTAAAATAACTATTCTCAAATGTAGTTGTATTACTTATTGGGACTTCTTCACTCTGCTTGTATGATTACTTCCCAAATAACATAGCTTAGACTATTTTCCAACTTGTCACCAAGGACTGCACTGCGTTTAATTGTTTAGTTTGATTTGTAATGTCACAGCAAGATGGCTGCCATGAAAAGGTATTTTTTTGCATTTGCTGCAAAGGCACTAAAATTTGTATTCGTCTCATAGTAGCAATGAGCACCAAGTACAGTCATTTCTTCACAATTAAATTATTAAGTCAAGTTTCCAAAAACTATATTCCATAATACTTTAGTAATATAGTTAATTGATTCAGTTCCCTGCTCTGGGTCCTGCCTGATTGTGTAAGAATTCTTGCTAGGAGGAGGAAGTGTTCAGTTTGCATGAGGCCTTTATAGCCAGTTTCTATACCAATTGCATTGATCCTTTTCCTTCCTCATTCAGCATGTGCTAGAACTCACAGGTTGAAAAAGGGTACATCTGGCTAGAGGAAATGCATCTGCACTTTATTAATTTTCCATTGGCTTATGGTCTTATGGGGATAATAGCAAACAGGTGTGAATTAGAATTTTTTCTCTCACTTAAAATAGAGCTGAGGCAACTTTAGTATCAGGGAGGCATAACCTGAAAAAAATAGCTTTGTATTTTCTTTCTTGTTAATTTTAAAATAGATTGATACCTTTCAGATCACCAGTTGTGGAAATATAAACTGATAATGCATTTTTGCAAGAGAAGAAGAAATACTGTCTTAAGTGTCTGGCTGTCAAGTGTCCAGATTAAAATATTAAAATGCATAGTATGTTCATGGAGAAGAGAAATTTTTAAATTGTGTTGCTGACAAATGTGACCCTCTGAAAAGGAATTTGATGCTAATAGCCTTTCAATAATTTCAGGCTGTTCGGTGGAAGAGTTGTGATGGCCAGGTAAGGCAGTCACATGCAGATTCCTGAGGGAGCACACTTTGCGGCATTCCAGACATTTGCTGGTAAAAAGCGTGCTGCCTGGATACCTGTGGCTGGGCGCAGCCATGCGGGGAGACCAGCCCGGCAGCTGGGCTTCTCCATGCTCAGTACTGACAGGCTCAGCATTGTGCCTGGGACCTCCGCAGAAACGGAGAAATGCGGAGCCCTGCTGAGTTGCCATTTCTCGCCCTGCCCCAGTGTGCTTACTGAGAGACAGCTAGGTTTAAGTCTGTAACTGTCATGAGATGAAGTAGCCAGACTTTGACCCTATATTACAAATGTGGTATTACAGGTTCTTTAGAACATACAATTTGCTGTGAAGCATGTGGTATACAAGTGTAAATTCAACATTAAAATGGAAATAAAGTTTTAAATACCTATTCTGAACTAAAACAAACAATAAGACTACAAAAATGTTGCCTTTTTCCACAAATTTTGGAAATTGCATCTTTCTTACATATATATGAGTTTCCTCACATGTACATAGTCTAAGTCAGTGTCAGAGTTTGAAAAAATTGGGGTCATAATGCCCATGTGCATAGCGAGCTGAAACCTTTGCCTATATTATTTCCATTTATATTTTTTTCACATAGAACTAATAACGATTTGAGTCTTTACCTCTCCATGAGTGGTATATGCAAATCAACATCTACTTTGAATGAACTTGAGATGTTTATGTCCTTTTATGTATCTTGGAATAATTTTTAAACATATTAATTTAGTTCAGATGAAGACTCTTGCTGGGTCTTAAACCATCAAGTAGGAAAAGTAAAATTAATTAGAGGTAGTTGATTCTCCTAAACCATTTTTTGGTGAGAAGATGTATTTATGTTGATTTGTCTTGTTACATGCTGATCTCTGAAGGCATGGCTGTACTATAGCAAAGGGAGGAACAGTTTCATACTCCTAGACATTCTCATACTATCTTTGCTCTGCCTGTCTCAAAGAGCTAGTAACAGTGAAGGTGCTGCAACATTTGCAGGTGAACATTTGCTGATGAATTAGCAGATCAGACTGAAGACCATTACACCCTTCAAAGCTGATGGATCTATGGGAGGGTCATAGGCAGACAGAAATCATGGACCACTTCCCATTTCCACTGTAGACTGGCTGATAAGTACTGCTACTGAACCTACAATAATAGGATATTGCACAGAACCACAGGCTATACTGTGGAATTGTTCTATCATAAAACTGATATTCCTCTTGTGTCTTCACTGCCGTTGTTAAATGTTCTAGTTATATTAAAGCATATATTTCAGTGTTGGCTACCCTCATTTTAACCTACACGTGTGTGTGTGAAGGAGAGAAAAAAAAACCTATTTTCTTATTGGCAGTTGTGCATTCTAGATATATGGTACTGTGGGATATTATTAGTATGTTAGTGAGAAAACATCAGCATAAAAAGTGACTTCATCTAACACACTGCCAAGATAGAACTCCTTACAACCTTCAGATGGGCATGAGAATGAACGTTTTTATGGTAGTAATATTACTTTCTGTCAATTTTAGTGTTTTAAAACATGGTACGATTACCTCATTTTAGTTTTTGCCACCCTATTATGAGGAGGCTAAAAATCTACATGTCTAAGAATGAGAAGTTGATAATTAAGATAAAAATATCCCCCTTATTGATCTTAGGCCACTCTTTTATTTAAAATAATAAAAGAAATTATATATAAGTATGAAAAAACAGCAGCACACTAGAGGTCAGCAGATGGACTTCAGGTACTCATGTTTGCCTGAAGAAGAATATGCTGTGATCAATTAATCCACTTGATTCATTGATGTATAAACCTCTTGATATATCATTGTAGCTTTTCTTTATGGCTGCAGCATATTGCAATAAAAATGTAAATCTTGCAACATTCTAGACACTCAAATTATTTTTCTGGGACTAGTTTGGTGCCTCTTTTGTTGTTGTGCACTGTGTTTATCTGATTTCATCCTTTTTCTGTTTACATATTTAGGCCCTAATCCTGTCACTGGATTGTTCAAATGGACCTTTATATTCCTGGGGCTTGACTGAGTTAATGAGACTTTGAAAGACTGGAAGTTTCTACTCTGAAGATCTGACTGTAGACCTGAACCTCAATTTTTATTTTACTCCCATTTCTATTTGCTTCTAATTCATGAAAATCTCCCTATAAAATGGTATTGTCTCCGAGTCTTTTTCCCATGTACTTTAGTATCATTCGTATACTGTGTACTCTGGATATTGTCAGTCATGGTTGAAATACCTTTGTTGTCTCACCTGCCAAAAACTCTTGATTGCTGTTATTATTGTGTTATGTTTTTACATTTAATGACTTCCTACCTAAAAAGGAGATAATCATCTGCGTTTTCCGTAGCTGTAGTATGAAACCTTCTCTTAACTCAGATTTTGAAGTCAGAGTAACTACTGGAACTCTATTCAGGTCATTTTTAAAGATGTTGGTCGATTTTTTTAATTATTACTGTTTGGATACAATGTGTATTTATTTTATTTTGCAGTGTGCTATTTTCTTAGCAGCTTATTATTACTAAAAGCTTTCAGGTGATGGTACGCTGTGATGTAGGCCAATAAAATAAGTACAAAAAGACATTAACTTTTACTAGCTCTCCTGTTGCTTTTCGATTTTTGTGGACATGGTTATATGACTTACTATACAGCTGAGAGTGAAGATATTTTTATTTTTGTAAACCAGAGAATATCTTTGGTTTACATGAATACTGTTCCCTGTCCTATTCCATTTGACTATGTTACAGTTTCATTGAGTACTAAAATCAAATAGCTGTGATACAAATTGAAAAAGAGCATATATCAGTATAGGGTAATAAATGGATGAAAATATCCAAACTTGTCTCTGTATATAGAAAATCAAATATCTTCTTTTTTATTATTATTTGTAGGCTTATTAAAATGTTATCCAAGAGCTTCACAGTATTTTCGTGTATTCCCACAACAGGAGAGCACTGTTGTCCTGTTTTACAAAGGGAAGAGCTGAGCCACTCGGTCAGTCACTAGTGAAGTCAACCTGATCAACTGGGTCCTCCCACCTTTTAACCGTATGCCTCCAGCTCTCTTTCTCCCTCAAAAACCAAAGTTTCCATTATAATCAGATGCTTGATGTTTCTACGTAAAAGGCCTAAGGTGCTTCGGTTTGGACTCCCAGAAAATGAGGAACACAGCTTTGGTGGCCACCTGCCAAGGTGTTTGGTCTGACTTGCTCCTTATTCATAGAGCCCTATGGCAAAGGCAGAGGCAGAACTGAATGTTCCTGTGTGGCATTCAACTGCCTTAACCACAGGCCCATTGCTCTCTTCCTGTAGTTGTCTGTCTTGTTCTCTACATAACTTCTAGAGCAAGCACATATAGGAACCTATAAATAATCTAATTTGATACACAACCCTTATTCGTTTCCGGAGCAGCGTATGTCCTGCGCACACAGGGAGGCCACGGTCCTGTGGAAAAAATTGGTGCAATGGGTGAGCATGTGAGGCTGAATGTTGCAGCTGTTAAATATTTAAACTTTGCAAAGAAATAACGTTATTTTAATGTAGCTCATTAAGCTGTAGTTTGAAATATTTTTAACAAGAAATAAAAAAAAAAAGTAAATGCTATTATATATAGTTGAACTATTTCTGTATCTAGCATTTAAACATGAATCTTCAGCTCAGTGAGATACAGAACTAATTACACCAACCAGTAGGAGGAGGGTGGTCACCTCTAGGGAGGAGAGGGAGAAAGTCTGGGTAATAAACAAAATGAGTATACTCATTTGCCCTTGAATCTCAGGAGCTATCTGCAGAGTGTTCACCCTACCTTTTTTTTTTTTTTCCTCTTCAGCATTCCCAACCCCAGAAATTACCTCTTCTGGAGATTCCTGGTGCAATATGTGTTGCATGATAGGCTCAACTTCAGGGAGGTATTCATAATCAATTGTGGATGTTTGGTGTGTTGACATAATCTGCTAATAATGTAAATAATGGAATGGAAATCAGAGGGGTTTTTTTCCTGTACATGTTTTTCTATTAGAAGCCAAGATTAGGCACTCTTCAGGCATCCCAGTTTTCTCCCTGATGTATTTCAGGGGCAAGCCATATGATTCTCAATCTCAAAAATATGTAGCAAAAACTTTGATAATGGAAAATACTGCTCTCAGCTTCTCCTCTTTAATCTTCTTAGTCAGACAATAATGGCCTGTTGTGTTTGTAAACTACCGCAGACAGTGCCTAGAATCTGGTGACAGAGCCGTGGTATCGGGAATCGCTAGCTAATCTCTGTATCTTTTATGCTAGAATTGATTAGGATGATGGGGTTTTGCAGGGGGGAAATCTTTAATAGGCCATGGCCTAAGTTTTATTTCTTGTTGATGTTTTACCTTATCCATGCCTGAGATTTGGTGACTGGCCTAGTGATTTTCTGTGAAAAAACAAAACAACCATATACTTCCCTTTTGCGTATTTTCCCTGTGCTATGCACAATCTTTTTCCACAAGTAATGCAGCAAACTCAGATGTCCTGCAAACTGCATTGAAGTTGATATTGAGAAATAGAGGTAGTTAGGAAAACTTCAGTCAAGCCATTCTTTAGGATTCATTAAGTCAAAACACTTCCAAACTTTTGTCAATTCTACCACTGTTTTGTTTAGAGAAGAAATCAAAACCCTGCTTTTAATACTTTTTCTTTTTTTATGGATCAGTTTTTAAAGTTGTTTCACAGCTGTGGGTAAGTTGTGAGAGCAGGAAGAATCAGTCTTGACAGAGCAGAAATACCTTAAGCCAGTGTCTCAACCCAACAGCTTGTATCATGAAATTGTGGCCTGAAACTGCTGTCTGTCATACTGGATAATATTATGTCATTGATTTATTGTGATATTTCATCTTATGCTTTAAATGTAACCTTTTGGCAAGGCTTTTCTTCTTTTCTTTTCTTTTCTTTTCTTTTCTTTTCTTTTCTTTTCTTTTCTTTTCTTTTCTTTTCGAGACCTGATCCACGACTTGGCTTCCCAGAACTAAGATAATACAAGTAGTAATCACACCTGCTGCTAAAAATTTGCTACCTTATTTCTATTTGCATTTGTTTGCCTTCAGCTTCCAGTCATTGACTCTTGTTATGCCTTCCTCTGATAGATTAAATAGCTCTTTAGTACTCACTATTTTCTCCCCAGGAATCTGCTTTTACCCTGTAATCAAGTTACCTCTCAATCTTTTTTTTTTTTTTTTTGGATAAGCTAAACAGATAGAGCTTTTTATGGTTCTCATTTTTTCCACATTCTTAGATGATTTTGTGGCTCTTTCCTGTTCCTTGTAATTTTTCTATTTAAAAAAAGTGTCACCAGTAACATACATAGAAGTAAAATTACCTCACTACTCTTTTACTCAGTGTTTGTATGTTCAGAAATTGATGTTTTTGCAAGGTCCAATTAAATAAACATCGATTTAATATTACTTCAACACATCTGGATATATAATTATTAGAGGACAGAACAAGATGGATTGTTTTAGAAGCATTGCAATCTTTCATAAACTTCTAAAGGGCTATCAATTCAGTGAGAATGGTGTGTAGGAGTGCTTGCAAAAGCATTTGTGTTTGTGCTGACTTTTTAAGAAGATAAAAGTGAAATAAAAGTAATAATCTTAATTGTAAAAAAAGGAATGATAATACATCAAAACCTTAAGTACTATACGTAACATACTACATACCTTTTCTTGCCAAAATTTGGTAGGAGTGAATGCAAAAAAAACTTTGTTAGTAACAAACTATCTGGGCAACTGGAAAATGAAACTGTGAATGGATGTGAATGAATGCCTTCCTCAAGTCCATTTAATCCCATGAGTAGTCACTTGCTTACATTTGGAAACCCTAGAACAGTTACATAGTTTAAGTATAACAGTTACATGTTATGCTGTAATAGAAGAAATAAGATAGTATCAAGAATTCTTTTGTTATAAAAAGCAATCACCATAAGAGTTCAAACAATTAAAATCCGTGGCTTGCAATTTCAAGGAGCCTCTTGAAAGTTTTGCTACTGCCGTATTTCTTACCAAAGGAGGGGCCATTCATTTTGATTTTTATCCATACTGTGAAAAGAAAGTTAAAATAAGTTTTCCTTAAGTAGACTAATCAGATGCCTGCATGGTCAAAACATCTGGGCCTACCCAAAGACTTACATGCATATCAACATCTAATCAAATCCGTGCTTCTCGATCCACATTGATCCCTCACAGAAACCTTCAGATTTTAGTGAAACTTAACAAGAGACTGTTTAAGCTTTCAGTGCTACAGATGAGTTTATTGCAAGTTTCTCTACTATTATTTTTATACAAATTTCAGGTCACCAAGTTGACTTTCTGCCCATTCAAAGAATATGCCTCTCCTCTGTGGCAACATTCCCTCAATGAAACTTGGAGCATATTCAAAATAAAGGACTTAATTTGTTTCAACAAAATGAAAGTTCATGAAGACATGGTAAATGAGGAGGGGAAAGGAAAATTAAATAATGTAAAAGACTTTAGAATCCTCTAATATGCCTGAAAAGGGAGTAAAGGGGACTAAGGAAAGAATAAAAAGCCAGATGATCTCTAGTTAAGAAAAGTCTGAATCTAAAGCGATACTATGCACTTGTGTTAATCACAAAATTAATCCTAAGATTTTGGTAGCACAAAGTGACTTGGGGTAGACATTGTCCCCATGCAGTGATGCCCACAGAGCCCTTTTTAAAACAGCTATTTGTTGTTAGAAGGAGATGGTAGAAGAGGGCATGCCCTTGAATGCCTTTTTGCATCACAGGCTTAGTCAGTGTAAAGAATATAATTTCTTACATCCTAGAGTGCCTCAGTTTCATCTGAGTCTCTAAGTCTTGGAATAGAACCCTTCAGTAAAGGGCTCTGGGAAAGAAGGTAGCAGAAGAGACTGAATGATTATCATAGAAACTGGAGACAGCATCAATAAGAATCCTAGCATGACTTCATTTCCTTGAACTACTGTATAAGAGGTGATCCTCATTCTTAATTCCTAATAAATTGAGAAGACTTTTGATAGGTGTTGCAACAATGCAGCACCCACTGAAGTATAATATATACTGGAGTAAGCTGGAGTTTACTACAGCAAACTGGAGTATAACCACTCAAGGAGAGGGCAAGAAAATTACTCTCACTTTAAATAGTGCTCGTGGTGAGTATATGGTGAGCAGGCACAGCTGCCATGATACATTTTCCAGCTTACCTTTGCACAGTGGAAGGGAAAAAAATGGGAAGAGAAAGAGGGACAGAGAGAGAGGTGAAGATAGGATAACATTTTCATGAGGCTTCTTGCACCCTCCCAGGAAGGGTTCTGTGCCTTCCTTACATGGCCTGCTCCCTGGTTTGAAAACTGCTGACGCTGAGGACCATCCTACTGCCCTGAACCCTAATGCTCTGTGAAGCTTGGATACTTCATCTTTAGGCTGCATGCAGCATGGTCTCTGTAAGGCATATTGCAGCCTGGGTTAGAGGGTGGAAATGCCTCCTTAAAGACTTTATTCCTAAAAGCCCACCATCCATGTAAGAGAATCTGTGTGGTAACAGTGGAAGAGTCACAGAGGTGAGACCACAACATCTGGGAATTTGGAGCAGAGGTGGATTTGTTTTTCTTGTATATGTTTTTCCATGTTTAAAGACCCTTTGAGATGCTTTTCTCCAACAGAAAAGCTGCAGTGTGAGAAAAGTTGGAAAAAAAATTTATTCTCTAAGCAGACCCCAGAGTTGACTTTTCCAGTAGTCCTAGTTAGTTGTATCCAGAAAATCATGATGCTCTTAGTGAGTGTTTATCCAGTACAGACTGTAGTAACCAATGACTGCTTCCTTTTATTCAGTTAGTAAATGCTAAAATAAGTAGTATTGTAGAGCTGTAATATAGAATATTGTATGGCATTCCATAAAGTTCTAGTGATTGATCACCGTGTGTCCTAGAGAGCCATTAAAATAGTAACCAAACACACCCTTTGTCTGTAAGGATCCCTTTTTGATATTTTTAGTACTTGTAATCCTTCCTGAGCACTGTATTTCATCAGGAAGTTAGCAAGTTAATGTTGCTGAAGATGCATAAAATTCTCTGAATGAGTGAGAAACACTATTTTCTACCATTCTGTCATCAGGGATGAGGTGGATAGTACTCAGTGGCAATCACGTTCAGCTAAAGGGCAAGACTGTCCTTCTGTCAGACTACTCTGGTTTGTTTTTGAAGCTGTGAGCTAATGGTTATTTTCTCCAGCAGTTCTTGGAACTGCTTGTGTGCAGTGTAGACATCATGGTAGATCCTATATAGTTATCAGGTAGAGTAATGTGTGCTGCATCCCCTATTTCTTCAGATACCAACATCCTGTAAATTCACATTATTCTCCTCTCTTGTAGAGACAATACCGAGTCAAGTTATGGAGTAGGTGCTAGGATTTCTAATGTCTGGGTCTGTTGCTGTTGAAGTATTTTCTATCTGGTCAGAAATAGACTGGTTCGGGTGGTTTAGTGTGTGCTGCAGACATGGATAGTGTTCTGTAAAAAGGACCAGAGTGCAGGTCAGAGTGATGTTCATATACTGTGTATTTTCAGAAAACATAGATAAGGGAATAGTAGGTGGGTCCCAGTACTATGCCTTGCCCAAGGGATCTTCCAAAATTATCATGTAGCATGGAAGGCTATCAAAAGGAGTCCCAGATGTGAGGGAGCATATCTCCATGAACATTTTGGTAAGGATAAAATAGGAACAAAAGGAATGTCATGTATTTTCACGTCAGCATAGGGCTGGTTGGATTCTGCCTGTTCCGGTGTAGAAGTCTTATAACAGGGTCAGCATCAGAGACTTACCTACCTCTAGACTGGAGTGAGGAAGAGTGAGTAGTAATACCTTTAGAGGACAGTGTCTGTGAAGGTGGACAGCAGCATCTTGCATTGACTAGAAGCAAGCACTACAGTTGATAACTCTTGGTGGTAAAGTTGAGTGTAAAATCACATAATCAGCTTGGAGATTTTGGAGGGGAATTGAATATTTGATGCAGTGTTTCCACGAAGTTGAAGAGACAAGTGGATGTTGCACTACATGTTGTATTCTCAGCAAATCAAGCATCTTAACAGGTCAGCGATTTTAGTGCAGTTCTTAAAGAACATTTCTTGCACTCCTTTTTGCTGTTGGAGCTGAACACAGTTCCCATCTGTCTGAAACTCTGTATTAAGAGCTTCAGAGAGGCACTCAAAGAAGTCACGTGCTTATATGTAAGGAATAAGATGCTGAAGGAATCACATGTCATAATAGTAAATAATTATCATTAGTGCTACCATGCAATGGTTACTTATCATACACATTTTCACTGTGAAAAAATGTTGCTGGCACAATGAACATCTGAAGAAAAGTCATACTAATATATCCTCATCAGTCTCTTTTGCCCACTTTATGAGTTGAACGGTGTGGGCATACATTTTTGCTATAAAATATATTTTCCTACATGTTTTACTTTATATCTATTGCATCCTTAAAAATATCAGTGTTACCCATTCCATAGATAAGACCACTGTGTGAGTACTGAGCCTGATTTAAGAACATATCAGCAGGCTATAGAAATGATGCAGTTGTCTGGAGGGCTCGCATGTCAACAAAAATCAGCTGGTTCACAAATGAAGCCTGATGAGGAAATTACTGCAGCGGCACCAGTCCCATCCCTGTTCCCTGGCTGCCTCTCCCCGACCACTTCCTCTAGTCATCCGAGGTTACCTTGTCTGGCTACTACTTCTCTTCAGTTGCTGCTTACTCACACATCTAGAATAGCCAGCCACTCATCCACGTTGAAAGGACAAATGGCCTTCTGAAACTCTGTTCTCTAGATAATGCTCAGTTATAAAAGACAGTCAGCAATATATGCAGATTACTTTATGCAATCTGAACAAATCCAGCCGGAAAGGTAAGCAAAGCACATTCCATGCATTTTTACTACCAGTAGACCTGCTAAGTCTCATTTCTTTGAAAGGAGTCTTTCTTTTTCAGAAATGGTTTTAAGGAAATATTTGAAGTATCTCCTGAAGATTTTGCACAAGACACTGGAGAAAAACATGGTTGTAAGTCTGTATCTGATAAGAAACTGAGAATTGTGTTCATATGGGCGGCATACAGGATGGCACTGCAGCCTCAGGAAAAGGGCGAATACAGATAGTGCTTTTTCTGAGCGCATTGCTAACCAGCTCCCCGGGTGCATGACTGCAAGTGTTCTAAAACAACAGTGACAATTTAAATCATCAGCCGCTCCATCATAAGTACATGTGGCCAGATACCCTTTCTCTGTGGAGGTTTTGCTCTCGTTTTGAGCTGAAAATGTAACATTTTTGCTGAGACAGGCTTTCAAAACTCATCAAAAATGGCCTAATAATGGCTTTTGGATTTGACTGACAAGCTACTTTTTGCTGTGCCATTTTCACCATAATACACTCTTAATTTTAACCTGAAGAAACAATGATCTTTTTCGTCAGGAGGGAGCACAGAGCGACAAAATCCAGAGTTCCAGTGACTCTTTTTGTTGTCAAAGAAAGCTATTGAAATCCTCTGACTTCCAGCCAAAAATGATGTGGAGTGAGCAGTGTTCTTCACAGAAAGCAGAATCTGCAAAAGAGAAGGTGGCAGCATGGCAGAGTGATCTCCTTGTCCCAGTGGAAGTGTGCTGCCCTGTTCTGAAAAGTTCCTGTGTCCTGACGTAAGTTCCTTTTCTCACCTCTGTCAGCTATCACAGAGCTCAGAGACTTTCTAAGGCATGGCTCTTTATATTGTTAGACTTCCTTGAAAATACAGTTGAACAAAGAGGAATCTTGCCAAGTGATTTCAGAAAGTTGCAAAGAAAACAGATACCACTCTGCCTCTATCTTTTGGTTAGGCTTCACTGTCAACCAGACAGTCTCTGTAGTACTCCTTGGGACTCTCCATCGTTGTTTGTCTTTGTTAGTCTTCAGTTATGTGTGAAACAGAGGATGTCCTGAAGTAAGAGCATAATTCTAAATACATAAAATAAAGCTTCTCTATATTCGTCTTCATTTAATTGGAACTTTCTTGTTACCACTCAGTAAATACATTGTTTAGAAGAACAACTCTCTCTTTGGAGAGGCCTTGCTCTTGCTTATCTTTGTTATCTCTAAAGAAAATGGAAAATGAAGAACTTTTTTTTTAAAAAGGTTAAGAATATATAGCTGATGTTTCCATCCAAGTTCAGCTTGCCATGCATTGAAAAGAAGTTGAATCAAAATACTCCTTCCAAACTTTTCTACTAATAGTTTTGAAGTAAGTCGTTACAAAGGATATTGTAAAAATTGAAAAATTTGAAAACACACGCATATAGATATTGTAGTCTTATTCTTTCTTTGCAATACAGCATCTAATCCATGTGACTTTTCCCAAAGTATAGAATAGTTTGCAAAACAACAAAATTACTAAATAGGGATTTTGAAACTTCCTGTGCAGCTACATACTTTTTTCCTGAGCAGTCATATTGTACTGTAATGACTCTGTGGGTAAAGCCTCTTTGCATGAAGTCTAAGGTGGCTCATGTTATTCAAGTGATTCTGTCCACCTGTTATGTGGACTGTAACTTAAAACAGATTTTGACTTCAATAAAGTTTGCAGAAGAAGGCATGTTTGTAAGTATCAGAAGGGATGTGGCACAGCATGAACGAGAGAAGAAACATACTGCTTCCATAAAAAATGCTAGTTTGCAATTGATGAATAAATTATTTTTGTTTCTGTATTCAAGGACAGCAGAGGAAGCCCCCCAGACTATGGAAACCTGTACAGGCCCTAGAATATAAACAGCACAGATGGAGGAAAACCTTTGTAAGAATATGTCATGTAGTCAGAATCTCCACATTCACACACTCCTTACAATGACATCTTAAAGATTCTCTCTTACCTTTTTCTAAACTGTTGGCTCTAGACAACTGCTGGGGATACATGCCTTCCATTTCCTTTTTTTCAGGCCTTATTTTCAAGGAAGAGATTTTGAAGATGTTCAATATGAGCAAAGTTATTAGCTACTGTGCACTTGGCCAAATAAATACTTTTTACAATATGTATCCTGTATAAAGACAAGGTTTAAACTCTAAGACATAAACCTGACAAAATAATTTTCCTTAAGACAGAAATATTACTGTTCCTTACTGTCCGTGTATCTTCACATTATTTCAGATATCAGAACTGCTAAGAACTGCTTGTCTTCCTCATGTGTCTATCTGGACCTCTTCCCAAATGGGACAGTTTTAGTATTAGAATAATTATTAAGGAGGGTCTTTGACTTCCAAAAAGCACCACTTGCCCTTGATAAACAATTGGTAATTCTGATGAAGAATTTGGAATTTGTGTGCCTTCCCATGGGCAATATTTTAAAGGAAACATCAGCTAGAGAAGGAAAAAAAGTCAGAGGCAACAACTGTGACCAAACAACAGCAAGTGGTTCAGGCATAGGATCTGGAATAGTAATGGTGGACTGGGTCTTACTGGATCCCAGTCTAATTAAGGAGATCAGATGAGTACTAATACAAATATTCTGTTAGAAAATGTGTATGATTTGTGGGGCCTTCCTCAGCCATGAGTGGCCCAGTTAAATAGCATTTGGGAAGATTTTGAGGAGAGATCTGAGTTTTCTGAGATGGGAAAATCACATTAGGAAAAGGATAGGAAGTCTGGACAACACTCAGAACTTACTGAACAATAAACTTGCCCTGCTGCATATTCTAATGCTTGCTGGGAGATGGTTTAACTCTTGTGAGGCTAAGCAGCTCT
Organism: Dromaius novaehollandiae; assembly: GCF_036370855.1. Lineage (NCBI taxonomy): Eukaryota > Metazoa > Chordata > Aves > Casuariiformes > Dromaiidae > Dromaius > Dromaius novaehollandiae. The sequence goes on from NC_088098.1 coordinate 195,255,600, forward strand.
GTGAAGCTAACCAGCTCGTAGCTTACTGTTACCTTACTGTGTGCTGCCAGCTTCTTGAGCAAGAACCTATGCATTACTTCTATAGGACTTACAGGGGTACTTTATGTAAAAGCAAACTGATTTTACTCAAGAAATAAGCCAATGAAGAAACAAACTGCATTTTCTGTGTCATGTCATCCAGTGTGACACTGAGACCAGTCATTGGTGTTTATCTCTGGACTGACACATTTGCACAGAGTTAAGGATGCTGCTCTACTCCAGTAGGGGAACTCCTTCGAATAGATCAGCACCTATTTCCTCAACCAAGGGACTTGCTCATTTGCAGCTTACTTCAGTTGTAACAGTGTTTCATAAACATTGGAGAAATATTATCCTATTTAAAGAAGGAAGAATGGGCACAAAAATTTGCCCAAGAATCATTAAATAGTCTGTAGCATAGCCACTCGTGCTGTGTCTTCCATGGCTTACATGGAAGAGCAGAGAACTATTTGAAGTGAGTGCTTGGGTGAATCTTCACATGATTTTATGAGGGGTTTTCTATGATACAGTTAAAATGATTCTATCCACCTAATTTGCACCTTACAAACAAGTAGAGAATCAAAACATCCCAGTATAGAAGTGCATGCAGTAGACTAGTACCAGTATAATTATGTTGCTTTCTTTTTAATCACATCCTTATCTAAAGAAAGAGGAAGCAAAGGATGCTAGCTTATTGAACTTAGACCTGGCTGCACTGGAAATTGGTACAATTATGACTAAGATGTGGAGCTTGGGGCTTTTTTTTTTTTAATTAGTTCTCAGTATTTGCGCAGCTTTCCATTTGTATAGGCCTAAAGTTAGTAAACTAGTATTCTCTAAGGTTCTCTCTTACTGAGAATTATGCAAGAAGTAAGACAAAATTAAAAGGCACCTTGTTTTGAATTTTAAGAGTTAATTCAGTTGTCACTGTAGTTATTTCCTGCCATTCTCCTGCTAAAAAAAAGACAGTGCCTTTATCAATTAGTTTATTTTGCCAGATGATAATACAGAAACTCAATTTAATCTTAATGTTACTGTTTTGTAATTCTGTATGCAAGGATGATGTGTATCATGACTCTTTGCTCAACAGTATTTCTCCTTAATACTTATGTTATATTACTGGTCACAAATATTTATAGTTATGTTCATGTCCAATAGTTAATTTTAACAACCTACTTAATTATCCTGTTCTTTTAAAAATCTCTTCCTATGTGTAAAGTTTTGGAAGAGTTTGTGGTCTGGGACGCTAGGATTTGTCCTATTTTCACATTTAGACTGCCTGCAAAACTTTGAGGATTGTATAGATCATCTCTTCCTGTGACCTGCTACTCATATATTATCATCTTAAAAAAAAAATTGAAAGGTAAGAACATTTTTTACTATGTACACCTGTCTAGCTCTGTCCATGCAAGTATCTGTTAGCTGGGTAAGTATGCTAATAACACCTTTCAGGGAAGTGTTTTTGGATTTATTGTAACAGTGCTCTTTATATGGTTACTTGCACTAGAGTAAGGTAGATGTAAACAGTTACTCCTTCAATTTGATAGACTTCTGCAGATGATTTGTGCAGTGCAAATGACTATTCAAAAAAAGCAGAGGAAGAAAGGGAAACAGAGGGCAAATGAGATATGGCCCATAATGCCAAGTTTCTGTTAGTTTAGCCTGTCACTGCTCTTCGATGCCCAAACTGGATATGATTCTAGAAATGCTGAAGACCAGGAGGGTTGCTTGAAAATCCCAACCTGCACCTTTTCATTAAGAGCTGTACAGGGAGCTATAAAGAGAACCAAAATCTCCAAATTCTCATTCTTACAGACACTGGAGTAACTTATCCACCCCTGGGGGGGTGGGGGGGAAGTTATGACACAATATAGTCCGCGCAGGCAAAACCCTGTACACTCGTGTAAGAGCTAACGGCAACGCCACGCGCGCCGACGTTCGCGTGTCAGTAAGTGGGATCCGACGGCTGCAACCAGGGAAGAAAAATGGGAAAACCCGGCCGGGGGTCGCGGGCCCCACCGCGCCCCGGGCCCTACTCGCTCCGTGCCTCAGTTTCCGCGTCTGTAAAATGGGGTTGCCGGCGGGGCGGCCGCCGCCGCCTGCGCGCCGCGGCCCCGCGGGGAGGTGCCGCAGGGGGGCGGCGGCGCTGCCGGGGCGCTGCGCGGGCACCCGCGGCGGCGCGGCGGCCACACTAGGAGCTGCCCCGCGGGCGGCGGGGCCGGGCGGGGCCGCGGCCACGGCGGGCGGATCGGCGACGAGCCGCGCTCCTCGCAGACAGCGACGCGGCGACGAGCCGCCACCTCAGAACTGTGCATCCCGCCGCCGCCCGGCTCCCTCCACTCACTTTTATATTTGCGCGCCCTTTCAATCCTCAGTGACGTGTCCCGCGCCGCGCCCAATCGGCGGAGCTCTCTGGTCAGGACAATGGAAGGGCCTCGGCCAATCGGCGCGGCGGCTGGCTTGGCGGCAGCCAATGGGGACGGGGCTGTGTTGAGAGTAATGTTACCAGCGCTGAGAGTGTGAGGAGGCTGCGTATCGATCCCGCTCTCACAGCCATTGCAGTGCATTGGGCTACATAGAGACCCAGGCAGCATTGGGGGGCCGGTGCGAGCGGCCGGGCTAGCGTCTCTGGGGCTCGTGGGCCGAGCGAGGGGGTGCGTGCGGAGTGTGACACGGGGTGAGTATGCGCCGGGGGCCGGCGGGCCGGCCGGGCGCGCTCGCAGCCGGGCAGGGAGCCGGCGCTACCCGCCGCGCCGCGCCGTGCCGTGCCGCGCCGTGCCCTCCGCCGCTGCTGCCTGGCCGCGGGGCGCGGGGCAGCGCCGGCGCTCGCAGCGGCACACAAAGGCGAATTAGGCTGCGCCTAAAAGACACTTCCCGGGCGGCGAGCCCCCGGGCCGGGCCGGGGCGGGGCGGGGGCGCCGGGGGCGCGGGGAGCGGGCGAGTTTGGGAACTGGGAGGCGGGAGGGAAATGGGCGAGGGAAGCGCCGCGGCGGGGGGCGAGGGGCTGGAAATGCCCGGCGGCGCGGGGGCGAGGCGGCGCGGGGGCACGGGCTGCGCCGTGCCCTGCCGTAAGCCGCTTACGGTGCCTGGCCATGGCCACCGCTGCGGTGGCGGGGCAGCGAGCGGCGCCCGCGCGGGGAGCCGCCGGCGGCGGGGGCGCCGGGCGAGCCGGGCCGCGCTGCCCGCCGCCGCCGGGCCGGGCCGGGCGCGGGGAGCGCGGGTCGTGGGGCGGGGGAGCCGCTCGCCCCGGAGCTGCCTCGCTGTAACATGGCTGACGGGAGCCGCGAGCGAGAAAACAAGGCGAGCGGCGGCTGAGCACAGAGGAGCTCGGGCGGGCGGGGGCGCAGTTCAGGGGAACTTTTTTTCCAGCCGCCGCTGCTCGCCGGGGCGAAGGGGCTGCGGCCGAGGGGGTTTAAAAGTCCGGGCGAGCGGCCGCCCGCGGCGGGCGGGCGCGGGGGTCCCCGCCGGGGCTCTGCCTGCTCCGCCGGGGCCCGGGCGGGCGCTGGAAGCGCGCCGGCCCCCCCGCACCCACCCGCTATCCCCCCCCGTCTCCCGCCCGCCCTCCCCCCGGCTGCAATGGCTGAGCGTGTGCGCCAGGGTAGCGAGCACACTCACACAAAGGGAAGGGAAGGGAGGAAGGAGCCATGTTCTGCGCGCGCGGCGCCGGGGCGCGGGCGACGCCAGCAGCGGCCATTCCGCGCTGCGCCGCCGCTGCGCCGCCGCGGCCGGGGGACGCCGCCCGGCTCCCGCCGCGGCCCCTCGGCGGGGGTCCCGCGGCCTCCGCTCCCCTCCCGCCCTGCCGAGCCGCGGGGCGGGGGGGCGCGTGGTGCTGCCGCCGGGGGGGGGGGGGCTTTCCCTCCTCGGCGCACAAAATGGAAGGAGCCTCGGTGGCGGGTGACCTCCTCCGCCAGGAGCCTGCGCCATCGCCGCCGCCGCGCCGGGGAGCGGCCCCCGGCGGCCGCCGCCACCAGCAGCAGCGCGGCGGCGGCTGCGCAGGCCGCGCGGGCAGGCCGCCGCCTCGGCGCTCATGGCGGAGCGAGGCCGCGGCGGCTCCGGGCCCCGCGGTGACTCACGCGTTTCGCGCGGCGCCACACGGCGCAGGGGCCGCGCGCGGCGCTTTGTCCTGGCGGGGGAGGGGGCGGCCGGGCCCATGCGGGGCGGCCTCGGCGGCAGAGCCACTGCGGGCGTGGAATAAACTTTTACCGCTTTTCCTGACACCGGCCTTCCCCTGCCCCCCGCAGGCCTCTTTCAGGGCACTTCCTAAGTTTCCCTCTGCCCCCTTGCAGGGGAAATGGCCAAAATGGCGGGAAGGCGGCTTTTAAACGCGAGTCTGTAGCTGCAGCGTTTCGGCTGTGGCGTGTAACCACCACTATCACTGTTTTTCTTCCAGTCACCGGAGCGTGCGTGGAGCCCCGACGGCCGGCGGCTGCCCGGCCCCCACCTCGGCGCGGCAGGACGCGGCCCCCGGCCGCCCGCCCCGTGTCACCAGCGCGGCCCCGGGCAGCGCCTGCTCTGGAAGCGTCTCCATTGCAGGCAGGAGCTGCCCCGGCTCCTCCAGCCCGCTTGTTTACTTGATAGAAACTTCAAACCGGACGTGTTTAGTCACAGCAGAAATCTGTTTCTGTCTATCCGCCAAACCGATAGGAAATACAGCTTCTGTGGCAATACAGGCGGGTGGTGTGTGCTGCCTTTTTTTTTTTAAATACTTTTTTTTTTTTTACTTTTTTTTTTACTTTTTTTCTTAATTCCTGCTGCAGAGCAGAGTTTGTCAGGGTGCAAGTGGCTTTTTCCAGGGAGCTATGAAGAAATACTCTGAATGTCTGACTTGCGTGTGAAAGTTCCAGGAAGGTGTTTTTGGTTCCCCCTCAGTCCCTGACAGAGTCAGGATAGACCTCAGTGAGTCCTCGCAGTTTTGCTAGTCGTATGTAAATGTCATACTTCTCAAGTCCCTGACTTGGTTATAACACGTTTGAGTGCAGTGTTTCGTTCCTGTGTTCTTAGGTACGCATACAAAGAGAGAGTATGTTTTTGCAGTACCCTTAAAAGAGTTAGTCAAAATAGATGGCATAAAAAAATAAAATAATGCACTGTGTTGTGGGGGGTTTTTTGTTTTTTTTTTGGTTTTTTTTTTGGCGAATGAGCACCAAAGGTCTGCAGGGGTGGGGGATGGAAACACAGACTATATAGAGAAAGAATTTAGTAGCTGAGACAGGATATCAAGGTACTCTTTCAATACGATTATTCTTTCCTAGCATTTGATACACTTGCAGTAATCCAGGAGTGCAATATCCACTGCATTGATGCCAGTACTTATGTACAGATTGCTTGGAGGGGACGTTTTTATTTGTAGGAGACCGAAAGTGTAAGTTTTGAAGGCCCTTTGAGGTGTCAGGGTTCTTGCATCTGCCAGGTTACCTCAAACAGTGATGGTAGAAATCTTATGCAAGTTTTCCAGTAAAGAAACTTCTTCCCATTACGATATAGCAGAATACTGCTCTGGTAGTTCTGAATCAGCATGATCATTCTTCATAGCCTTCTGTCATGGTGGGTGGGATTTAAAAGTTTTAAAGGTGGGGGTTTTTTTCACTGTGTTACAGGAAAACATCAAAAATGGGCAAAGGTGATCCTAAGAAGCCAAGAGGTAAAATGTCTTCATACGCCTTCTTTGTGCAAACCTGCCGGGAGGAGCACAAGAAGAAACATCCAGATGCTTCAGTGAACTTTTCAGAGTTCTCAAAAAAGTGCTCAGAACGATGGAAGGTAGGAATAACTTCAAAACAAAACAAAAAAACCTTGAATAACTAACTACCTGGTGTAAAATATTATTCAAGATTGTAAATTATTTCCCTAAAAGTTAGTTTTTAGCTATGTGTGAAGTACAGTTGTAAGACTAATGGTAACTATCCATTGTTCTTGCCTTAGCCTAATCTCCCCAGACTGGAGTTTTGGGAGGGACTTGCATATGCTTTTGAATCTTAGATTCTCACTTTATTGCCTTACAGACTATGTCTTCTAAGGAGAAAGGAAAGTTTGAAGATATGGCAAAGGCTGACAAGCTTCGTTATGAAAAAGAAATGAAAAACTATGTACCACCTAAGGGGGAAACAAAAAAGAAGTTCAAGGATCCAAATGCACCGAAGAGGCCTCCGTAAGTAGATTTCCAGCTAGGTTATCTTGTTCACGACCATCGTGCTGGAGTATACCTGTAAAGTAATCTTTTATCCAGGTTTGGAAACTTGAGAAATAAAAGACTGTGTCGTTTTTCTGACTGGTGGTGTAAAGATAGGTTGAATTTCTCATTATAAATATTAGGTTTTGTTTTTTGGGTTGGTGAAGTTTGGATAAAGTTGGAACAGAGTCAGCCTTTAAAAGCAGATCCCAAAATCTACACCATCCTGTCACACAATTCTTACTGATTTTTTTCCAGTTTTTGTGACTGGACAGTAGTTCTTGTCTAAAAAGGCAGTAATATTTCCAGCCCCATCCTCACAAACTTTTGGCTTGAACAGGATCTTTTGTTGGCGTTCCATTTAAAATTAGAGGAATAATCTTGTATGAAACAGTTGTAGAGAATTAAAACCTCAGTCCCTACAAAAAAGATTACTAGGAGAATTTGAAAGTTAGTATAGATATAGAGAATACTTTGTAGAGATACATTTTTATCTCTCTTGTTTTTTGTTTTTGTTTTTGTTTAATGGAGCTAACACTGTAGGGAATAAGGGAACTTCCTGTACAAATGAGTGCTTTTATTTGGGCTAGTGCTGTCATCTGGAAATCCTAATTTTGACAACAAATATTGCAGTGTATATGTTACTCTGCCTTCTTTAACAGTTCTGACCTAACATTTGCTCCCCTAGTATCATTCAGTCATTCTGTTTTTAAGATTTTCTCTGCATACGATATATAAATTAGCCCTTCTGGGAGTCCTGCCAAAAATTAGACCAGATGTGCGTTAGTGCTTAGGTACAAGGATGTGTTAAGTCTTCAAAGTTTAGTTCTAATATCTTGCTTTGTAATTAATGTTTGTCTAACTTCTGGGTGCTTTTACAAAATATTTTTACAGAGCCCTTAAGAAACAGTAACAAAGATTATGACTTTTTGTATCTGTTATAGTAGATTAAAGTCTAAAATTAAAATGCTCCCCCCTACCCCCTTCCCTCCCCAGTTCGGCTTTTTTTTTGTTTTGCTCCGAGTTTCGTCCAAAAATCAAAGGAGAACATCCTGGTCTGTCCATTGGGGATGTTGCAAAGAAACTGGGAGAGATGTGGAACAACACCGCTGCAGATGATAAACAGCCTTATGAAAAAAAGGCTGCTAAACTGAAGGAGAAGTATGAAAAGGTAAAGATGGACATTTATGGTGAAGGTTTGGGGAGAACAAACCTGAATTTATACATTTGTTTTTCCTGCCTAGTGTACTCTTAATATTTTATAATTTATAATATATAATATGCTAATGACAAATGTCGTGATATCTGTAGAAAAATATAACTCAATGGGCGCACTATTAGTTGTAACTCTAAATTGCAGTCCTTAGTGTTGAACTGTTTTCATTCACCTGTAATTCAGGGCCACCAGTGATGGTTTAGTAGACACTATTGTGTCTGTATTGGTTATTAAAACAATAGGTCACAACAACAATAGTATCTGAGTTAAGGTAGTAGCATTAAGCAAGGTCAGTAAAGAATGCTCTTAGTTTTGGAGGAGTTAGGTATTGAAGAACATCCCCGAACATTAGAATAATTGATAAAAATAGTTGTTTAGCTTATTCCTTCAATAATAACAGATATTACAATGTTAGCGAGATGCTAGCTCTAGACATGCATTTTTCTATTTTGTTTCTATCTCCTTTCTAGTAGTTAAGGTAGTTAATGCCTACAAAGCAGTTGTCATACAATTTCTTGAATGACTAAGGGTAAATCCTGCCTTAACAGTTGGAGCTGTTGTCACATGTTGCACATACAATAGTGTGTAACCAAAGAAGGGGATACGTATTAGAATGTACACTGATGATGTCTTACTATGGGTCAGCATTCACCTGTAGCTAATATATACCACAGCTATCCATTTGTGTGCTGTGACCTTTATCTGGGCGTTTGTCCTTGCTGGCAATCAAAATCATGTCAAAACTGTAGCATTATAGTGAGCAAGGTGGCTCCTTTTAGTTCTGATTATTTGCTGGAGAGGAACCGTAGCAGTGGAAGGTATCCCATGTTGTCCTTTCTGTGAAAATTTAAACAAAACTCACCAATATGGTAATTATTTGTACATACAACTGCATCAAACAACTCATAAGATGCTTTTAAAATAGTAGAATTGTTATTCTTCATTCCTGGATATTTTTGTCTTCACGAGTCTTGTTACAAATGGGGGTTTTAAGGTGCAGTAACCTCAATATTTCACTGATAGGCCTCTGACTGGTAGTGAATTTTCTATCTTCTGAAAATTTAATGCTAAGCTTTAAGGGAGTTTGAAAGAACTGTGAAGTTAATGGTAGGGGATAGATTGGGTGGGGAGTATTTGGACTGCCTGCTTAAAGATGTTGGACGTTTCTCTATAGCTGGTATGTTTAAGAGTGCAGTAGATAAATTCTGTTAGGTGCCTGTTGTTTTTATTATTTTGGCATAAAACTGGGCAGTCCATGGACAGTTTTGACTGGCCTGAGACAGGAACTTGAATTTTGTGCATTATAAACCACTAGAATAAATTTATTGCATGCAGAAGGTGGCACTGTCTACCCTTTAATCAAAGTTCTTGTACCTTTTATTTTGTAAACTTCACTTAGCCAGAATTCTGTGTAATTGCTCTTTGGTGAGGCATAACATTGCACATATTAGGCCATGTCATTCTGATGTGTTTTTGATGGCTAATTATAATTTCATGTCTCAGATAAGGATTTTGTGTGCATTTCTTTAGCCATCATAGAAAATAGAGGTAGAAAGGGACCTTGAGAGGTTTCCCTACTTCATTCCTGGAAAGTGGCCTCAGCTGTGCCTGTATCATCCCAGGCAGCTGCTTTTCCAGTGTGTTCCTAAAAGCCTGACAGTAGAGATTCCCCAGCAGCCATGAGCAGCGTGTTTTGGCATGTGACTGTCATTTCAGTGTTAGAGGGTTTCTGTTTCTTTAGGGGTTTTTTGGTGTTGAGCCTCAGTTTATCTTGTTGTAACTGAAGCCACAACTCCTGGTCCTACCGCAGTGGACATGGAGAAGGTGTTTCACAAGTACCATTTGGAAGTTGTTCAGAGCTCTTGGCTGGTTAAATCTTTGAGAGATTATTCCTGCTTTTCTCCTCCAAGGATATTGCTGCATACCGGGCCAAAGGGAAAGTTGATGCAGGCAAAAAAGTAGTTGCCAAGGCTGAGATGAGCAAGAAGAAGAAGGAAGAGGAGGAAGATGAGGATGAGGATGAAGAGGATGATGATGATGAAGAGCATGAAGAAGAGGAGGAGGAGGAGGACGAGGATGATGATGATGATGAATAAGTCTCTTTTAGAGCAATTTCTTTCTTGTCTATAAAGCATTTAACCCCCCTGTACACAACTCACTCCTTTTAAAGAAAAAAAAATTGAAATGTAAGGCTGTGTAAGATTTGTTTTTAAACTGTACAGTGTCTCTTTTTTTGTATAGTTAACACACTACCGAATGTGTCTTTAGATAGCCCTGTCCTTAGTGGTATTTCAATGGCCACTAACCTTGCCTGGTACAGTGTGGGGGTTGTAAATTGGCATGGGAGTTTTAAAGCAGGTTCTTGTTGGTGCACAGCACAAATTAGTTATATATGGGGATGTAGTTCATTTTTCATCTTCAGTTGTCTCTGATGCATCATAAAAATAATTGTTGTTCTGTTAACTGAATACCACTCTGTAATTGCAAAAAGGAAAAAAAAAAGTTGCAGCTGTTTTGTTGACATTCTGAATGCTTCTAAGTAAATACAATTTTTTTTTATTAGTATTGTTGTCCTTTTAATAGCTGCCCTTGAAAAATCAATAGTTTTTTTTTTTTTTTTTGAGGGGAACTCATCTTTTGCTTTGTTGAATGCCCATTTGGGATCACGTGAATATTACAGTTTTCATCTTTCATATAACCAGCTGATAAACAAAGCTTTGATCTGCATACCCTGCATAATCATGATAGGGTAAGAAAAGAAATATATAGGCATACGATGAATATTCTTCCGTAACTGGAAACAAAACAAAAATTCAATCTCAGCAAACTGATATTTGTTCAGATTTTTGTGAAATGTAATATTCTATTGAGTTGCATGAGTTTACCAGTCTTGGAGAGTTGAGAAGTATAGAGTTCAATTTTACAGTAATGAAATACTTTGGGGGCGGGGGGGGGCGGGAGGAGACGTAAAAAATTTGTCCTAGAAGGACCCATAGGAAGAGCGTATGTCCATCCAGTGTGGAGAAATTTACAGGTGTGACTCTGTTACCATGTAATGGAAGTTGTATTTGTAAATCTCTGAACACTTGTGAGAGATGAGCATACCTAAAATGTGTAAAGTTAAAAGCATAAAATTACCATATTTTTTGGTGACAGATCTGGTGATGGCCACGGGCTTTATACCATGAAACTCTCCTGGTAGCAAATGGCCCATGAGAAATGATTTTTCTTTCTAAGATTTCTATAAATGGTACCATTATTATTTGTTAAATCTATGTAAATTCATATTTGTATTCTTGAAATTCTAGTTTTAGCCCTTTAAACAAAGTTGTATATTGTCTCAAATTGAAAATGAGATAAGATGTATTTTTCCTGTTAGGTTTTATACCGCACTCTTGATGTTTGCCCATTTTTAAGTTAAATATAGCTGTATGGAAAAGTACATTTTATTAAATTTTGCATTAAAAAGTGAAATGTTTATGGTATACCAACAATGTCTAATTTGGTCAAATATAGTTCTCTTCCAAAACCAAAGCTAAGGGGTTTTTTGCATATTTAGTAAAACTTCAAGTGCTGGCAACTGTAACTATTTTCACATATACCTGCTTACCAGTTTGGGGGACAATTTGGCAATTTTTTGGTTACAAAATTATGGTTCTCTTAAGTGCCAGTGTTTAAAAAAAAAAAAAAAAGAAAAAGAAAAAAAGAAAAAAGCATTCTTGTAATTTTACACGCTTTTGTGATGGAGTATTGTTTTGTTATACAATTTTGACTTTCAGATTCTTATTTCAATTTGCATTTATGTATAACTTCAGGAGAAATATTGAACATCTGAATCCTGGATGATACTAATAAACTAATAATTGCAGAGGTTTTAAATACTTAGTTAAATGGCTCACTTAATATCCTAAGGGTTTTTTTTTTTTTTTTTTTTTTTGGTGTTGGTGTTTACATCCTTGCTTTCTGTTTCAAACAGAAGAGATACGTCATTCAGGTCTCCGTATGGAAAGCAGTCAACATAGGGCAGATCAGACTTTTTTTTAAACTGGATACCCTTTTGAATGATGGTAACTGGTTACAAATAAATTTTCTGTGCTGAAGGGTTTTTTTGCTTCTCTGAGTCATCAGAGAAAAGTTGATACGTTTCTTGCTCTTAGAACATACTTAAGATCCCAGTATCTTGTGCCTTTGTTCTCAGTGCTCAATGTTGACAAATGTAACTTGGAGGATTTAGCTGATCTTGAAAGATGAGTGGAAAGTGCTTACCCACCAGCTAGGCATGGTATTTGACTTGTCTTTGGGGTGAGGAAATTGATAACAAACACAACATGCTCAAGGCTGAAGAGTGCAGATAATGGAGGTTTTATGCTACTTCCTGAGAAAAAGAATCCAAAATAATAATAATACTCTCGATATCCTTGTTGACTGGTGTCAGGAGGTGTACTAAAATCTCTGGAGAGCGCCACAATTTGCGTGGCCGCACTTGTCTCGTGGGTGGCTGGTACCTGCACATAACGTCAGCTGATCTTGTGTGCATATACTGGACTGAAGTTTTTAATTCTGTCTTCTAGAAACCTCTTTTGAAACAACGAAACCGCTATTTCTGGGGGAAGTGCCATAATTTGTTAGGTTCTCTTCTCAAAATGTGCTTTGTAGAGGGCCCCCTGCTATCAGGTAGTTATGAAATCCTGTTAGCAAAAACTCAGCCCAATTCTCAGCATTATTAGGTCAGACTTTACTACAAGATTACTGATCTGAGGTCAGTGATTACTGACGCTTTTACTTGAATTTGCCTCCCTGTGATCTTTAAAAGTTTGTGCTTGCTGGGGAATAATGAGCGGTGAAATTGCAGCCATTTAGGCAGTGGGTCCCTGCAAGAACTAGGCAGCGCTGACATCACTGTCAAAATAAAAAACATTTTCTAAGGGCTTTAACCTTCACATAAATGCTGATTTTAGAGAGAAAAAAGCTTTTTTCTCCCTATTTTAAACAAAAAATTGGGGATTGGTTTGGAGAGAACTTGAATAGTAATAAGTGGTAATTGTGGTGTCTCAAATGTCAAATGAATCCATACTCTTCTTGCTGCTGTTAGTCTCCAGTTAGCCTCAGATCCTGAAGCAAGTTGAAGTCGCTGCCACTTGCTTTATTCTGTATAATTTTGAACTGGTTTAACTAGATGTACAGAAAGCGCATATCCCTTTTGCAGCAGTTTCAATGACCATAGTAGGCCTAGCAAAAAGGTGAGCTGATAAACCAAAATGGTTCTTTGCAGGCAGAGGCCTCCAGGAATCTGAAGTGACTGAAAAGATTTCTGCAGCTTAATGAGGATAACACTGGCAGTGCTGACACTGCGCCCCTTTGTAGCTGCTTTTGTTGGTGTAATAAGCCCATTGCGAGGCAGAAAAAGCCGAATGATGATTGTTTTTAGGGTTCCTGGAAAGTGGGAAGAGCGGTTGGAATAGCTCTGCTGGAAGAGGAGCTGGGCAGACTCTAGCCGTAAAATTAAGTTCTTTATATGGGTGACAAGCAGAGCTTGAAAAATTTTCCTAATGCCTACTAGCCTCAGGATTGAACCTGCTAGTCAGAATAAACATTGCTGTTCTGGCTTCGCAGCTCTGCCTCGTGGAAAATCAAAGGAACAAAGCCTATGTACTGTGTTGGGTTATACTATGTTATTCAACCTTGGATGTGTAACAAAGACATGGCAGAATGCAAAAACAGCATTTAATATAAGAGGCAATTACTTTGCACCTTTTCGGGTGTCTGCTGCTGGTAGTTGCTAGAGAGTTTAGGACACAAATGTATCGATCCATTTATTAATAATAGTAAAGTTCTAAGTATTTTCAAACCATTTTCCTTTGTTATATTCTTCATCACACCGTATTTTTTCCTCTGTTAAGACCACATACCGTACCTTTTGGAAGTGCTTTAAAAGAAAATAATAGTGTGTGACATTTTGCTTTGGCAGGCTGTGATAGACATTATTTTAAACCCTGAAACACAGGATTAAGCGACATGTTACAAATCAGCTAGTGCAAAGCAATGCCTAAATGTGAGTATTTATTGATAAACTTGTTTTCCCCCAAACTTCGCTAGTGGATTGTACCGTAGAACCATAGATTGTAGAAAAACACTTTGAGACAGTATTATTCACATGGAGTTAGTCTATAATAGATTTCACTTTAAATTAAAACGCCGCTCTTTAGTCCAGGATAATGTATTTGTAGATAAACCCTCAGAGTTTATTCCAGTGTTTGAGGAAAAAAAATTGAAAAGTACATTCTCCAAGAGTTTTGTATAGTTTCGTATAAATTATCGTATATTTTTACTTTGTATGTGCATTGTGCTATGACTTTTCTTTTGACGGTACTTCAAGCAGAAAAACAAGTAACGCATTTTTCCCCCAGTGAATTTACTATTAAGAATGAAGGTCAGATTGTTCTTACGGCAGCTTTGTGCTGTTGAAAAATACAGTGTGGGTTCTGTTTTGAGAACACCTAATTCTGAAATTCATCTTGCTGAAGTGATTGCTATTAGAGGTGACCTACAAGAAAGAAGTCTTCTCTTTTGCTACTTTATGATGGAATAAAAGACTTAAGTTATAAATTAGGAAGTCTACTTGTTTTCTACATCACCAACTTAAGCCTTCACTTCAGAGGGAGCGCTCGAGATAAGCTGAGTGGTGATCTGGCAGAGAGCAGTGCGGAGTGAGCAAGAAAGGCAAGCGTGGATTTTTAGTTGGTTTTACTTATGGCTTTAAAAATCTTGCTTATATTCTTAAAACATTTAACTTAAATGATGAGCATTTGGGACGAAGAAGGCTCCTCCGAATGGTTCCGGCAGCCTTTCATCTATTCATGTATGAAAAGCTCAAATAAAGCATTTCTGACCTCCCAAAAATTCTTCAATAAAAGCGGGGAAGGCCAAATTCTACAGTTTCAATGCTTGAGGGTGGTGGTGGTGGGGAGACGCAGCTCTCTCTATACACCATAAAGCAGCAAGAGGTCACAATGTAAATGTTCTTTGCAAAACACTTAAGAAAGCTACATTTATTGCGAGGAAACAGGACAGCGCTTTTAAGGCGTTTGGTAAGTGCACTTGTCATCAATAGCAAAAATAATGTTTTCTAAGAAATATTTGGATGAAAAGAAATTCTAGCTGAGATGCAACATCCCTTATACCTTGCTGCTCCTTTTAAATAACATAAGGCTAGTGGTATTGGCTTGTTCTTTCCTGCTTCTTTCCTGTGATTTCTCCTTTTTCAGTTCCAGAACCCAGGAAATGTTTTACTGAACAATTACTTTTAGGTTTGGATATGCTGGATTCAGTTGGAAATCCTTTTCTTCACTCTGAAGAAGGCCTGGTGGCTCAGCAGCTTTGGTGTTGGAGGACAGGGGAGCTGGGTTTCCAGCCTCCTCCCTCAGCATGCCTTTGCCTCTGTGGCTGCACTTGGAAAAAGGCTTTGCATGGGAACACGGGGAAGCGTTGGCTGCTGGGGGAGGCTACCAAAATCACTGGACCTTCAAAATGCCTTGCGGCTGGAGAGCTGTGGAAAGAGAGCGAAAGGATCACGAGGACTTGTTAGTTTGACACCAGGTGCTGGAAATCCAGTGTCTTCTGGTAGGCATCGTGCAACATAACAGGAAAAGAAATCCAGCATGCATAAAGCTCAGCGGTATCAGCTGCTGCACACACTGTGTGACAGGTCTTCCAAAAATGGGCTTTCTCTGAAGAAACATATCCAAAAATTTCAGCAGCATGGAGACAAGTTGATTCAAAGCGAAGTAGGCAGAAGATGACCATGGGCATGCAATTATTTGCAATATGCCCGTCTGCTAATGCATAAACATACTGGGCAGATAAGTTTGCAGCTAGAGCTGTGAGCTCTGCCTCCAGGGCTGCTGCTGGCAATGCTGCAGCATTTGCACCCGCAGCGGCTTTGCACCTGCAGCAGCTTTGCACCCGCAGTGGCTGCAGGGAAAGGTGCAGTGGCAGTGCTGCCATTTCAAATGTCCCGGCCAGTCTGATTTAAAAAGGTTTTATTTTATGAGTTTGGATGCCGTTAGGAATTTCCAATCTGTTCTGAAAGGAGCCATGTGACCTAATGTGCTCAGAGGATTGAGTTTTAAGTACGCAAACTGTAAATGACAGGTCACTTCAGAGCGAGACTCACACCTGGATTCGAAATAGAAATGCAGAGGGGCCTGGGCCGGATATTGGGATCCCGGATAGAGGCCGCTGTAAAGAAGCAGCTAAGCAATAAAAAGCAAAATCCTCTTGAAAAGGCTCTCAAATTTATGTGGTGATGATTCCTAGAAGAGATAACTTTCTTGTAAAATGTGGGTTAGTAAATGATTGAATAATAGTGACTCATGTTTTATTATCAGACTTAACTGTAGCCGTGTTTACGCTCATTTTAATTTTGTTGACACAGGTCTCTAATGATACCTTTTAATAGGAAAGGCACCACAAACAAACATTTCTTTTTCTGTAAAACCAGTACCGGAAAATGTAGATGAAGGTGCACCAAAGTCTGAGCTCTTTGGCATCAGAGCAGTTTTAAATGCAGGTTTGGGGGCAGAAGGTTCATTTTTGCTATACAAACCACGGATGTAAAGTGCTGATGGGCTTCTGCTCCTCGAGAGCTGGTGCGTGTAGCCTGCAACAGGGCTGGGGACATGTGGACGTGGCCGATAACAGCACCTGCATTGTCTTTTGGACGTTTTGCAAGACTGACACCTTTTCTTTCCTGGGACTAATGTTTTGTCCGAGAGTCACATTTTAGAATTTTTTACCCCATACAGACACGCGGTGATGTCAGTAGGACCCTGCAAGCGAATGCGCTCGCACTCAGGACCATTCCTGGAATGAGCCCTGCCCGCTTTTACGATTGATCTTCCTTGGAAAGCCATTTTCTTTGACGTCAAAGGAGGAAACGATCTATTTTGGGAGCTGTTTTTAGTTTTTTTGCAAACTTTTGAGTGCTGCATCCCCTTTTCTTTTTTTTCTTTTTGGCACAGGGGCCTGCTCCGGGAGGAAAGGCGGTGAGCAAGCCTGGCTGACCCGTGCCCGCGGCCGGTGGCGTTGTCCTTGCTGGAGTTCGATGCGCGCTCGGCAGAGGAAGGCATTGCCCCTCGATTTCCTGCATCCCCAGCAAACGGAGCTGCGGACGGGGTCAGAGAGCAGCCGCGGGGCGGACAAGCCGGTGGGGGCTGAAGCTGCTCCTCATGCTACCTGAGAACATATCCAGTGGTCTCTGCAATATTCTTGTGGATCATAATGTCACTTTTCCCACATGGAGAGCTCGACACTCATCTTTGATTCCCCTGCCTCTACTTACGTGTTGTTTTTTTCCATCTGAATCATTTAATACGACTTCAGAGTACAATAGAGTTGTGATTTTCTTTTTTTTTAGAGCCTCCAGTTAGCAGGAAACAGAAGGTCTCTGAATAAAAAGGAGACTCTTATTGCAACTTCCCTTTTATTTACTGTTCCCTGTAGCAGAAAAGTAAAAATACAATGAATGAAATGGAGGATTAATCACATGTATCTCTGAAATATGAACACAGAGACTACAAGTCCCAGGACACCGTGCAGATCTATGGTTTTTACCCACTGCTTATAAAAAATCTCACCATACTGGGGGCACCTTGTTTATAATGAGACCGTTCAAAAGACAGAGGAAACTAGACAGAAGGTTTTCAAAAGAAAACATGCAAAATGTGAATTTTACCCAGATTTTTCTCTCTCTGTTCAACTTTCTTGAAACCTGAGTTCAAGCTGATATCCCTAAAGTTTAATCATTGGCCTGCGACTTTTAAGGAGAAAACGCCTTTTGCTTCCCATTTTCTGCATTCATTTTAAAAGATTAAAAATTCAGAACAGCTCAACTGCTCCACGCAGCAGTTTTTAAAATGCTTGAGAAAGACAGCACCGTGCTGCACATGGCTGCAAAAACCGGTGTAACTTTTCTCCAAAGATGGTTTGTCTACATTGACTCTCTTTTGGTTTTTGTTTTTGGTAACCAAGCACCAACCGATTGCTAATTATTTTCCTTATTTATAAAAAGCACAGCAGACACTTACCTGTATTTGATTTGCAAATGTAGATTTAGAATAATCACATAAGCCTTTGCAAAGGTGTTGAGTAGCTCAAGTTAATTGGTAATTAATTAACTTTGTTAAAAGCCCTAGAAGAGGTGTGATTTCAGTCAGTCTGTTCATGTGAGTCAGATTACTCACATACATGTGTTTGAAGGACTTTAGTGAAGCAAAATGTATGAAAGAAACCCGAAGACTGGGATGCCTGCCTTAATTCTCTTCACTTAAAATGTATTTGTTGAATCAAAAGTTGTTTTTTCTTTTTCAATCTCTGTCCCTATCACACAAATGCTGCCGACTGACCATTTTCTGGCTTTCCAACGCTGCATTTAATGCAGCTTCATGGGAGGGTTGACACAAAACGAAAAATACAATTGCAAAACTGATACAGAAGTTGCTACTGATTCCTATTCAAAAATCCAAGTAAGGCTCTCTTCATTTTACAGTTCTCTTTATCAGCCATACATGAAAAAGTTAATGAAAAGTTTATGTGGGCCACCTGCAATAATAAAGTTGAAACACGCCAAGTCTGCAAATACCACAGTCAAGCAGAAAAAGAAATACGTAGCGTGTGATATCATTAAGGTAAAAAACGAACCCAAAGGATCCGTGCTCGCACAAGATTTAGAGGCTTCTGCGAGGAGAAGCGGAGCCAGCCGAGGTTGCGATGCTGCTTGAGCCGGCCCTGCTCTTGCCGCCGAGAATAAGTGCTTTTCAGGCGAGCACCCACTGCCATGTCTTTGGCTTTGTTTCCTTATTTTTGCCTGACTTGTGCAGCCAGGCTCGTTTCACTTTCTGTTTGTGCTGCGCTGGTCGGGTCACTGCTCCGTGGAGGCCGCTGGGTACACTGGGAGTATCAGTTTGCACTGAAACAGCAACAACAAAAAGCATTTTTAATATTAAAAGTTTTTAGTACTACTTCTATAAGCATGCCGGTGCAGCATTAAATTAGTTGGGGATATCCTTTTAAGTGCAGTTTCTACAGTTTTCTTTTATGAGAGGGCAAAGTGAAATGTGCGTTAAACTCTCACCTCTCGCTCACGTGCTTAAGGGCAGCAAACGCCCTGCGCGTGCTGGCAGCTAAACGCACGGGCACCGAGGATGCTACGACGCCCAGTGCGCTCAGCCGTGTGCACCGACTCAGCCGTGTACGCGCACGCTTGGCTTGCTGGGTTTTGGTTATCGCTGCTTTCCGCTGGGCTTCGATCGCCGGGAGGATTTGTGTCCCTCGGCCCCAGGCTTCGTTTCCTCCCCAGTGCAGCTGCTGCTGCGTCTGCCGGCCGCTGGCTCGCCGCCCTCGCCTGCTCCGCGGGTTTGGGCGCTGATCGCTCACTGCCTCCAGGGAGTCTTTTTTTTCCGCTGTTTCCCCAGCGAAGGAAAAAAAGGTGGAGAAAAGCTGCCTGGGGGGATCCAGTTGCTATACAAACTCTTCCCAAGCAGGTAGTTTATTAGTTAGATTTTATTTAGTTCGAACCAGGAGCAGCTTCACAGTTTTTGCGAGGTCCCTTTTTAGGGCTGGGGACTCACTTTACACTGCTTGTTGTCAGCGTGGTGCGGGATGTGACCTGCTTCAGATTTTTAGGGCATTATAAATAGCAAATAATAAAGACGCGGCCTGCCCTGCACGTTGCCTGCTTTCAGAGGCACCGCCGAGCTCCTGTTTCCTCCGCTGCAGGTGGGGAGCTCACACTCCTCCTCCTGCTCCTGTCTCCACAGACCCGCTTTTTCTCACTAGGGCAAGTTTAATAATAATGGAAAGCGTCTAAACAAACCATATAAGGACAGTCTTTGGAGATACAGGTAGCAAAATTGGGGAAGAATCTGTTTTTTCTTGTTCCCACGTGGTTCCCGCGGTGTGTGGCGCCTCGAGCTGGGGTGGCTGTTCCCGGCTGCCAAAGCCGAAAGCCATCAGCGCTGTGGCTCCTAAAAAGTTCTTTTTCCTGAAAAGCCAGCGTTCCTCGAGGAGGTGAAATATTCGGCTTAACTGAATCGCTCTTCCCTAGAAAAATCAAAAGCCTCCGTTCCTTATATCCCGCAAAAATCAATGTGCCCATGAAACTCCGCATTTTGGAGAAACTGTTATTTCCTTCCCAGACTAAAAGAAGGCTGCTCTGCAGCTCCGCGGCTCGGTTAGGAGCTGCTGCGTGTGCTGCGCTGTGCAAAATATTAAATAAACCTGCTACATACCTAGGTATGCACTGAGTGGTGCCTAATTCAGGTTGTGCAGAGATTTTTTCACTTAAAGCACGCTCAGAACCAAAACGTTTTGTCTTTCATCGATTTAATTGAGTCTCCTGGCTTAACATATGTGTTCCTCAGGGGTCGATGTGCACCGCAGCGGTATTCGCGTGGCCGAATACGCAGGGACCTGCAATTTCATAGCGTCCTTTCCGGCATGTCCCCTGCAGTTCAGTGCTGCTCTGACTCCCCACGGCAGCATTGGAGGGTTTTAAATAAGCACCAAATACACCAAAATCCTTTTGTAAAGTGCTGAGAAGGACCAAGGGAATTGGGGGGGCTTTCTTTTTTTTTTTTTTTTTTGCATTTTCTAGTTTGAGAACACTGTTTGCAGAAACTGGATGAGTCTTGGTGAGTACTTCCCAAGTCCGTAGGGCTTTGCTCGGTTTTGCAATAGGTCATTAGCACCTGGGAAGTCACCTGAAAGTTAATATAATTGCCGTATTATACATTAGAAAAATAAATTATGTCTTTTTAGAAGTCTGAGCTTCAAAATAGCGCCGCTCATGTTGGGAAATTCCCATGTTTTTGGAATGGTTTCCAAAAAACAGTTTTAAAACTTCGAAGGACAGAAAAATCCCCCCGTCCTACTGGCACCGTCGGCACCGTGGGCTCCCCCTGTCCCCGTCCCCGCGGGGGGCTCCGGCCCTCGCCAGTCCTGGTCTTTCCAGTGAGACCCAGGCTACTACACAGGATTGCCTGTCAGGAGCTTTAAACCTCAAATCTCAAAATCATCACAGTGGTATAAAAATACTTACATGTAAACAGAGAAAAATCTTGTTTCCTTTAATATTTTTTTTTAATTCTTTCTTCTTTCTTAAGCTTTTAGAGAATAATTGGGTCACGGTTTTGAGCTTTTCTGTACGACTGCCAGAGCTAGAAACAGCCTTATTTGTCTTTACTGTTTTTCTGAGGACGGTTGCGGCGATTCTCACATGACCCCACGTTTCCAGCGTGGGGGGGGGCCCGGCGGCCCCCTCTGAAGCGTGGTGCGCGGCACGGCTTTCCATGGGGCAGCCGGAGCCGGCAGCAGAAGACCCTATGCACCGTTTATTTTTGCTGCTACCGAGACTCGGGCCAGGAACACCAAACTCATTTCATGCGGGCAATGAACCTTGACTTTCTTTCTTTTCCCACAGCTATTATCCCAGGCTGTATTTGGCTTCATAGCCAAGAATCGCAGGGCTCCAGCACCGGTCTGGGCTGCCCACCTCCCTCGGAGCGGGGCTTCACCATGGCCCATGGCTGCAGGATTTTGCATTTGCATTTAAGAACTGGCTTTTCTAAAACAAACCCCATGGTCAGGCCCATCCAGGACAGCTGGAAAGGTGACGTGCCAGACCGATAGGAAGGTGTATTTGGTGTTGAATATGTCTTCTCACTGTCTCTAGTCATCAGGCTGAAGAAGACGAAGATAGAGACGCAACTTTCCGAAGCCCGCCCCGGCCTTTCCGGGTACCCTGCAAGCGGCTCCGGACAGGTCTGCTGGGACATCACCAGTAATAAGAGCTGTGCGAGCGGTGGTGACGACTCCCCAGCATTCGTGGCGTTTGATCTGAGGAAATCGCCAGTGAGCCAGGAAATGTCAAGATTACATCACAGGCAGGATTTTTTTAAAGCATTGAAAAAGCGCTTGTTAAAGCCCATTTCTCTGCAGCATGAGCCCAGCTGCTTTCATTTTTTGCTTTGCATTTCAACTTTACTGGAACAGGCAAGCAAATCCTCCCCCAAAATATCGCTTTACTCTCCTCTCGCTTTGATTTACAGCGCTTTTGCTAAGCTTGGCTCAGGCCTCTTCCTTCTTTTCCAGCACTCTCATGGGGGCTGTACGAAGGATCCTGTGCTTTGCCAGGCCCTTTCCTAAGAAACGATGTGCTGTGCGTGTACAGATGCGGGCTTGCATGTCTCGCGGTCTCTCGCACTGGCCTGAGACCCCGAAACCGCCGGGGCAGCCTGCCAAAAGGCTCTCTGGGCGCCTACGCAGCACCGTGAATCAACCACAGATGCACCAAAATAGCTCCTTCGTTTTGGTTCTTTTCCCTCGGTTTATGAGTTTGGTGGGACAGAGACCGCGGCGCTCCCTGTGCGGCCGGCACGCCACTGCGATGAGCTCGGTGCAACCGACTGACAGGCGAAGAGCTGCATCCTGCAGCGGGTGCCTGGGCACAGAAAATCGCGGTGGCGATCCTGGTGGGCTCGGGCTAATCCTGCCTGGCCTGTGCCAGCCTGCCCGGGGCACAGGCAAGGGCAGGTTTAAGGTGTTTCCTCAACACCCTGTGTGGACATAGGCACGTGTCGAGCCTGTGGGGGCACCACCGACGCCACGCTCACACGTGCCGGGAGAAGGTGGTGGGGATGTGGCCTGCGATGAGGGACGCCGAGGGAGGGAGCTGTGCTCCTCTGAGGTGACACCGTCTCCTGGCCCCCGTGTGAGATGGCACCTTCCTGGGGCAACCTCGTGTCCAGCTGGAGTTTGGCTTGGAGTGATAGCAAACCTGCTTAGGAGATGGTCCCACCTCCAGATCTCCACGAGGTGAGTTGAATGAAAACCTCTCCAACTTCATGGTAAAACTGTACCTTATGGTTTCCTGTTTAGCCACTAATTTTGCAACACCATTAAGGAGCATCCAGCAGAGTATGTGACCCACATATGTTTAATTTCTTCTAGGGTCTCTGTTTTGACATATGTCGAACGTGTTTTTATAAAATGAAGATTTATTGAAACCTGGAATTTTATGACTTCAAGGTTCAATTGAGTCCAGATTGTAGGTTTCTCCTTTTTGGAAGATTATTAGAATGTTTAAAAGAACCCCAAATAGCCGCGTTCGGTCTGGGACACTAATGAAATCCTAAGCCAAGGCTGACACCTTTTCACTTAACTTCTACTATAATGTCAAAGCAAAAATTTACCATCCAGTGTTATGTGTTCCACATGCGATGCCCCGTTGCAGATACAGACATACTGCGGGAGTTATGTTGGGCTTGTTTCTTTAAAATTATTATCTGTGCCATAATGAAGCCAGGAGTTTGCACTGAATCCAAGGAAGAACAACAAGTCAGCAAAAAATGAAAATATGTATAATTAATGATAATGCGTATTACATTACAAATGTGCACTTGGGCTCTTCATTTTTCTTGTTAAAGCACAGAGATGCCCTTGCTTGCTTCAACACTCATGCAAGCAGTATATTTGAAAACATATTTAGAATTGCAAGAGTATATATTAAACACATTCCATACACTTATATAATATTAAGCATAGTCCCAAATATTTCCTCAGCTATGAAACACAGCTCACTAAAGGATAATATTAGTAAAGAAACAGCTCATCTCCCATTTGGTTTCAGAGCAAAACAGAAGTAACTCCATCTCCTTCTGCAAGGTTATTTTGGGTTTGCATCAGGCCAGACGAGAGCAGGACGGGGCTTCCTTGTGCCTCGTATTTGGAGAAAAAGAAGCTCTCACGGGTGCCTGCAGTTGCGCAGTCCATGGACGCAACCCTGCAGAAGCTACAGTGTTCATCTTCAATGGCCAATATAGCAAGAAAATAATGAAACGATACGACTGCTTCGATACCTGTGTCACACGCTGCACCGACTGCTTTGATATCGAATGAACAGCATCAAAGGAAACACAGCCGAAGCCCAGCTCTCTAGTTACTGTGCATTAAGTAAACGAACAAGCTTATCACAAGATTTTAGGGCCTTAC
Source organism: Dromaius novaehollandiae (assembly GCF_036370855.1). Lineage (NCBI taxonomy): Eukaryota > Metazoa > Chordata > Aves > Casuariiformes > Dromaiidae > Dromaius > Dromaius novaehollandiae. The sequence goes on from NC_088098.1 coordinate 195,279,050, forward strand.
ACCAGTTTCAGTTAAAGTAAAAAAAAAAAGCCCAACAAATTATTATAGCACCAAAAAAAAAAGCCCTGAATGAAAATGATTATTCATGTGAACACCAGAAACATATCTTGTCATAAGCGCCGGCTTCCACATCTGCTTTGCCACTCGAGGATTCTTTATAAACATTCGCTTTAATTTTATCTAACAGCCTGTTCGCAGACATGCAATCCAAAAATACATCCTCCTCGCGCTATCCTGAGTTTGGCAGGGGCCCAAACATAAGGTTCAGTTCCTAGTTCAAAAAGCCCTTCTTTAAGAATTGCCTACGAGCTAGATTTAATCAAAAAGAGGTCCAGCTTCCTCTGGGGAGACCTGATCGGATGCAGAGCCCCCACCTCTCGGTGGCTGCCTCGAACTGAGGCTGGGCCGGGCGGTAACGCAGTTTTCCAGTGGAAAAAAATCATGCTGTGGAGTCCAGCCCGCTTTGTGGGTCCCTGGACCCGGGCCCCGCACGAGCGGCGGCGCGCGAGTGGGAAAAAGCCCTTTCAGGAGGGGGCAGCTGAGCGGTGGGACCCGGCCGAGCCCGGCAGACGGGGACCCGAAGCTGAGCACAACCAGTCCTGCGTACGCTGCGTCCCAGGAAGTTTGGAGTGCCTGCGCTGTCGTAAAACACACAGGTTTTACTCTGCAGTTTCATACAGCAAAATATGCAATATCTCGCCATCCCGCTTTTGCAGTCTGCAGAATGGAGACAGCAGTGTTTTACCCTCCTTTAAAAAGAAGGGTGAAATAGGGGGCTATTACCAAAATTGAAGGATATTAAATCAGAGCCTCTTCCCCAAAACTCGTTCAGACACCAGCCGCCAAACAGCCAGGTTCACACCTTCTCATCCTGATATGCTCAAGCATGACATCGATTTTTCTGGCTGCTGATTGCTTGGGGAAACCGAAAAAGATATTTACTATCTCTTTCACCCAGAGCAAAAATTTTTAATGTCAGTCTGGAAGTGCCTTGTTGCTGCTATGAATATACCAAATTATATGCATAAACTTTCAAAGAAATTAGTGTGCAAAATACTGTGTAACGTCACATTCTTTGAAATGCAGAATTTAGTACTAATTAGCCAGATAATTGAAAACATTTAATAATTATTCCATTTGACAAAGTGAGTCACAGCTTTTAAGCATCTAAGTTTGCAGTGATAAAGAAATATTAATGAACTGGCACATCTTGATGTCCAGGAGAAGAGAACGCTTAATAGTTTCCCTTTATGGTTCAGTTGTTTGTTTAAATTACTTGGAAGATAAAAGAGCCACAAACATAACCAATACTGTTGGGAGGGTTAATAATAAGCAGGTTTTATTTAGCGTTACAGCAGAGGATTAAATGGAGTAAAATAAAGCAGGCAGGCATTTCCAGCAAGCCGGATCCAATTTCCAATACGCAGAGGAAAATCGGCAGCAGCTCCCCGGGAATTTGTGCCAGCGGTGGCTGCAGCCGGGGGTTTTCAGGCCCGTCCTTGCGGGCACCAGCCGGCGTAGCCCCAGCGCAAGTCCCTCACGACGCGGAGGGAGACAGGCTCTGCTGAGAGGTGCTGATGGGGACCCACCTCACCTCCTGCTGCTACAGCCCCCAGCTGAAAATTGCTGAATTTCAGCAGTGATGCTTCAGAGCACGTTAAGAGGAGCAGCAGCACGCATCTGCCCAGGCCTCACAGTTTGAACTCAGCTGAAGCATTTCAGCTAACATACCAGCAATTTCTGGGAGACTGAAGCAAACTGAAGACTCCTGCTTGGAAAAGGAAAAGAAGGTTTTGTTTACAGTCTACACAGCTGCAAGCCATGGTATACCAATCCTTGATTTAAAGTAGTACAATAATAATGCAATTTAGTTTTAAATTATATGTTGCATGTTGGAAATCTTGCTGCCTTGTAGATTACATTGCAGAGGATCGTTTATTATCGGAGAGCATCTACTTGTTAGCTGTATGAGAATACTATAGCGGTATCTGGGTGCACGTTGTGGGTGCTTCTGGCATAACCAAATTCCCTGTATCCTTAGCGCAATTTCCGATAAGCCCCAGCCAGGAGGTAGCACGTGGAGCTTTCTGGTGGCCTTTTTTGGCTGGTTGCCCGCTGTCTCCTGGGATGCTGTGTCCGGCTGGGGGCTGCGACACGGTGGGGTGAGCCGAACCATGGGGCTGTGGGGTGCCCAGGGCCGGGGTCCTTCCCCCCATTGAAGGGATGGCTCCGGGGCAACCCGCTCAATGTCTTCAGCTGCTTGAAGGGCTTGTGGAGATGGTGGAGCCAGGTTCTTCTTGGAGGTGCAAAGGGAGGGACAAGAAGCAACAGCTGCAAAGGAAATCCTTGTTGGGAATACGGAAAATATGTTTTTCCCAGGAGGGTGAGTAACGCTGGCACTGGCTGCCTGGGGAGGCAGTGGAGTCACCATCCTTGGAGAGCTTTGGGACATGGCTGCGCAAAGCCCTGGAAGACCCTTCAGAGTCAACCCTGCCTTGCGGCGGGGTCCCTTTCAACCTGAATTATTCTGCTTGGAGTTTGCAGGTGGTGATAAAACTCCGCATCTGGTCCAGCGGTTGTGCTCGTCCTCCTGGTTGTGCTCCCAGCAGGAACTTTCAAACAACGCACTACAGAAACACCACAGTTTGGCTCATCATAGGGCCTCGTGGCTAGCACCGGGCAGTTCCTCGGCTCCCTGTTTTTTAATCTCCTCGTTCCTCGCACATAGATAAACCGGGGGCACGGGGCGATGGAAACGTGCCCTCCCCGGTGTCCCGGGGGCGGAGGTGACAGCAGGCGCATCGCTGCTCATGCTCCAAGGCGCCTGTTCCCAGGCCTTTCCCCAGCGTGCAGGGCAGGCGGCGACGGCAGGCCCCCAGCACAGCCACCAGGCCCCCGGGCAGACCTGTTCCACTGCTGGCGGATTTTCCCTGGTTTTAGCTAATGCCGGGGTACAAAGAAGAGCTTGAAAAAGTCACTCGAAGGCTGGGATTCCCAAACCAGCATGAAGAAGTGGGATGTTTTAACTCCCTCCAGCTTCGCCTTGGTTGTTAACAATGCATGTTGTAAATTTAGTGTCTCCTTTACGTATTTAAGGAGAATTAGAGAGAGGGAGCTGTTAATAGTGGAGGAAAGATCTTTGTCTCACCAGCTTTTGGCCGCAATGGCTGTCCTTCTCTGCAGATTTCTGGTGGGGAAAAACAGCTGTGGGCAACGCAAGGAAACGCGGTAGCACTAGCAGCCAAATCTGAGGAAGGGTGACGCACCCTACGTGGAAGGCAGATGAAGTTACATTAGTAAACAGAGATATTAACAATTATGAAACATTCATAGATTTCCTGGATTCATTTCCCTCCTTTCGCAGCATTTTGCTGAGCACTACAGAATTCAAGCCATTATTATTTTAAGACGTTTTTGGCTTTTCTGGCTGCAAAAATAGTCATCACTTGTAAATTTAATACATTACTGTCTTATCTGGTCTGCAGCCAAAGGGGATGGAAACAATAGACAAAGTGTGAACTTTCTCCTTCATCTCAGTGAACATTAACTTCAAAGCCTAGTTGTAAACTTTCAGATGTAATGACTATTTGTCCAAAAGAGAAACACATCAGTTTGATCAATGAATGTAAGTTATAAAACACAGAGGTTACATTTGCTAAACACTTGTGAAAAAAAATGTGATTGTATTTGGGTGGGGGTGAAATTATTGCTGAGCTGTTGGGGCTTCTTTCTGTTTTGCAGAGCGACCCTTGGGGGCAGGACCAGGGGAGCCGTAGGTCGTCGTAGCTCCTATGTGAGACGCGTTTCGGTCCCCAAGGAGGCCCAGTCGCCCCGTCGCGCTGTGCTGTCGTTGTGCCTTCGTGGTGCAGAATTGAACCGTCTTCATCATAGGGACTTCTGAGGAGGGACCCTGTGGTTGTGTCAGCAGCCAAAAGCCACACAGGTTTCTGTCTGTTTGTTGTAAATTCTCCGGAAAAAAGAATTAGAGTAAGAAGGTCTTTTTCCTGCTGTGGCTCATGTGGCCCACATATTAAAAATCTGGATAGAAAGAAGATTTATAATATTTGGCTTTTTTTCCAAAGATAACCATTCCACATGCCTTTAGCGAAAACCTTCCTTCTCCTCTTATTCATTAGGGCTTGAGTGAAGAGACCAGACCCGTTTTTGCTTCTGCGTGGTGAGTGTACGGCTCTGTGTATGGCAAACTGTGTGCTGGGAAAATTTGCAGGATGCAGGATTGATCCACTATTTGGTTGAAAAAAGAATGCAGTAATCCAGAGGGATTGTTCCTAGGCACCAGCATCTCCTTTCTCCAGCTATGGAAATATAGGGGAGCGCGGTCCAGACCCGGGCGATTCCTGTCTGAGGAAGGAGAGAAGGAAGTGCCGGAGTACGAAAAGAGATTTGGTCTGGAAGCTCTGTAACATCTTTTGCCAACATCTTTTTTGAATCAGTCCCGTGTGAACAAGGAAGAGCCCAGGAGCGTCGTGTTCTCCGCGCGGGAGAGCCGCGCTGGGGGATGTCATTTCTCTCATCAAAAAGTCGAGCAGAAAGGCTGAAGAAACAATGGCAGAAACAGCTCTTCGCCTGGCTTCCCAGGCAGGAGGGGCTCAAAGTTTCACGTCATCACCGTGGTCACTTCGTGAAGGTACCCAATTGGATTTTAAGTGAAATAAGCAGGCGCTGTGCTGCCTTCTGACTGCTGTGTTGGTGGGCGACAACCCGGAGCGCTGCAGCCCTCCCTGATTGACACTTCTAGGCTAAACTCTCCCCCACGTGGCGGTTTTGCCTGTGTGATTTGCCTACACACGTCTGAGGGGTCCAGGCCCAAACCCCACATTGTGGGCACATGCTGCAGGCTGCTCAGCTCCTCTCCGCCCCATAGCACCCTACCTGTGTCTTGTATATTTGTCTGGTCTTTGCAAAGGTATCCACTAGAGCAATATTCCCTTGCAGGAAAACCAGTTTTCTACCTCCACGGGATCAGTCCTGGGCTCCCGAGCACTCTGGGAGCAGTGACCCATTTTATTACATAGTCACAAAGCAATGGCCATTCTCAGGTCCCGTATAAATAATAAATAGTAGTTACATTTGTAAATGGAGACCTGCCAGACGCTTTGAGTACAAGATGTGAGATTTACTGTGAAAAAAGGAAGAGGAAAGTAAGAATCCTGAAAGCTTTCTACCTTGCTGTGCAGCTGCGTTGAAAAGGTGAAGCGAGGATCAAAGGGAGCACGCTACTGCTCTCGGAAGGTGCTGCGACGCTTTGCCTGTTAGAATAGAGACTAGTTACCAAGCAGCAACACTATGAAAAGCACAAAGGTGCACTTTGCTCCTAAGATGATATGAAAGCCAGAAGGATGCCAGATTAGATTTAGGAAAGCACATATGCATGTGTTGCTTTCCAAGGACTTGCACCACTCCTTAAAATCCTCTGTTGCTCTGCATGAAAGCATAAAGCATGGCTGTGGGCACTCACTGCTGCAGAAGCATAATTGCAGTTACTGTCTGAGAGCTGCTTAGTGCTATCAGTAGTCTTTGAGACCTGCAGTGAGTGACTACAGTAGAAATGGAGAGCACTGTAAGTATTTTGGGGCAGGGCTATTATAGGTAATGCTCAGTACACAAAACAGCTCCTCAGAAGGATTAAAAAAACCCCATCTCTAACCTTTTGGCATTTTTATTTCATGAAGGAATAGATGCTCTGAGGCACAAGTTCGGACTGAAGCCCAGATGTGTGCACTCTGGGATTTCAGCCACTTGGATAACATCTCCAATGCAAAATCCTGTATCATGGCTTACCCTGGTGGCTGAAATCCCAGCACAGCTCAGCTCTTAATCTAGCCATTGGCCAGAATTACATCACGGATCCATTGACAGCAAATCCCACTAGTTCACTTTGTGTGTTTAAAGGGGTTTTCAGCTTCTGCGGAGGTAGAGGAAAGGTGACAGCCAAGCAAAGTCTAGTGTCAGTGTCTGGAACAACTATGTTTCAGCAAAACCTCCTCCCGAAAGCAGTACACTGCATAACAGATGGCACATCTGTCTGTTTCCAGTGTGATCTCACTAATCACTTCTTGCAAATCTAGCATTCAGAGTCAATCAACATGAGCTGAATTACAGGAAAGATTCCTACAACAGTGGAAAAACCCTGCACAGCTCCTTTTCTCCAAGTTATCTCCTTGAATACCAGGATTTACTCTCTGGCTGAATTCCGCCAACCACCCTATGATCCCTGCAAAGCCAGATCTGCTGTCGCAAGAGCTTCTGGCTCTTCTGGGTCCCTGTCTATCTGACTATAGTTGATGTTTCAGTCCAGTAGTCAAACTAAGAACTAAACAAACACACATGGTACAGGTCAACCCAAAATTAAATTTTGGCTTGATTGCTTTTGGACTCAACTAATTTTTAAAAAAATAATGTTATGGATTTGGGTTAAAAAGACCCCAAACAACCACACAAAGATGGAAGGACAGATTCCCAAAAAGACCTTGGCATCACTCACAAGGCTTATGAAGAAAAGCTATCATATACTATAATACACTGCCTGTGACATACGCTCAGAGCACATAAATGCTAGTCCAAATCCCTTCTGCTTCTCATACAGAAAAAGGTTTGACAAAAGGTTTGTCCTTTGTGAGAAGCAGTAATGTAGCCAGGAGAACAGGCAGCGTCCAGGGCATGTTAGGGTCTGGAGCTCAGAAAGGCAGAAGACAAGCTTAGCTGGCTCTGCCTACACCGTTAAATAAAAGAGGGCAAAGTAGCACTGCCTGGCTTACAGCCACCCACAGCTTGTTCCCTAAAGAGAAGACTTGTCTTGGAAACAGCCAGCTGGAGTGATGCAAACCTGAGCCACAGAATTAGCTAAAACGAAGCAGTGAGGATGAGTAGAAGTCCAGAGCTTGGGCCTGTTCCCCTGGCTGGCTATGTAGACATGCCCTTCGGATGTGCCTACACCATCAGATAATTTAACTCCCCGGCTGACTCACAGGTCCTTGTCCCTGTCATGACTGTTAGCACATGCCTGGGCTCTTCTTTGGAGTCACACAAGCAGGGGGTCACACACGCCACGGTGCCTGCTGCTGGGCGAGGACAGCTACAGACAGCTGTGACTGCCAGTGAGCTCCAGCAGCCTCTGATGGGCTCCGTCCAAACCCAAAGCAGTGCTGCTCTGCACAAAGTTGCTCCAGGGGCAGCTTTTCAAGGGCAGCATGGGCAAGCTCTGCCTCCCTTCCTACATGATTCTCTTCCAGCATAATCCAGCATAAACCCAACAGCCTGTCCATCCTCCAGCTCTGCTGAATGCTCTTATGTCTCAACCCAGAGCATGCAACACACCCTGCCCATTTTACACTGCGGATCCACAACTCTGGTGAGCTACATCATCATCTCTGTTGCTTCAGGCATTTTGACCTGGGGGGAAAAAAAACACCACAAAAATACTAATTCTGTCTTGCAGCCGCAAGCACAACACACAGGGCCAAGCTGAGGCAGGGTCAAGTGCCATGTCATGCAGCCAAGGCTGACTTGCTTTGCATGATCCAGCCCTCAGCAGTGTGGACACAAGCACTCTGAACCACCAACTCCTGGCTCCCAGGCCAGCTCTCCAGGGTGGGTAAATTAGCCATGTAGATGCAGCCATTCCTGCTCTATATGGTCCACTGAGCAGTGTAAATAATTTATATATCATTATAGCCTGAGCAGAAGGATTAGGAGAGACTTACTGCCAGCTGTCCCACAGCCTGTGGTTTGGCTACAGTCTTGAGATGTAACACATCAGTTCAGATCCTTGCCCTGACTGAGGCTGAGAGGGCTTTTAAAACTCTGTTCCTAACATGAGTTGTCTGGACTTTCTTGTGCAATCAGCTTCAAAGAAGTCAAAATACTTCTTTTCAAAAATATCAGAGCAAGTTATTTTGATGTTTCTAAGTTTGCCCATTAACTTTGATGAATGGATTACACACAAATTGGCAGAATGTTTTGGTCAACCAGAAATGGCATTTTTCAGTGAATAAACTATTCTTTAGAAGTAACTAGCTCTACTTGGATGCCCCCCCCAACCCATTGCCATAGGAGAGGCCAATTTAGCTGCCCTCAAAAAAATTGACTCTTATCTCTCCAGCTTTAATGTAGCTGCAAGGCGGACCAACCCTCTGCCAATTTTTCTGTTTGGAAATGCTGGCTTTGGACTGCTTCCTCCTCAGCTGCACCTCTCCAGCTGCTCTGAGACTGGCCACGTAAAACTTATGCATATTGCCCACAGGGCTCTTGCATGCCTGATGGCAGCCAGAAGATGTGGTCCCCTGAGACTACGCTTCGTTACTGGACTTCATTTCCTCATTAAGAATTTTTATCTACTGTCATTGATGTTTCTATGTCCTTGCTTTCAGGACGCAACTCTTTATGATACCCATTAGGTTATTCTGTCTGTTGTCTGTTATATTTTAACCACCTTGTTAGGGAAAGGAGGTGCTTGACAAACACAGTAATGCTAATTTTTGTTGTCATGACACAGTAATGGGTCTCCATGGGTGACTTAGCTGAGAACGGCCACATGTTCTTTGAGGACATGTTTTTGGGCCCTGACTTTTTGCTGCCTCCCTCACTGCGCGCACCAGCATAAATCAGCGGGGTTACACAAAGCACAGCAGAGCCATCACAGGGTTTCAAATGGCAGCCTCAGCATTCGTGTGGTAAACACAGACTACAGGGGGTGAAATGGCTGGATTCGCAGTTGTATTTCTTTTAAAGCGGATTTATTTTAAAAAGAATTTCACGGCGCACGCAGCTAGCAGAGGCAGCCAACAGACACAGCGGTTCAGTGCAGCAGTTGCTGGGGCTCTGCTTTGAAATTTTCTGGATCTCCTGGGAACTTCTTCTGGGATCAGTGGGGTCTCCCGGGAGCCCTTTGGGGGACTCCAGGGTGCCTGCTGCTGGGTGAGGACAGCTACAGGCGGCCGTGACTGCCAACGAGCTCCAGCAGCCTCTGACGGGCTCTGCCAGCTACTCCTGATAAAAGGGGACTTGAGCTTTTGTTGCAGCTGACCCCGATGGAGGAGGGCCACATGCCTTCAGCAGGTACCATGGGGCAGCCCTGCAGCAGTGTTGGCCCAGAGTGAGGTGCCACTCTGGGAGGGGGCAGCCGGCTGAACGGCATCAGGGATGGCGAGAAAGATCAAGTGCATCTTCCCGAGACCCTGTGGGTACAGCAGCTCAAGCCCCCACTGCACCAAGAGGGCTGGGGGAGCCTCTGGGGTGGGAAACAGAGACTCCTATGGTGGCAAAGGCTGGGAGCTGGGGACTTGCAGCCCCAGGAGGATGGCTGTGCTCTGCCTGCAGATCCACAGCAGGGAAGAGCGTTGGTGCCCTCGAAGCTGGTGAGGGGCGGGAGCGCTGTCCGGCGCAATGCAGCCTGCTTGGACGCCTGAGCCCCACAGCAGTACCTGGAGGAGGTCGCGAGTGATAGCAGTGGGGGACTCCCTGCTACAAGGACAGGGGCCCCATCTGCTGACCTGACCTGCCATCTAGGGAGGCCTGCTGCTTGCTGGAGGCTCAGATCCAGGATGTTGCTGACATTGCCGAGGCTTGCCCAGCTGTTGGACTGTCTGCCTGCTGCTCTTCCATGTGGGCACCAACAATGCGGACAAGGGAGACCGGAGCACATCAAGTGTGACTATGTGGCTCTGGGAGTGAAGGCCAAGGGCATGGGGGCCAGCTGTTCTTCTCCTCAATTCTGCTGGTGAGGGAAAAGGGCTTGAAAAGGAGTGGATGGATCCTGTGGGTCAACAGCTGGTTGCACAGCTGCTGTCAACAACAGGGATTTGATTTTTGTGACTGTGGGACCCTCTGAGGATCATGGATTGCTAGGAAGAGATGGGATCCACCAGACCAAGCAGGGGCAAAAGCATCTTTGCCAGCAGGCTGCACAATCTGATGGGGACAATGGACCCTGTCTCTCATAACATCCTCAGAGGCAAGCTGATGAAGTATGGGCTAGAAGAGTTGACAGTGAGGTGGGCTGATAACTGGCTGAACAGCAGAGCTGAGAGGCTTGTGATCAGTGGCGCAAAGTCTAGTTGGAGGCCAGTAAGCAGCAGTGTGTGTGCCTTAGCAACTAATCCAGGAAAACATTTCCAAACATATGAAGGACAAGAAGATGATTAGGAGTAGTCAGCATGAATTTATGAAGGGAAAATCATGCTTGACCACCCCAGTAGCCTTCTATAATGAGATAACTAGCTTGGTAGATGAGAGGGGAGCAGGGGTGCTTCTCTCAACTTCAGCCAGGCTTTTAACACTGTCTCCCATAACACAGTCATAGACAGAGTTATGAAATACAGACTATGTGAATGGACAGTGAGGAGGATGCAAAACTGCTGAACTGCTGGGCTCAGAAGGTTGTGGGCTCAGTGGCACAAAGTCCATCCGGAGGCCAGTCACTAGCGGCATCCCCCAGGGGTTGATACTCGGGCCAATCCTGTTTAACATCTTCATTAATGATGTAGATGATGGGACAGAGTGCACTATCGGCAAGCCTGAAGATGACACAAAACTAGGAAGAGTGGCTGGTACACCAAATGGTTGTGCTGCCATTCAGACGGACCTTGAGAGGCTGGAGAAATGGGCTGACAGGAACCTCATGAAGTTCAGCAAAGGGAAATGCCAAGTCCTGCACCAAGGGAGGAATAGCCCCATGCACCAATACAGGCTGGGGACCAACAAGCTTGAGAGCAGCTCTGCAGAGAAGGACCTGTGGGTCCTGGTGGACAGCAAGTTGACTATGAGCCAGCAATCTGCCCTGGCAGCAAAGAAGGCCAGTGGTATCCTGGGCTGCATCAGGAAGAGTGTTGCCAGCAGGTAGAGGGAGGTGATCCTTCCCCTCTACTCAGCCCTGGTGAGACAGACTTGGAGTGCTGGGTCCAGTGTTGGGCTCCCCACCACAAGTGAGACATGGATGAGAGGCAATGGGCACAAGCTGAAACGCAGGAAATTCTATTGAAAGATGAGAAGACTTTTCTACTGCAAAGGTGGCTGTGCTCTGGAACAGGTTGCCCAGAGAGGTTGTGGAGTCTCCATCCTTGGAGATACCCAAACTTGACCACACATGATCCTGGGCAATCTGCTCTAGCTGACCCTGTTTGAGCAGGAGGTTGGACTAGATGATCTCCAGAGGTTCCATCCAACCTCAGCTGGTCCGTGATTCTGTGAGATTTGTTTTCAGCCTACAGCATGGCACTTCAGAGTATTCCAGGAATTCTTTCCTCAGTACAGGAAATTCATCTTTAAAGCCCAAGCAGCACATCGAACCTTTACCAAGCCTGTGAAGTCAGAGTTTCAGGAGCACTTTAACAATCTAACACACCAAGGAAGTGCAAAACATGCCATGTGAGTCCAATGTTTCTACTGCTACAACCATATAATCAAAAGTTTCTCAAACAAAACCGTTTGCTGTCAGGACAGAGTGGAGCCAAGTCTGTGCGATTCAAGCTTTTGGAATAGGTTTTGTAAACAATCAGGAGGAGTTACTTAGTGCCACCCAGTGTTGGCAGCTAGAAAAAGAAAGGTTAAATATGGTTACAACTGGGTGTTGCTTAGTGAAATGTGGGAAAAAAAAATACAATCTTGCTTTCTGTATCAGAGGTGAACAATTCCATAGCAGCTATGCAGCACTAAAGTCCAGGAAATAGTTTTCCCTCAGCAGAACTGTGGCTTAGCTATCTTGTTTAAAAAACAATCTTTTGCTTGTTATATTCACTTTTCAAAGAATGTAATCAGTTTGAGAGAGACGTAGGTGTACTCTTTTGTCACAAAACTCACTCCTCTAATTTTACCTCAGTCTAGGGATAATTGAGCAGACTTTTCTGGTGAGATGTTCAGGAGTTTAGATCAGAAATGACTATTTAAGACATGTCTCTCTGCTAGGATAAGTAGAGTACAGTTAAAACATTACCTTTTTTCCTCCCCCTATCTCGAATGCTGCATATAGCCTGGCTTTTCCTTGAGGCCTTTTAAATTATACAGGATCTCACATTTCAGGCAGGAAAATAATTTTTTCCCATTTATGATCTTTTGATAATTGAATAACTGCCCTTATGCTTTTGTCCTCCAAAAGGCTCCACAAAGACGGTTAAGTCACTGTCCCATTTCATAGACTGGGAAACTGAGGCGCAGAACAGGCATGACCCACGCCGTTGCAGAACAGCCCTGAGTCAGACCTGAGAGGGAGGGAGGAGACTGGGAGCTGCACTCATGAAGGGGAAAATAAGGCATTAAGGCAGCCTTGAATGCTCTGGATGGTTGGGGTGGCGGGCAGATCCCAGCAGAGTAATTTCATCTCCAGTGGCTACAGCAGGGAAATCCTTCTTCAGTCATTTCTACTGCCGCGGGCTCCTTCACCCTGCCCTGAAGTAGTCTCATTGCCCCCTGAAAAGAGGACGTAGCAGGGGTCTGAGCAGCTCTCTGCCAATCCTTTATTTAAACTCTTGGGATATAGAGGGCCAAGAAGAGACTGACACAGGAATTTACCTTGAATTAATATAAAAAAATTCTACAGTAACAAGAAGAGTGGTCACACTCTGAAGCATGGCTTCATGAGGTTACGCACTGGTTGCCTGTGCTTCCGGATGGGAGAAGTCCCTAGCTGTGTTTGTACTTTCTTCTCCTATTCATGGAAGCTCTGCAGATCCCCCGGTTAAACAGCAGAGCGCTTGGATTTCTGCCTGCTGACAATAAGCTTCCTTCCTAACTTACCTTTTACTGAGCTCTTGGAAACAGTCCAAGCAGTGTGGCCACAGATCTCGTGGTGAGAGCTCCTGTCTGAGAGCCAATACACTCACGGTGTTTTTTCTTTTCTTGCCAGTCCTGCAAGGTTCCTCAAGGACTTGGGAGCAGAGCTGGTGCTTTTTGGCCCATGTCGCCTGCAGAAAGACCTCTACGGTCATTAGTTACTCCTTCGTGTTGCACTAAAGCCCCAGATGTCCTAGGTGCTCTTCATAACTATAGGACTCACAATCCTCCTCCCAAAGAGCTTACGGTTTAAAACCTAAGTCAGGAAATTGCTAATTCCTGTGATTACTGCTCAGCCTGTGCCTCAGGAATTCTTCAAAAAGAGTGTTTTCCCAAATAGGGGCCACAAGACAAAGTAAACACAGAAGCAGCTGGGTGGAGAAAGGCGAACAGGCAAGTACTGAGCTCATGGGGAAAAAAAAAAAAAGACTGGTGCATATGGCCCTGGTTAATAAGGCTGTAGGTCTACAACGAGAGACAGTCTCTGCCCCAAAGGTTTCCCAGTCTAAACAAACAGGATGAAATAGCAGAAATAGGAACAGCAGAAGTCCCAGACCTGGGAGTCCCTGCGATACACAGACTAACTCTGCTCAGTTTGCAGGTCTGAGACGTTTTTAAACCTATAAATAAACTGGGGACGTTAATGATGCCATTAGTCTCCATTGGCTGCCTTCCCAGCTATTTTTGGTGGAGAGGTTACCTCGTATCTCCCAGCAAAAGTAGGTCTGGAGGGGAGGGACTCATAAGCTGCGGGGCACAGATACTGCACCGTGGGCAGGGAGGCCACCACCCACAGCGGGGTCTGCCTGCTCTTCTAGACCCTGGGAGCCTGAGCATCATCTGCTGCCCTTTGAGAACAGAAAGTGACACCTGGTGCCACGGCAGGGTGAAAGCCCAGGCCAGGCCAGGGTGCCCCTGAAGCACCCAGCGCAGGGGGGCAGAGGCCAGGTGCAGGTCTCTGGGGAAAACAAGGGCTCCACTGAGAGAGAGCTTTGTGTCCTGTCACCAGTACCCATACTCAGTGCTTCCCCTGATCGGCTTTGAGATAAGTCACCATCCTGGGAGATATTCAAAAGTTTTCTGGGCACAGTCCTGGGCAGCCTGCTCTAGGTGACCCCGATCGAGTAGGGGGGGGCTGGACCAGACGATCTCTAAAGGTCTCTTGCAACCTCAACTGTTCCGTGATTCTGTGATTCTGGGAGGTCTGTATACTGGCACACCAACACATTATCAGGTCGGGGTAGGACACTAAATGGGCTCCACTGCTCCTCTTCACTAAGTTCTAAAACTGGGAGGATAGCAATCCTAGGACCATGTCTGTCAGGAAGAACAGCTGCCTCATACCGACCCTCAGCGCTCACACCGCATTAGGCTGTCAATGGTAAGCTCCCTAACAAACAAACGTACCATGTTATTTATTTTTTTCTGCTACAGTAGACTGAAAAACTGAATTCAAAAAAAGAGAAAACAGAGACTTCTCTCATTTTATTAGGATAAATGAAGTTCACACTTACTGGAAATAGAACCTTTTGAAAACCAAGCCTACACACGGTTTTCCTTTGAACGGCCTGCTGGGATACCCAAGATGGTCAGGTACAGCCACATGTAGTTAGAGAAATGACTGTTCCTGTATCATCAGATAAGAATGCTGGCCAACCTTTTCTTTTATCTTCTGTAACTAGCCCAAGAAGTTGTGACATTCTCTGTCTAAATCATATCACCCAAGAATTGTTCACACTCTGGTCCCAGGTGACATTTGGCTATTGCAGGTTGGATTCCTAGGACTTACCCTCCTGAAGCATTCAGTGGATAGGATTCAGTTTCTGCATCTTCTAAGAGAGCACTCCTGGTTTTATGGTGTGCAGTTTACTCTATTTCACAAATTCTTAATACTAATAGTGGTCTGGATCTCCCTTCCTATCACATATCTACTATGAAAAATTATGAGAGATTTGGATGTTTTTCTTACCTTAACAATGACATTTTTGGACTGGTGTCAGAACTTTCTCCGTGGAAGGGCCAGCCTGCTTGACCTGGCTTGCAGCTCACAAGCAATATAAACTGACTCCCTTGAAAACTGCTATGAAATGCATTTAATTTGCTTAGTTTTGGTTGCTTTTCCCCTTATGGTATCCACCAGACAATCTGAAAGCACTATTAATGCTACAGCTTTGGTGCTGCAACTGTTCTCTACTGTTTTAAGGATTTATTAGAGAATGGCTAAAAGCACATGTGAAGGACAAACTCCCCTTGATCTGAGGTGTTTAGGGGTCGTGCAGAATAACAGAACAAACCGAGGGTCTCTGGAGAACTGGGCAGCATGCGCATAGTATAAAGATGCAAGGCTTGGTGCTGTTTATCACCCCAGTTTGGCAAGCAGGGATATACTGGTTCCAGCACTGTGTGCCAGATTTGTTAAGGGGAGCTGTGGACTCACATGCTGATAGCTTGACCTGAGACACCTACCCTGGGCATATCAAAGCCAATCCTACTATGGAACAGAGAGAAAGTTTCCTTCCCCTGCTAATGAGCCTACATAGTTTTAAACCAGTTTTCCAGTGATTTAGCAAAGGCTCCTTTCTGGCCCGGCCACTGCTCCCTACCACATGTAATTGGCACTTTGGGAAGCCTGTCAGCCCCTGCCACTCGCGCAGGAGCTGATACCTCTGGAAGTGATGATTTAGTGCAGCAGGGAGCAGGCAGTATAACAATTCTTTGGCTCCATGGAGCTGTTTGCTAGTCACATCTCCAGCAGCTTTGGCAGACTTGTGCGATTATTATTAACTCATAATCGCTACTTGTGGACTTTGCTGAGCTGCTGCCAGAATGGGAATTTTCTTTATCAGTGGAATTTCCTCAGTTGGGTTTGTTTGCCATAAGTTTGTTCGTCAAATTTATAGATATGGTGATTTCAGTCCTACTAGTATAAACTGGAGCAACACCAACTTCAGTAGGGAAGTGGGGGGGCGGGGGGGAGGGGAACCCTCTCAAAATCCCCATTTTGCTCCTAGTATTCTGTGCCTGGAGAAACAGCATCTCTAAGAAACCAGATTGCAACTGGAGTCTGGCACAAGACACACAGAGATACTCCAGACAGACTTAACAGTCACCTTGACAAAGTAATAAACTTATCAAGTGAAGGAAATCATCATGGCCAGAGTGGTGATGGAAAGTAACTAATACTCCATCTGTAGCATCAGGGAATTAAGGATTTAAAATACTACAAGAAAGCAGACCTGAAATGTTAGTGAAAATAAATGTATGTAGAAGTGCAGACATTAGCAGCATCTAAGGGCCTGAAAAATGAAAAAGAAATGTCAGAAATGTTTCATATTGGCCTCAAATGAATAACAACCTCAAGTGAAGTGGTCAAGGCTTGATGCATATGGTAAAAATACAGGCTAAGCCAAGCAAACAGTCTCAGGCAAAGGGCACCGAAGAAATTATCTCCCTAGAGAAAAACAGGCATGTGTTTGTTTATCCTGGCTATGACAGCGTATGTCCTTGTCCGACACCAGCAGTGCTGAGCTCTCTCTGGGGTCACTTACCTTCCTGTAGCCTGGAGGAGCCCCGTATGCCCCTGTCTCTCCCCAACACGGATGTCTACCAACCCGAGCAGTCGACCCTCGGGTAGGCACAATCCATCCTGTGCCTGCTAAATCCTGCTACAGAAAAACGTGGCTGCTCGTAGCAGTGATATTAGAAGAGATCCCTGGACTCACCCAGGCAGAATCATTACACAGGGACATGGTTTCACGAAAAAGCGCCTTTGAGGGCCACGCCAGCTTAAATCACTCCTTCCTTTCGACCCAGCCACTCGCTCACCCAAGTGCCGTTCCCTCAAGCACAACCCATCTTGCTGGTGGGAGGGGATTGCCAAGGACCAGGTCACAGAAATGATTGGTCTTAAATAAAATCCAGCAACAACTTGTTGCTATTTAGAAAAGCCATCAACCAACCAAAAAGCCTAACTCAGCAGGTTCCCCACTTGGCCCAGGGAGAAGATGACATCCTGCAGTTCAGAGGTAGGAGGGAGCAGCTAGAGCAGGGGTAGACATTGCTGCCAAAGGTATTCTCAAACTGTGACTGGTGTTTCCACATTTTTCAAAATGAGGTAGAGAAGGGTCACAGTGTCTCAGATAGGTTAGAGTGAGGCAGGAGAGCTGAGTCCCAAACCAAGGCCTAAAGGAACCAACGCATGAATCCACTGCCTGACAGCACCGGTGCCTTGTGCACCGCCTGAGAGTCCGTGCATGATCTGCACAAGACACTTCAGAGACCAGATGAATGTAACTAGTATGTAACTAGTTAGTAGATCAGTTATAGAAATGTGAAATTCTGTCCTGTTAATATTAGCAATTAACTGTTATGTTTGCCTGGGAAGATGGAGGTTGGAGCCATTGGCGTAGGAGGCTCTGATCAGACGCAGTGGGACCCATTCATGCATTTGTGGGGCCAGGACCACAGTGTGCTGATCAGACAAGACGCACAGAAAACAAAATTGCCTCCCTGGTCCCAGGGGGTTGCTTAGGACAACCTATTATTGCCAGAATACAGGATTTGAGAACACAGGAAGTTACCACTGCTGTACTGAACTGGCATTTCAGTGTGCTCCTAGTGCGACAGAGCCTCTTAATGCTGCCGGTTTGAAGACTGCTTCAGCTAGTTTGGGTTACTCACTGTCCTGAAGGAGATATTAGAGAGTTGTGAGATTCAGTGTCTAATTAGTCCCTGTAGTAAGATTGTTTCCTCTATAATCACTCAGTGGGATAACCAGTACTTTCTCCTTCTTATGCAGATTTTTACGTCTTTCACCCTCATCTTCTCTCCAAAGCCCTGAGTCTCCCAGTCCACTAGATGATAGTTGCAAAAGGCTTTGATATTCCCTTCAAGGACATTTCTTTTCACCTGCTTCGCATTTCCTTTTGACAAGCTCTTCTAGTGATATTTACTGCAACCAATGAAATAACTCACAGCTGGAACACTTGCTAGTCTTTTAAATCCAGTGCTGCTTTAAATCTTGATCCGTTGGTTTAATTTTTAGATCTTACAGAACAGCTAAGTCCAAGCTGCCCTGTCACACACCAAGATCAGGAGGTGGTTGCCAGGGATGCAGAGCAGCTATCATGTGCAGTACAGATGAGTAAAGCATGATGGGGGACTCCACCTCCCCTTTACGTAAGCAACACAGCATATCATCCAAAAGACATAGTTTAGTTCACTGGAAAAGTTACTGGGAGAGCTGGAAAAGAGAGAGTCTTACTAATTTAAGCTAATGTGAAAAATGATGCAATGCAACATGCACCACATTACACAAGCAGCTTACACAAGTGATATTACACAAATGCACCTTTCTCTACCTTTTTCCAGATCCTCTTTTCTGTTTCTAGTTTCTGAGCACATCCTTAGAAATGCACAAAAGCCCAGAGTTTCAGAGGATCCTTATTTGATGTTTCACATAAAAGTAGTCTGATTTGTGTGGATTCTTCCCTCTCAAGTCCCACGACTACTTACAGGGTCTGTAAATGTAAATAGAAAACTGGAATTTGTGTCTTCAAGCTTGAAAACACTCTAGTCATTTAGTTTCCTAAGTTTAGGCCAAAATGCCAATACACACGGAAGTTCTTCCGCTGACAGAAGACTTAAAACAAAACAGGAAGTTATTAATATCGGACACTCAACTGACTTGAGAGTTGAACAATATAAAATAGAAGGTGTCTCCCCTTTTTCCTGTTTATCTTTTCCTATTTTGGAACACAGGGGAGACTAGGAATTTAAAAGTTTCCCAATTGCGATTTGGGATGTGCTACAAGGCAGGCTAGTTGAACTGGCAGACCATATATCATCACAGTAAGGATATGGCATCTCTCTCCTAAAGACTTAAAAGCTTTTGCCATACTTTCAAACAAATATGCAACATATTATGAAATTATGGGGTGGAAGATGACAAAATAATGCACTGCAATGGCATGCAGGAGTTTAGACAAAGTGAGCAACTCGCCATAAATGAAGCTACAGGGGAGGGTAATTGACTTGATATAATTATCTTACGAAAACACTGGAACTAAGAAACTTTCTCCTGAGAATGTGTCATTTGGGTTTTCGTTAGCACAGGTCATTAGGACTATAGTTCCATGTCATGTTTGAATGATGGTTTATCAACAAAGAATCAAATTACTTGCAGTGTCCTGGGAGGAAGCTCTAGGTCACAGAAAAAATACCATGCATGCCTGCTTAGCAGTATATGGTACAGAAATCAGCAAAACCTGCCGGACTCAGGGCCGAGCCCCATTGAATCAGCGCAGTACATGTCAGAGAGCATTTAGTCCTCCTGTTGTCATTGTCAGGGAACACAAGACTTTCTTTCAAACAAGGACAATTTAAGAAAAAGATTTTTCTGAAAAAGAATTTGATGCTGTTCCTCCCTGAAAAGTAAGACTGAGCAAAGAGCCCTGTGCCGAGAGCACTCAGCGAGGATGACAGCCGCGAGGCAGCCTGTTTGGATGCACACCTGCCGGTTGCTCGAACTTCCCTGTGTCTCCTTGGGCGCCGGGGAGGGTAATGGGACGGGAAGCCGCCTTCCTATTGTACACAGAAATGCTCAGAGCGTTTCACGAGGGGCTCGCAGCTGGGCCCAGAGAAAACTGGCACTGGACAGGAAATTAAAGGTAAAACTCCAAACTGTTTATTTGTTTAGATTCAAATTGGGCAGGTGATACTCTCTAGTAAAACTTTGCTTTTAAAGAGGCGAAGCAAAAGAAAGCATGAAACACTTAACCCTAACTGATATCAGCTCCCTTAGAAAGGTTTTCATTCTCTTACAGAAACAGGAGATTGTGCGTGAGGATTCATCTGCTTGGTTTTTTACTCTTTTAGAGTTAGTCTTTTATTACATTTTAGGCATGTTTCTTTTCTCCCCTCCTGTCTTGCTAAGCTGTTCACAGCAATGTGAAACAAATTCAGGGAATCAGATTGTCACCACAGAGTGCTACATCTGTCCAGTTTACACCTGTGAAATATCAACTATTTTTGGAGGAAACCTACACATGAGAAAAATAAAAGGCATGCATCTTCTTTTCTGTCCTTGACAAAGCTCATGCTGCAAATGCAAGAAGAGTCATACTGTATTCTTTCCCCCATCCACAGAGAAACAGCTAAGCATGCTTACCACTTTTTTAAATAAGAAGACTCCTCCTCATGCCCAAAGCCACTGAGGTTGCAGATGTCAGAAGATAAGGGAAAACAAAGCACCACAGATTTCATCACTACATCAGGGATATCTGCTGCAAAAGACTTGCAGAGCCCTGCAGCTCTGTCAAGATTTGTTACCTACAGCATTGATGTGAGTGGCATACTCCTTATGGGCAAGTTGCAGTAGTCAACTGTCCCCTGAAATGCCATTTTGTCTCCCATGTGGCCTCTTTGGAGGGTGCTGGATAACCAGAGGTGAGGAGCAGGCTGCTGGGGTCATGCCAGACATGTCTGCGACCGCTGCTACAGTCATTCCCGGACTCCTTCATCTTTCTAAGCTTCATCCCTATGAGGGAGGAAAATACTGCTCTTCATTTTGCAAATGGGCAACAGAAGCACAAGGTGACAAAATGGCTGGCTCGGCCGAACGGGAGATGCTGGTTCGTGTTACAGCTGCGTCAGCCCAGCAGCTTCGCGCCCTGGGAAAGGACGGGCTCCCTCCAGGCTCTGGTCCTGAGCTCCCGTTCCTGCCTTAGCACCTGTCCGCTCCCACATGGAGAAGATGGTTTCGGGGATCAAAACCCAAAGAAAACCAATACTGTAGAACAAGTAAGTCTCCCGAGTCCTGTGCTATACCTGAGCTGCTAGATCTCCTTTCTGGCAAGTCAGGAGAGGGAAGGCATAACACTTTGAAAGGCTTGAGTCCACAGTGACCCTGTACGGATTTTTTCCCTCTCTCTGGCTGTCACTCTTGCAATCTCCTGCTTTGCACCGCAGCATCTCTCCAAGGTCTAGTCTGCCCACAAGCCAAGCTATCTCCTAATCAACATGCATCGCAGCTCCTACCGAAATACACACCGGCTTTTCCTCTGCACGGATAGCGGAGCACAGAATGAAAGGAGTAACCACTCACCTCAGCCTTGTCCTGACAGCGCGCGGGATGCGGCAGCAGGAAGCGCTCCCAGCTGCTGCAGTCTGCCCCTGCTCTGCGGCCTGGCCCAGCCAGCCTCTGCTCATGCCAAAGGGTCTATAAATCCGCAGCAGCGCAGCCGGCTGCCTGCTCCATCCTAGCGGGGAGCCGAGTGATGGGTGGCTCCTGCCTGAGCTGCCTGAGGAGGAGGAGGAAGGGAAGGGTGGGAAGAGCAGTTCAAGGAGAAGTGAAATTAGGCAGGGCAAAAGTGTGATTGCTTGGAAAACAGTTAAGAACAGCTTCCATGTTTCAACCAAGGAATATGACAGACACGTGAAAAGGAGGAGAGTGAAGGGAAAATATTGCACAGAATGTATTAGAACGAATTACAGCAGAACATTAGTTCTCCATGTAGTTAAGGTCGAACATTAGTTTGCATTTAGAAGTCAGCTATGCTAAGTGCTCTGAAGGATTCCCTTTGCTGTCCAAGGCGTACAGTCAAAAGATAAAGCAGAGTGAACCTATTCAGGGCCTTATATGGCTCTCTAATACCGTGTCTGAATGCCTCACAGCCTTTGAAGTATTAATCCTCTGTGCCTTGGAGGTATGGAAGTCCTGTTCTTCCTTCAGGGACGAGGGGTAAAGGGTAGAGGGAATTTCAGCAACTTGCCCAAGGGAGTCATGGGCAAAGCAGAAACCTGAACCTAGATCATCTAATCCCAAGCTAGCACCTGAACCACCAGACACACCCTTTTCTCCCCCAAAACGTGAGAAAAGAAGAAACAAACCCAAAGCCGTAACATAGTGGTTTAAGTCATTTGAGAGTCCTTGCTGCAACCTCCCACACAGAAATCACCGCACAATCCTGGACGATTTCACAACTACCATGTTATCTTTCCCCTTTCAGGTTTTCTGTGGCATCTTGACATAAATTGGCAGCTGCCCAAGGCAGAGGCTGTTTAACCTTCCCCAATACTTTGCATGCGGCCTGTAGCATAACCGGGTATCTCACCATGGGTCTGAGTCAAATTATTTAATGCCACTTGTATCGGCGTTGTGAAACCTTTCCACCCCTGTGAGCAGCTGACAGAAGCAACGCGTGTGAGCAAGAGCCATCTGTGCACACCAGGCAGGTTTCACCATCTCTGCTCACTCTGAGATTTTTGACATCAGTGGGATTATTTAGGTTGCAAGCAATAGCTCTTGAGTGTGACAAGAATCTGGCTAGTGAGCTCAAAAACAAGCCTGAAAGACCTGAACGCAGCAGAGACTGCTTTATAGGAAGGAAGCCCTGCAAACAAATTGTTTATGAAAATTGTGGTGCCAAAACTGTTGCTTTGAAGGGTTATGCAATGGAGATGTGTTCCTGCTCCCCTGCTGACTATTCCTATATACCCCCTCTCTCCCTGCCCTTCAAGGCTTAGGTCTGAATATATTGATGTACACTGTTCCTGAAGAGTCTTAGGAGAGAATCAGAGGGTAAAGATCTGTTTCAAAGCAGATCTTCAAACATCTGTTTGTACTTATTGCACAAATATTTAGCACACTGCAGCACATAGCTGCCTGTAGCTTCAAGGCAAATGCAAATGCTAAGAGCTATTAAACACACTCAAACATAAACAAGATAGCCTGGAATAGCTTATCGGTGAGGTGGTAATGGGTGGGGAAAGGCTCATTGTATATTTAAGGCCCGATCTTTGGGTTTTTCCCCCATCTGTACAAGGCTGTGGAGAGAAAATCTGTGTGCCTTCTGGCCTGGGAATGTCGCAGAGACCAGAACCAGTCCTTACCTGCTCCTGCTCCTGCTCCTGCTCCTGCTCCTGCTCCTGCTCCTGCTCCTGCAGTGGCCCCTCTGTGTTATTGCGCTCAAGAAAAGCTGACGCACCAGGGTGCAAGGACAGTCTCTGGAGCTATGCTCTGAGCTGGGCAGAGGAAGGAGAGGACCGTTTATGACAGCTCCATTCCTGACAGCAGTGCCATCTACTGCAGCAGGTTATTGCTAAGGCAGAAGGAGGATTACAGCTAAAGGGTAAGGGGTAATTTCCCTGGCATCAGAGGCCTTGTTAGCTGGTCACTCAGTACCATGAGGGGAGCCTCGGGGCTCAGATCAACATTTGTTTAGGAAACGGATGTGCAGATGAACACATTATCACTTGCTGTTGCTTGATACCACTCTACTGCCAAAGGCTACTGCTTCTGGAGCAGAGTTACCAGAAGGAAACTTGTACCATTGCTGAAGAGAGAGGTTGTATGATCATTTAAGATGGTAGAAGTTGGCGGTGCTTTAGTTCCATGCTGTCCTGCTAGGCAGTGAGGCTATTTGGCTGGTTAAAATCCCTGAACCATCTTCAATTTGGATCAACTGATTGCCAGTTCTGGGGAAAGGGGGGCAGAAACATGGGACAGAAGACATAAGGACATACAGCACGGCAGCAGTGATGATTCTGATGGGTTTTGAGCATTATGGACAACATCTCAGTATCTCTGGTTCACAGCCTTTTATTTAGTGTAATCCCACCTCCTTGGAGATTTCAGCTAAAATGCAAATTGGAGCAGCTCTACCCTGGACATATGTTGCCTTCAGCCAACTCTGCTGTAGGGACAGTAATCTTTGCCAGCAGAACAGTAATAAACAGCTGGGCCAGTCACCTTTTCAATCCCCTCAGTATGATTTGCTAGAGCTCATTTGTCAGAGCCCTAAATCACAATACAAACACTCAGCTGCCTGAAGTGGATATACCTATACCACAGAACCCACAAATTCTCTGAAAGAAAGCGCAGCCTCGCCCAATAAAGAGGGCTTTCTCCAGGACAGCTAATGTTGGTTCTCCAAGCAAAATAGTTGCACCAACAAAAGATCTTTTATACCAGTATTCCTGGTGGCGTGGAAATGTCACTATATATTATGCAGTAGTTACTATATTGATAGACGCTTCTAACGTAGACCTGCATTCAGTCCTGTGTTTCTGGATGTGAAGAGGGCTTTTCAGTCATGAGCTAATGTGACTGAGCCAACAGGAATTAAAGCTATGCCCTTTCTGCCTGTTGAGACATGGTGAAAGAAAGCAGCCACCTTAAATCAAAGGGTCCAGATTCAGGGAGGTGCTCAAGCTAGAAATCAGAAGGCAGTTTACAGATACTTTGATAACTTGAGTTTTTATCATTCCACAGGCCCCAGAGATCAGTTGGTGAGGGCTGAGGGAGTTTGCTCATATAATATTTGAAGGCAAAGTCAATCTACATTTGCTTCCCAAAAGGCAAGCCCAGACAGCTACAGCATGGTATAAAAAGAGGAGATTAAACACAAGTTTTGCAGTGCTACTGTCTGAAAAGATACAATCAGTTTTATCGTTAGGAGCTTAAGAGTTAGGATTTTAAATCTGATGTAGGCAGCTTTGAAGCACCAGTTTTGCCAAGAATATCCTATGCTTTGTCCTATCTTGAAAACTGAATTGTTTAGCTATTAATAAAGATTAGTGTAATCTCTGTGCCTATGAAATTGGATTTTGAAACTGCTCAACTCACTGTACTAGTGAATCAAAGCTGAGCTCCTATTCACGTTGTTATGAATTATGGGTCACACCTTGCTTGAGCCAAGGGAGTGCTGGCATTGCAAATACGACAGACTGCCTAGTGGGCTGCATGTGGACGAGCATAGCCAGCAGAGCGAGGGAAGTTGTTATAACGGGAGTTTCACAGGCGACAGAGCCAAACTCCTCCTGCGAGCAGCAGATGGTAAAACGAGGGACAACAACCACAAGCTGGAGCTTGGGAGGTTCCGACTGGATGTTAGGAAAAATGTGTTCACTAGGAGCAGACTGCCACACTGGTGCCCAGAGAGGGAGGATCGCCATCCTCAGAGGTTTTCAAGACTTGGCTAGACGAAGCCAAGGCTGACCTGAGCTGGTGTGATAGTCTTGTGTCGAGCATGAGGCTGGATGAGCTTGGACCTTCAGAGGTCTCTTCCAACCAACATTTCTGTGATTCTTTGGTTTTCCTCGTGTGAAGGAGCAGAACACTGCTCACTTCAGTGGATCCGCATCCTTCTATGCTAGCTAAGGAACCAGTCCTGTGGGCTGCAAATCCTGATGTTATAGAAACAGTGTTTGAAAAACATTTTAGAAAATTCGTTTGGAAATCTTTCTTCTGCTCAAGCATTCAGCCTTACTATACCACAGACAGCTCTGGAAACAGAAATTGTCTCAAGCATTTGTCTCCCCTCAGAATTAAAACCAAACACAGGATTTTTCTCAGCTGAGTACCACTGTCTTCTTAGGACATAAAAAACACTCAGTTGCCAAACATCAGAAAGCAAGTTTGGATAGTCCCTCACATTTGCTGGCAGTACCAGTTCTCCAGGGCTATCCCACAACATCTTGTATGGGGTCACTGCGGCTGCAGTTTTGAACTCCATCAGGTCAGTCCAGGCTGGCTGGAACCCTTTGGCTTCAGTACCTTCCCAAATCTTGCCCATTTATATGCAAGTACACAGCTGCAGTTACACAGGAGATGTGCACAACCTGAAATGCCATGTTTCCACAGAGAGCAAAAGGATCTCTTAATTTCAGGGAGGGAATTGGTTGTATGCCCTGCTCTGTGAGGAACAGATTCCAAGTCAAAGCGAAGGACCTTTGGCAGTTGTATCCCTACATTGTCCAATGGCAGAAATACTCTGGGACATCTTCTGCTCCATCCCTAGGAAAGGAAGTGCTATCAGAAGTGCGGACCCCTTGCTACGGGCTCCCTGTAGGGTACCTCCTGGGATCGCAGATGCAGTCTCTGAGCTTCACACTGAGAAGAACAGGGACACAAGTCAGAAGTAAGGAGAAGGCTCTGCTGACCCTACATCTGTCTCAGAAAACTGGGGAGCTCAGAAAAGCTGCCTTTGAAAACTGGGATGCCAAACCCAAAGCTGAGGCTAATTCTGGAGAATAGGGGGTGGCAAGGAAAGGCAGAGCTGCTCTAGTGAGTGCTGCGTTCTTTCCCTCCTGCTCTTCCACCACATGTTTTTCTTTTCTTGGCACACCCCCCTACCTTTCTAAGGAGGTTAATTTAAAATGGGTGTCATTATCCATGCATAGGGGGGAAAAAAAGCAAGCAAGGTTTCCTCTGCTGGTTTATTAGGCCGAAGGCTGCCAAGAAACTAACAGTGAAGGTTAAGAAATCTGAGCCCCTCCTCCACGCTGCCTCCTCCTTCAGCAGACAGAAGCGGTGTGCTGTGCTCTGCTCCCAGCTCCCCCTCCGCCTGCGAAACGCGGCTCACAGTCCTGCAAACATGGGCTAGCCATGAGTGTTGACAGTCCTGTTGCTTCACTCAGAGGTAAATGGGAGAGGAGGAGATATCCCAGGGAAGGAGGCAATTGCTGCAGTGTCAGGGATTTCTGCTTGTCGTCAGCTAACCCAGACCATGCCTCCTTGCAGCAGCTTCTGTTCGCTTGAGATTCCTGGCTGTAATGACTTTATTACTGCTTCCATCATGGAGTACCCAGGCACATCACTCCACAGGCACTATAGCAGGCTCCTTCTCTGCTAACAGAGAGACCGTGAAGCATCCTCTGGTTATCTGAAACAGTTGCTCTCTTTGGGCCTTGGGTACCCCTAGATGACCAACCCCAAGCCCCAAAGTTTGGATTTTTGTTAGCCCCTTGCATCCTCTGGCAGGTCCCTGGCCAAGCTCCCCTCTCCTGGGAAATGGGAATCTCTCTGCCCAGTAAACTCAGCATGCAGCAGTGGCCAGAGCTTCTGATAGCAATCCCTCCTGCAGTGCTGTGTCCCAGCACTGCTGCCCCTTGTGGGTACTGGCTAAAAATAAAAATGTAGGGTTTTTAAATGGTCATTTTTCCATTTTTGCAGCTGCTGAAAATCAAAGTTGCTTTCTATCTTTCTCAGAAGTGCCCTTGACTGCAGTGCCTTCAGAAGCACCCTGGCAGCAACAAGCTTGTTGCTAATGCCTGGTTGCTCCAGGGCAGTGGAGGAGCAGATGCTCTTGATATGGGGATAGAGGGAAAGCATAACAGGAGAATGGCAGAAAGGGAAGAAGTTAAGTGAGTGGGTGCCCATGGCTCTAAGGCTTCTCATGATGCATCTGGCAGAAATGGCGAGATGACTAGAGGGAGTGCATTGCCTCTAATCCCTCTCACCTCACTCCTGCCTGCTTCACTTGTGTATGGGGAGCCCTACACCTCAAACGCTGCAGGCACAGACTATTTCACCACCATCAGCTGACTACTCAGTACTGGCAGAAGGGACAAAGATCTCGTGTGTATGTCCACTGCTTTCAGGCAGGAAAAACCCTTTTGCATATTATTTGGACTTTGCATAACAGTTTTAGGGACTGTTTGTACACAACTTGTTTTGTCTGGTTGGTTGCATCTGGGTTACTTGTTCAGTCTGTCTGCTTGTTCTCATCGGTTTTAAGCACTTCCCCACTGATTGCTGTTACCAAAAGCTTTACTTTTGCATGTGGAATCAGTCACGACCTGAGAGCACCTGCACATGCCGCCCCGGTACCGCCTCCAGGCTCCGAGGCGCCCTCGAGGCCAGAGTCAAGCCTACAAGTGAAGCGCTGCCTTAGGGCTTCCCTCCACCCAACAGCGTCACAGCGGCCATGCACCTGTGCAAGCCCTCCCAGCCCCAAACTAGGGCTCAGTGCTGCTCAGCACGCTGATGACTTGCTCCTGGCAACCGTGTATGTTTTCCTTACCTGGCAGTCTTTAGGGATGGCAGTCCCACAGCCTCTGCTGGCCCTCCCGGCTACGCTGACAGACCCAGTCAGTCTGCAGAGCTTTTGTAGCGGCAGGGTCATGGTAGCCATGATGGTGCTAAATAAAACAGATTGAAGAGACAAAAGGCATGGAGAAAAAGGCACCATGGAAGGAGGGTGCTGAGCACCTACAGTTCCCTCAGGGCAGTACCAGCAGTAAGTACTGAGCCTCTCTGGGAGGTGCTGCAATTAGAAAGCCCACCAGCGTGTAGCAGACTTCCCGCTGGCAGGGCAGCCGGCTCGAGGGCCAGGGTAGTTGCTACGAGGTCTCTGCTGTAGGTGTGCTATGGGCCTGAGTAGTTCCCACTGCTGGGAACTGACAAAGCTGTATATGTACATACAGCCTCTACATGGTCTTGCTGGGATCTGAACACCTGCTACTGTTTAAAAGACAACGCAATTCTGACCTATGTACAGAGAAGATCTTGGGCATCCTTTTTTAAAGCAGTGGACAGGTCTGAATGCAAATATGCTACTAGGAGAAAGCATAAGTGAGCTGGTACGGTTGTTACAGTTGGCTCTACCTGCTTGTGGTGCCACTGTCCTGCCCATATCCATCTGTCATTTCTTACAGTGAAAACTCCTTGGAGTAGGCACCATTTAGTTCTTTGTTTACTGTCCAATGTAGCAGGTTATGAGTATTGGCTCCTGGGCCCAGCAACAATAACAACAATAATAATACTTCAATATTAAGCAAGTTAGTAGAATCCCTATGCCAAAATACCTGGTCGTATTATTTATAAAAGCCATCCATATTTCCATAGAATTATTAGTCCATGCAGTTCTCTCTTTATATGTATATAACATACATAATATAGCGGTAGCTTTGTACTGATGAGGGTTGTACAGTGAATAGCTAAATTGTATGTGCTGTCAGCAATGTGATGTCAAATGTATGAATTGAAAACACAACTAACAACATTGTCTAAACACAATAAAATATAGAAAGTTCTTGGTTTTGACTGAGTAGGGTTGCCACTTAGATATTTCTGACATTTAATTAGGCAAATGTCAGCATTCCTAACACAAACCACCTTGCACTGAGCATGTTCTTGAATGCTCAGAGCAAAACAGAAAGGAGTATGGGAATCCTGAGGAGTTAGGAATTATTCCCATATTAGGTACTATTTCCATAATGAGCTGTATTCCCAG
This sequence comes from Dromaius novaehollandiae, assembly GCF_036370855.1. Lineage (NCBI taxonomy): Eukaryota > Metazoa > Chordata > Aves > Casuariiformes > Dromaiidae > Dromaius > Dromaius novaehollandiae. The sequence continues at coordinate 195,307,852 of NC_088098.1, forward strand.
TTTATCTATTTTCATTATGCCAATTTATTGCATATTATGTACTAGAAATGTTCACCAGGGTTAAAGCCTCATTTTTGTAGATGCTACGTGAACCAGTCATAAGACAGTCCCTGCTCCTGCAAGCTCCAGTTCAGCATCAGAGTGACCTGGAAGCAGAGGATAAAAGATATGTAGAGTGGGGAGAAGGTGTAAGATTGATCTGTCCAGCAAACATTGCATTTTTTGAAAGTGGGCAAAATCTTGTTTTTCAGGAACAAAATTGTATATCATGAAAGTGCATTTGGGTTATGCACACATCTCATTCATATTTTATTCAGGGTAGTTGCTTAAGAAAGGAGACAGATAAAACAGCTTAGGAAATTGCAGTCCTCTCCATCTAGAGAACCAGTGTGTCAGGTGACCATGTTCCTCCACGGTGACCTGCCAAAGGTAAATTTAAGAGAAGGCTAATGTGGGAAAGAGAGGGCACCTTGATCTCTGCACCCATTCCAGATTGAGCCCTCTGTTCCCACTGGCATCAACACCGTCAGCTGGGCTGTGATCTTCTCGTCCTCTGAAAATGGTGCTAAAAGACCTAACGCTTGCAGACCCACTGGAAACCTCAGATGGGACAGTAAAATCCCCAAATTCCTCAAGAGATTAGAACATTAACCCATATTTGTCAAGGAGATTTAGGCACTTAGGAGCCTGAATGTCACTGAAAGTGTGTGGAAGTCTCAAGTCAAAGAATCTGCATTGCAAACAGGGCTTGGCCATTGGTGTAGAAAGCCACGAAGGACTTTGGGACATACCTACACCGCACAAAATGAGCTGCCAGCCTGCAAAGCTGCAGCTGCCTCTGGAGCACAGTGCAGCCAGGTCGGTCAGGACCTGCCTGAACAAGCTTTGCTCTTTATCTGGCCCGTAATCCCATGCTAATGCAAATATCCTGCCCTTCCTACCCTCATGAGTAGCTCTGCACGCCACCGTGCTGCACTGTGTGGCGACAGGAGCTCACGGCTGTGCCAGCTTGGAGATCTCTGCATCAGTGTGGGCACATCTAAGGGTGCTGCTTATGCCACCTGATCCGTTCAGGGGCCAGGGTCTTTCTTTTCTCCAGAGTTGTTCAGAAGATAAAGGGCTGGTAGGGCCCAGAGGGGCAAGCAGGAAAATTAAAATAGTTTTAAATGCATTGCGGAGGAGAAGGCAGATGAGATAGGAGCAGAGGTGAGATCTGACCCTGGAATCTGAAGGTCTAAGGCACCAGGAAATTAATGAAGGGACTTGTTACGTGTACTGGTAAAGTGTCTTGGTATGTATCTTGGTAATACGGCAACGAGAAACCTCATATTACTGCTTCAGCAAACAGTGCATATGTAACATAGCATTGTGAAATCTTTGTACACAAATACAGTTATGAGAGGAAAACGGTAAAAGGGAAAGTTGGTCATATTTTTGAATATACTCTCTTCTTTAAGAAATAATGTTGACACAGCCAGAACAGGCCTGATACATCCAACTCTCATGCACAAGTTCTCATTCCTATGGTTTAATAATCATAATGAACTATGAGGGAAGGTAAATAGTCTTCATTCCACATCTCCGAGGATAATAAGAAGAATGAAGAGATTTCAAACATTGGTAATGACTTGTAGAACTGCACATGGCTTAAAACATTGCGCGAGAGCCAAGAAATACCCCTCAAGGCTGCAATCAAAAACAGCTTTTGGCTCTGCACTGTGAACAGAAATGTTATTTGATCAACAGAGTTCTTGCAACAGACTTGCCGCTTAGGCTCTGGAAGCTTGTCTCTAAGCGGGCACCCCTCACCGCCATTAAAGCCTCCTGCACAGCAAAGCTTTTGGCTAGTGAAACTGCGACCTTTGATAGCAGTGTCAGGTTAATCACGGTAACTGTTGTGCAACGTCTTAGGTTCTCTGTCCCTTTGCTTGCTTAGAAGTTTGTGTTACTTTTTGTGGGGAGATAGGAGAGATCTGAGAGCAGAAAAAATATTAATCTGTCTTTTTATGGGTAGATGTTGCTTTGGGAGAATGAAATCAATTGAACTGGCTTTTGTGAAGAGGTTCAGAATTCTACTTTTAGTGACTGTACTCAGTGCCATACAAGTGTAAAGGCAATCTCTGGCCAACAAGCCCTACAGTCTACAAAGAAAATGGCCCCCTCTTCCCCCCCAAAAAACAACCACCTGCCACGGAAACAGAGGCAGTGAGAAAAGGGGTGAATTTAAAATTATGTTTTAACAGAGCTTCTCAGAAAATGACAGACCTTCTCACAGTATTTTAGATATTTGTGGTTGAAAGGTGAAACGTCGGCAAAATTACAAGTTGAAATATGGAAAACTGCAGGCCTATTATCCATACTTATATGCACCATCGTCAGTTTGTTTCTTGCTGGTATCACTAAGGAAAAAGAGGCATTTGGAGAAGAGAGGTGGTTGTTACGAGCAGAAAGCCATTTTCAACAAGCAACAACAAGCTATATCAATTCCTAGAAAACCAAAGAATGATACTAACTACTCTTGAATACCACATACTGAACCTTATCTAGCCAATTATTTAGGGCCATACATATACTTAGCATTTCCATGCTGATGGCTCTGTGATCTGGCAAAACAGAACCTCTTTCATACATGGGAACAAAATTAAAAAAAAATCACAGGCTCATGTTCAGCAAAGAGAAACCAGTGGGGTATGGAGACCATTATCTATGTCAGAGAAAAAAAGGTGAGTCACAGGAGCTAAGATGCAAAACTGACGTGAGCTGCCTGAGACCCTTGGGCTAGAAGAAGGAATTTCAAGCCAACATGCCAGAACAGGGACTTGTAGAGTCCAGAGAAGCAACTGGTTCCTCGCACAGGCCACAACCAAAGGAGGAGGCCAGGTAGTAGCAGACCAGGCACCTGAAGTCCTACTTCAGCATAGAAATAAGCAGCCTGAAATTTGATGGTTCTGGCAGTTTGAACCACTGTGAAAAGTATTTTTTTTTCCAAATACCATCTCTGAATTTTTTTTATTTTTTTTTTAAATAGAAAAGCACTAACACCAGGTTTTTTAATGAAGAATGGGGCAACTCAAGGAGTTTGCAATGGATTTTAGAGTCTGTGACTGTCCAGTTCAAATCCAGTCAGTATGAAGAGTAGCTTTGGTCAATAGTTGTTCTGTATACTACTGATCAAAAAGATACCTTTTTAAATAGAGAGAAGATACTGCAGCAAAGTAAAGAGACAGGAAACATGGGAACAGGCAAAGCAAGTGCTTTGTCCAGTGTTGCCTCCAGGCTTTATGTTTGATAGAAACAAAACAAATCATCTTTAAGAAAATAGTGTTTATTTCTATTGAGAAATACATAGCTAAACATCCTAGGTAAAGTCACACAGTGCAGGGAGAGCGTAACAACAGCGTATATCCTTGTCATTTGGCAAAGGTGAACATTTGCTGTCTGCAGAGTGGCTGTGGCTGGGCAGAGACACATTTTCTGTCTAGGGGAGACAGATATTATTGAATCATTGAAAGACTGTTATGCCCGATCTCTACTTAAAAAACAAGTTAGTATCTACGTAGACTAGTAGTTAGTGGGTGGCAGACTCCAACCAGGAGCTAATGACAGTGAGCCCTGGGAAAAGAGTGGAGGGGCCATCCCCGGCTACAAGGAACAACTGTATGGAGTAGCTAAACCCCGTAAGAAGAGTTGGCACCTACTACTGTGAGCAAGAAGTTCATTTGTAATTACAGTCAAGTCCCAGGAAGGGTTTACGTCACCTGGAGGCACGTGTGCATTTTGGGCAAGTGGGGGAGCTCAGTAGTGTTTACACTGTCTTTTGTCTTCAATAACCCACAGAGGTGGTGATCAATAGTTGCCACAATGGCAAGAACCAGCATTTCACACCTCTCCCACGCGCTCCAGAGGGACAGCGCAGCGCCCGGCCGCGTCCATGCGCGTTTGTAACCATGAAGCTGTGGCTGCACTCCAGGGCCATGAATCAATCATCTGAGATCAGGTGCTGGACTGGTCCCAGGCCAACTCTAGTAGCAGAGGATCATACAGGTACCTCAAAGCCGTGGCCCATCTCTTGCAGCAAGGGCAGCCACCAAAGCAGAGGTTCCCTCCATCGTTCATGAGACCCGCTGAGACCCAAGAGGCAGGCTGGCCCACTCCAGAGCACACTGGCCACTGAAAGACACCACAGGTAGGGCCATGGTTATTTCTAGCTCTCTGGTAAAAGGCAGCCCTCTTGCTAAAACTTGGTTTCTTATGGAAGCTCTGCACGCCCCCCCCCCCCCCCCATGCTCCGGAGCCCCTGGCTGCCAACCAAATTCAGGCAAAGGATCCTAGGTGGGAGGCAAGGAGCCCAGCTACAGCACACTGGCTCCCTGGCACAGCAAACATCTGCTCGCTGAGGAGACCTGGGAACAAGCACCAGTCCTGCAGCAAACAGCCCCATCCAGCCCAGCCGTGCAACATGACTAAACAGATCTGCGCAGGCAGGCAGATCCCTGCAGACTGCGAGAGGAAATCAAATACAGAGCACGTTGCAGGCTGGCAGTCCCAGTCTCTCTCTCTCTCTCTCTTTTTTTTTTTTTAATATTTCAGTGAAGGCTGAAGCTTGCCTTTTATTTGAGCAACACTTCCAAAGGGAGGAAAGGCTGGAAGAAACTGCTGCCTCATTGAGGCGTCTCACTGTGTCCCATAGGGCAGCTGAGAAGAATCCTGCCTCTTTCCCTAAAAATGAGTGGAGCTGCTGCCTTTGAAGGACGGAGAGGAGGAGCCTCCCAGACAGGCAGCAGGCAGAGGGGGGCAGGACGCCCGGGGGCAGAGAGCAGCTCTGCGCTTGTGTAACTCGCCAGGGTAGGGAATTGCTCTGACAAGTTACACAGGCTTTTACGGCAGCTCCGAGTTTCATCCCATAAAAAAAAACCAAGTATCAACAACTGAATCACATGCCTGGATCACATGGCAGCAAGGGCAACACACAGTAGCAAATGTTGATGTTTTTTTCCGTTTTGTTTGTTTTCTAATATGAAAAGGGAGTGAGGAGCGAAACCTGGGTGGGGCTTTCTGGGGCTCACTGAGGGAGACTAACATCTTCCCAACAGCTCCTGCCCTCAGCTGCACGGGGCTCTCCAGGTTTTCCAGGAATTCCCAGACCCCAGGTTGGGCAGGAGCCCAGCCTGGCTCTTGGCGACCGTCTGCCGGGGTCTCATCCGCTGCGCTGAGCGGGTTAAAGGCAGGAGCGCTGGCGCAGCGCCCGGCCCAGCCGTGAGCGCAGGCAGCGGTGCTGGGCACAGCACGCTGCGGCTGGCCGGCCACCAGCGGGAGCGGGCTGGGCTGACTTTGGAAAAAAAGCCGAAGATATCAGGGGTGGGAGGTGTCGGGAATCCACCCTGGGAGGGGATGCTGGAAGGAAGCGTGTCCAGCCAGGGGCTGCGACGGGGACCGTGAGTCATGCCGGCGCTGCGCCTGCGCGGCCCTTCCACCTTCCTGCGACGGGGAGGACGGGCTTGCTGAGGCGGCAGCGGCCGGCAGGGCTCCCATCCACACCTGCCCCTCGCAAGCTCTGCTCTGAAAGAAATCCTCCTCGGCCCTTGCATCCTTTGGCCGCTGGTGAGCCCTCCGGTCTGCTCCGCAGTGTCAGGTCTTGCTGATGGGGCCACTTCGAAACCAAGTCATTCACTGGCTGGCCGGATTTTGCTGGTCAAGGTGTTTTTTCAAAGACACGTGTCCTTTCAAAACCGTACCGTCGGAAAGTTTCTCAGAGTGAAACATTTTAACTGACAGAAACGCTCTGGGTTTTGCACCGTTCTGCCTCCACCTCTCTCTGTTTTCTGTTGTGGCCGAGACCCCCAAGACTCAAATCGACAAACAAATCAGTTTGTTGTTTTGGAAATTTTCAAACAAAAGCCCTGCCATTTCCTTACCCGCTGCTCTCATGCAATAGTGACTCACAGAACTGCAAGCCCTACACCTGGGCTCCATTTTTAATAATCCTGTCTGTATCAGACGCATTTCGCTGCAGTGGGTAACAGAGTAAAAACGACGGAAGTCCAGCACACCTGACGGCCTCTTTCATTGCTGGGCGCACAGCAAAACGGCTCCCGCTGACCGGCAGCAAAGCTTTGCTGCGTGTCGCACCGACGCAGAGGTCCTCGTGTGCATGCAGCTCTTCCTGGCCAAGCTGAGCTTTCTGGAGCGTCCTGTGTGCACACATGGGAACGAGGTACGCTAGCAAAGCAGTGCAACGGCATGTAGCCGGAGCTGGACCAGCTCCACGGGTCCGGCGGCTGCCTCCTCGCCCCCAGCCCGCACGGTGCTGCTAGCAGACGGCTGCACTACAGACTTGGCTCAGCTCTTTCATTTTAACTACTCCAGTATAATTAAAGCAGCAGAGACTCAAATGCGGCTACGGTGATGCTGTTACAAAAGTGCAGGAAGGGAAACTGGTTTTAACAGTGTACGTCTCCTTTGTACCAGCATAACTGTTCATCCTGGAGTTATCCATGTCCTTGTAAAAAAATAGGTTATAGCCCTAACTAGTCCAATAAGGGCACAGACATTGTGGGGAGATGACACAGCACTATGTGTTGCGACAGGGAGAACTTGGGTCTTGCTAAGTATCCTTTGGTTTAGAGGAACCAGAAACGTATAGGAAAATATTATTTTCCTTTAAAAAACAGCTTGCTCTAATGAGTGCCGTTTTCAGCCACAAGAGGATACAAGATGGAAGGGATAAAGACCTAATAACCCACCTGGAAATACTTTGTATGGAAAAGCAGTTCAACAAGTTTGGGGCTTATGCCAAAGAATTATCAGGCAGGCCTCGCTTGATGTGATTTGGGTTTGTGGGCAGCTTTTACAGCCCAGCAGGATTTCCCAAAGCTGAGGTACTTTTCAGCTGCCCTGCATGTGCCTGGCCCTCACTGCAGTCCTGGCTGCTGGCCAAAGTGATGCTGCTTGCGAGAGACTGAACAAGTGAGGAGCAGTATGACTCGGAGGAAGCAAGTTCTTGCTCACGGAGGACTCCAGAGACACAGGATGGGACAAAAAAAAAAAAAGAAAAAAGAAAAAAGAAAGAAGACAGAACTGTATCAAAATGAGGGAGCTGGTAAGGAGAAGGCATGATTTTGCAAATTTGGACTATTTAGCATATGGGCTGCAGACTGTGGAACAACTCGTATACAGCAATGGGAGAACCTGGGTGCGGAAGACTATTAGCAGCTTCCTGCGAGATCTGTGTGTATCCCTAGCTCTGAGTTGAGCACCAGTCAGCAAAGCTTTAGCCTGAATATGGAGCAAGGTGACTTCCTGCGGCTTCTTCACAGCTGTGTCTCCTCTCGTAATCGTCCAGGGTCACAAGTGATCATACGGCCTCAGGAGCCAGAGCACGATGTTAAAAAACATGAGCATTTTCAGAATTCTGTGGCAGAGCCTCCACTTTACTTTCTTAAAGAGAGTATGAGGGAAAAACGACTTAATGAAAAGGTAAAAGATGTAAAAACTAAATGTAGTTTTCAAATCAGAAAGGACTATTAGAAAAACCATACAATCTTCTGCAGAACAGGACAACTGAACTCTGACATCCATGCAGCCTCCTGGTAGCATTTCCAAATGAAGATTTATGGATTTTTGAGCAATCTTGTTTTGGAGAAGAAAAAAGAAAAAAAAAGAAAAGTAAATTCCATGGAAAGCTGCCATTCTTCATTGAATCAAAAATAGAAATTCTTGGAAATTTACCAACCAGGCATTTTTGTGTGGAAAACACTAATTCTTCAGATTGGGCACTGTCCAAGGAAAAACACACACCAGTTTTGGATAGGAATGGGGTCTAGCTGCAAGTTAGGGATCTAGCTGCAACAGAGATACTTGTTTGTTCTATAATATCTGCTACACAGTCCCTGCTATGGCAGGACTTGGGACACTCATGATGCCTTGAGCACCTCTTTTTTCCTGTACGGTGTTATAGGCCTGGTTTTTGGTTTCTGACTGTGCATCCACAGGGTTTTGGAAAGTATTAGTGAGTCCTGGAGAGGAGCTTGCCCTTTCCAGTCAATGAAGGTCTAGTCAGAGTAGTCAGTGGAGTCCCAAGAGCTTTTTGCCTGAATTTGACACCTGCATTTGGACAGACGACTTAGGCCCTGCACTCCAGTGAAGCGAGGGGGCTGACAGGAGGGAATGTCGGGATCTGTTTTTTCAGGACAGGTAAAGGGACTGTTTTGTTTAGTCAAAGTGTCTTTTTATGAAGTATAAAACCATGTTTAGCATAAGGCAAGGCACAGGAGGAGCAGGAATCAAGGGGGAAGGTGGCCATCCCCTGGGCTCTGATGGGATTTGGGGTTTGCCTGGACTTGGAGATTGCTGAACTGATATCCACTAAGGTTGGTGTTTCCCACTTGATATTGCTGCTTGACATGAGCCTGTGGGCAGTGGCCTAGGACAGGAAATGGGAGCATAGTTTTTAGCTCAAGGGGCTTCCTCCTCCCACTGAAAAGTCCCAGGGATTCAATTTCTCGGACCTACCCGTGCTCTGTGATATTTGATCTCATGCACCGTAAAGAGAATTTCTGCTTTTTTTCTAGTCCTCTTTGAACTTTCTCTCTTTCTTCAGTGCTTGTCTTAGCAGTATTGGAGCACCCACTTCTTCCATCTGCTTGTGTGCCTACACCTGCCCATTCAGTTCCTCTCCTTTGTTTTTCACCTTCTGCTGAGGGTGCTGCTCTTCTTGGTGAGCCAAATCCAAAGAGGCATTGGGACCACCTAGCCCACACCTATGGAAGGCAGATGCTGAAATCCCTCTGGTTCTGCCCTGTGAGCAAACCATTTATCCCCAGGGATTCGTGTGACCTAGCTGGGTCTGTCTGTCTCTGCTCACACACCTCTGCCCTTGGAGCCACACGCTGTGTGTATTCCCAGCCAGCAGGGCCCTCCACCTGGGACTGCTCGGGGAATATCTGGCTGTTGAACTCTTATTTGAGGGAGAATCCTGCTTTGGTATTCTTGCCTGGGGCACAGCAGAGCTCTTGGGCAGGACTAGTATTTCTGGTTTATTCACAATACCCACTTTATCAGCCAAAACAAAGCTGAACCCTTGCATTTTTCCAAAGGGGGTCACAAGCAGCTTGGAGCCTCGCACCAGGCGGCAACGTTCGCCGAGTGCCCAGGGCCAGGGCTGCCCTCATGAACGTGGCCCCTTGTGCAGGCGGTCTCTGCTCATCAACACGCACAGCAGCTCAGCATCCTCTTCCCTCTTCACTCTCATGCTCCAGTTGCTCAGAAGGATGCCAGAAAGTGTGCAGGGCTTGATAGAGCCTATATATGTATGAAAGGTAGACTAAACACAGTTCTTGTTTTTGGGCAATACAAAGCTAGCACCTTTGCTGGTGTTAACTTCCATAGGGTAAAGAGAAGCCACAGCGGAGCTCACCCATCTGGTATGTCACTGACAGGGCAGGAGAGATGGGCTTACTCATACTCGTATCGGCCCAAAGCTGCATCCCTGGGAACAGTCAAGTGAAGGGTTACATAAGCAGGAGCCGGCATGTTTGGCAGCCTGTCACTTAGACAGAGAGAAGCTCGAGGAAGACTAACTTAGAAAGAGCTAATGAGAGCAAAGAGACTGGGAATGTACTGAAGGAGGCCCTGGTGAGGGGAGGAAGAGGGCACAGAGGAGCCAAGCCTGTGCCTCTGCCCATTTGTTGAAGTATCTAAGCTCACAGCAACAGGGAGTCAAGTGATTCATGGGGGAGGGCAGGCACCTTTCTTGTGGAGGAGGAGGCAGATGATGCACTCAGGTAGGATGCAGCCCAGTGAGAGGTCAAGTGCAGAAAGAAGAGCAGAAGGTTTCTGAGGAGCATGCAGATCCTTAGATCTGAGAGGCTGGGTCCAGCATGAAGGTGTGAGCAGACAGATTGGGATTTTAGTTGCTCTGGAAGAGACAGAACATAATGACTGAGCACGGAAGCTCAACTAAGTATTTCTTATCAACTGAGAGTGCACTGGAGGGTGGTGGCTGACCCTTAGGAAAAGGGTAAGTGAATCAGAAAACAGCTGTGATAAGGGGGTGGAGGTGCTATTAATGTGGTCTGTCAAGGGGTGGCACGTGCTCCCTGGTGTCTGGGTGTCTGAAGCATAAGGAGCTGATTGTCTTCTTTTTTTCAGGCTGGCAACTTATGCTGATGTATGCAGACCTGTCTCAATGTTGTAGTTACAGCAGAGCAGCTTTGGGAGAAATGGAGGACAGCAAGAAGGTTTGTGAAATGGTCCATGAGTTTCTGAGGTATAAGGATAAGGGGGGGCTAGGAGTAGGTGATACAGTTTTGGGCACCCTGTGTGGGTAAAGGGGTCTGGAGGACATCAGTGGGATTTTGAAGGGTTCTAGGTGGGTGAAGGCATACCCAGGTTTAGGGGGGCTTTGATAGGCTTAGCTTTTGGCTGGCAATAGGGGTTCTCCGTCTCTCTGTCTCTCTTTTCTCCCTGCCTCTCCCAACCCTCGCTTGATGCCACTCCCCCTTAACCATCCAGCCTCCTGCAGAGGGGGGGGTCCCATTCCAACCTCCACTTCTTATACTCACACATCCCTCCATCCCTCTTGCCCAGCAAGATGCACTCCTTTTCCCCTTCCTCCACCCCATGCAACAGCTCTTTCTGCCCTCCATGGGCTGCTGGGATGGGCAAGAGGCTGAGACGCTTCCCTTCAGCAGAGGGTCGTATGGGCAGAAGGCCTGGATGAGCTGTTTATGTCAGAAACATCTGTTTTTGTCTCTTCAGGCATGAGCAAAATAGGAAGTCTGGCATCTTAGGAGGTGACTTTGTCTCTGCCTTGAGCCAGCTCTGGGTGAAGGAAAGGGATACCTGCTTTGGGGACCTTCTGGGGCTCCTCCTGTGACTGCAAAGGTGCAGTCATGTTTGTGGTGTTTTACTGTAGCTATTGAACACACATGACAGCCCATGCAGAGGACCCGGAGTGTCAGGAGGCCGTGATAGGAACTGTACAAAAGCTCCAGACAAGAGCAGCTTTCCTCCAAAATGCCTCAGATCCAGGAACATGATAACCAAGAGATTGTTCATTTGAAATGCAACAAGTATGGGGTGACTGTGCTGCTAGCAGATGGAGAGGGATGTTGCCTTGCTGCCAGCATTTCGCTAGCGTGGGGACATCTTCTCAAGGAGACATGGGAACACGGGCAGACATGAACAGGCAACCTGAGCCAGGTGCGAAGCAAGGCCTCACAGGACAGCAAAGAGGTGGCCTAGCATGTGCCCACACAACCCCCCAAGCCAACAAATTCAATGCCCAAAGGATTTACTGTGGCTCAAAGGAGGATTATTTACTATGACCGTCTTGTTTTCTTTTTTAAAGGAAAAAGTGGTGCCTCAACAGAAGATGGCGTAAAGCAAACCAGCCCAATACAGTAAAGCCACTGTGTCAGGAAGTTCAGAACAAACCCACATCCCATCAGAACTAGCCCGCTTTTAGCTTTGTATCCAAAAATATTAGTCCATTTATTGGCCATTAAAAATTCCCTTTGTCTCTTCTCAGTTGTGGTGCATGCTTGAGATGTTAAAGCTGGCATTGTCAGTCTTTAAAGTAATGTTTGTGATCTGTTTACTCATTAACTTTCAAATGCAGGACACTTTCAAAACCTTTTCCTAAGGGCATCCCTGTGTTCTGTTTCAGAGAGTTACTGTTGTTTTCCCACCTACCCTGAAGGGCTGTTTACGATATGATCTCTCCCTTTTAATCCTCTTTTCCTTTCATGTCTAACAAACACAGTTAAAGAGAGCACAGGAAAAAAAGACAGATCTCACATATTATAATCATCTATATTTAACTGAAGAAAATAAATGCTTTGCAATTAGACATCTCATTCTGTAAATTAAGGCTCAAGAAGCTTTTCCAGATTAAACCTCTGGCCTTCCAAGCTCCAGGTTTGTATGGATAGTAACTCAGACACAGGCTGTCTAGAACCTGATCCTGTGAATCGATGTCTGCTCTGTACAGTCATTGGGCTTCCACAAAAAATGATTTTTCTTAGGAGACCTAAGAGGGATGTCTCGAGATGTACACATAGACATTTGCACAGTATGAGATGTTGAACTCTAACAGAAAAAGTTCTATTTTGAAACCGGCCACTGTTTCTGGTGTTTCTTTACAAGATGCCTTGATTTCTCTCTCTAGCTCTTTTTTTGCCTGTATCTGAGCACCTTAAGACTGTGAATATATTTACCTTCACAACCTTTCTGAGGGGTGATGTGAGGCTACCATTTCCACTTTACAGATGTGAGAGGCAAAGAGACTGACGCTACAGTTTGATAAGCCCTTCTTTTAGCAGCAGTGCCAACATAAGCAGCCCCTGCTTTCCCTCCCCCTCTCCCCAGTGCTTGCTCACCCCTCAGCTGTGCCACTTTGAATGCTGTGTGCGAAACAAATCACAGAACCCAACCAGGTTAAAAATAGCTGAAAAAGAGAGAGGGAAAGAAATGAATTCCAGAACCTGGACTTAAGTCCCACATGTACATTCAAAGCCAATAAAATTGAACATTTTTTTTCCTGGGTTCAATCTGTCTGTCCAGCTCCATCAATAACATTTAACTCATTTCATATATGACAGAAAGGTAGACGTTTCAAAGGCTATTCATTTCCTGTACGCTTTGTGAAAACTGATGACTGGGCAAGGGATAGAGACCTAAATTGGAGAAATGCAGCCAGCAGCCAACTGGCTAGTGAGCGTGTGCATGCTGGCTGACCACGTATGCATTAGCTGCTTTCCCAGCGCATACCTGACCGCTGCCTGACGGGGGGTCTTACAGCACATGCCGAGGGGAGAGCTGGGCTTACGGCTGTGCATGGGAGGTGGGAGGGATTACAAACTGAGGGTCACAGACCCACAGGAAACCGAGTTTCATTAGCTCCACTGCTCACGAAACAATTTGTTTCAAAAAAGGCAAAATTCTATAAAATAAGACCTCTTCTGCCAGTGAGCCTGTAAATCAAGTGAATAGCTTCTCATCCAGTCGGGAGGAAGTTGAGAGCTCAGCCCCAGATTCCTGTTCAGACTCCAGCAACCACTTCTGCTTTTAGCACTCTTTTAGCACCAATGACAACCACAGATACTGATTTCTTTCCCATATTTAAATGTCACTTAAAACCTTTGTTTCTCATTAATAACTGTTTAAAGCACTTGCTTCATCTCTGTTCCTACCTGCCTCCTTTTTAATCTACAACAGCTTGCCAAGAAGTCTGCCTCATTCTCTTCTTTTGTATCCTTCAGGCCACCCCTCTGGCCAGTCAGTGGCCTCAAACTGGTACAGAGTGGTACACGAAATATAAAGTAACCACTGGGCCTTTCCCCTGAGCGATTGCCAAGGGCTCTGCACACTTTAGTTACTGCCTGTGTTGGGTGTGGACCGTTCATTGCCTGGAGACGAATATAGAGCAAGCACTCAGCAGATTAATACAGTGGCAGTCTGAATACAGAGTGCTAGCAGGTGTTTTGAGCATATTGTATCTGCAAAGGACAAGTATGTTGGTGCAAACAAAAGCTGGCTCTTCTATCCACCTCTTCCCAGGGTGGGAAGGAAAGAGAGCCTGTCTCTCCTTGCCAGACTTGCTGAACAGTGGAGGGGACAGTGTGGGACAGGAGCCACGGACACCCCTATGAGCCATGGCTGTAGTCCGTGGATGACAGTGGGAGCTAGACGTGGGAGAGCCTTTATGTTTCTGTGCTCACGACATCTTTTTAGCAGCCCTCCCGAAGGAGGCTTTCAGCATCAGCTCTCCAGCACGCCTTCTCCAGGGTGTACCCTCCACCATACCCAGGAGCCGGAGGGCCAAGCAAGCAGCACTTCGGCTGCACAGCGTGGGCACCTGCTGAGCCGCGTGGCTGCTTGCCTTGCTTTATGGGAAGGGAGTAGCTGCCTGTCGCCATGTCAGAAGCAGGTGCTGTCTTGGTAAGGGAAAGCTTTAATCCAAACAAGTCTCTCATAGAAATTGGGTCTATTCCTACTATATGTGGGCCTCTGTAGCCTTTGCTCTTCCCAGTAGTAGATATTATCAACACCATAGCCAGGTCTTCAGCTTCTTCAGGTGGGAAGCCAGAGATTTGGGGTAGCTGGGGATTTTCCTGGTGTGGGAAATCCCCGGGTGGCAATAATCCAGTATAATGGGCTCTGTGCCATGCCCTCTGCAGACACCCAGGAACGTTACTGGGAGTTGCACTCACTGAGATCTGTTTGCAGATACGTCAGTCTCATTACAGGCGCGGAGCAAGGGGTGATGGGAAGGAGCCGAAATGGCTCCCAGCAGATCTGCCTGTGTTAATGCACTTGTCATTGCACACCTGGGCGTGTGCTCTAGTCCGCATGCCGGGGTAGCTGCTAGAGGTCAGATCAGCTCCTGCAGGAGGAGGTTCTTCATAGACATTCCCAGTACCAAGCTCAGTTCCAGAACTATTTACTGGAGGGAATTGTTTTCCCAAATGGAAGAATTTAGCCATTATGCAGAGATGCTGCTGTGCAACTGTAAAGCAGACATAGAGGGGAAGCTAGGGTTGCCTTGTGGGAAAGACTCCTTTGGTGACAGAAGGTACCATCCCCTCTCCTCACCAGACTTGGGGTTATAGTCTAGATTTGCTCCATGCTAGTGAATCCTTTTCAGTGTGGAGCAGCCTCACGCAGAGTGGAGTAGTCCTTACATTGCTGGAAATGACGTTAGGATCTGGTTTTATCCTCAGGCAATTACAGAATCTGGGGAAGTGGTGGCATGGGGGAACGATCAGAAAGCTGGCAGAAATTGTGTAACTGACGTATCAAAGGCCCTTCTCCTCTCCTCCAGTCACATTTTAACAGTACCCTATTTTATTCTATGTGTCAGTAAACAACAGAATCATTACTGATAAAACTTGCCTTAAGCAACAAGACACATGTGAACAATAAAGCACTAAGAGCCACATTTTCAAAAGTGTGTGTGCAGAAATGTCTATTGTACAATGCATAAGCAGCATGTGATCTGGATGTGGCAAGCGGCAAAGGGAGAGAAAAAGGGGAACAGATGGAACCTGTATATGAGTGACAAGAGCGGACGTAAGCTCAGATCAAATTTTGTAGTGCGCAGAGGCTGAGCTTGAAAAGCCTTAAATAATAAACACATTTTAGGGAGGACTGTTTTGATGGGGCATGCAAATGAGGAGGCAGAATGGTGAACTGCAGAGGACACAGCAATTGGAGGCAATGATATATACAGCGCATATGAAAAGTTTGATCTGACGTACTGGCCATGGGTACAAAGGTGTGCACGTTTCAGAAACATTAGCCTCCCTGAAACCTCAATGACTTAGCAATAAAACATCAGGAAACGGTAAGTCGGGGTCAGGAAGGTCTGAGAATTCCACACAGCTGAAATAAAGATTGAGCAAGAGGAATTAACATCAAGAAATGAGATTCAGATGTTTAAAGCTGATTGTCTGAACCAAGTTAATATAATGCACCATGTTTCACTTCAAAACATTTGGATCATGCAGCTGGGGAGTCCTTCCCATGACTGGGAAATGCAGCAGCTCTCTGTATCTGAAAATGCTGGGATAGACATGTCTGCCTAGATGGCGGCAGGGTATAAATGATGAATTGGGGGTTACAGCCTTTACCGTCCCAGTCTAGTTCTACCAGTTCCCTGGGCCGCTAGCACAGAAAACAAGTCCAGTAGCAAGGCCGTATGCAGCTCTTACCTCCACATATTCTGGACTTGTCCTTCTCTCTCTATCTCCCCATGAGCTGAAAAAGCTTGCTCTCCTTTTTGTGATGGTGAAGGGCTCTGACGATCAGCATCCCTTGCTCACTTATTTTCAGCTTATTCAAGTGAACATCCATTCAGGTGTCCCCTCTTTCCCAGGGAAATCATTCCCTCTTCTTCCCTTCCACCAAGCGTAGTGTTGGCATCCACTGCTCTGAAAAATTACATTTACAAACCTGCTGACAGTATGGGACAAGCACATTTTCACTCCTCTTCACACCCCCGCAGAACGAGGCCTTCATCTGCAGTGATGCAGCCCAACACCACGAGGTCTTGCGTGGGATGCCGCGAGCCTGCCCAGCTGGGGAGCGAGGCCAGGCTGGGCCTGTGGCCGGCCCTCCATGCGGGGTGCCCAGCACGTGGAGCAATGCTCCTGCGCTGGGAGGACAAACTTTGAAAGGCCTCAAGTCACACACGCTCCGAGAGAGAAAGCCAAGAGCTAACACACAACAGGCTTGGCGCAAAACTACAGAGCCGTCTAAAGGCCTCTTTCGAATGATACTCAGGAAGCACCGTACAGCCATCGACCTAGTGCTCCTGAAAATGGGCCTGGACTGCAGACTTCACAACCAGCTGCGATTTTCCCCAAAGCTTGCATCATTTCAGGGCTAAAATTTTGATTCTGGCAAATCTCACATGGGTTTTTATCAGCCTGCAGATACACCCTTGCTGCATAAGACCCTTCAGCCTAGGAAAGCACTAGGAGAGTCTGAAAGCAGCTGCCTGAAGCCCCACATCACAGCGAGCATGAATGCTATTGTTCAGTGGGTTTTGCAGCCTGGCGAGGTGTTTGGCCTGCAGCTTTGCTGAATTGTACTGCCAGTGGGAGTGGCTCTTTCTGGGACTAGATAACACACTCAGCAGTCCTTGGATAGGAAACTCATTAACTGGAGCCGAGTGCAGATTTTGTAACAATACTCTTCCGTGCACTGTATATGCGGGGCGACTGCTTCTTGATTGGGGTGCTGTTGCACAAAAGGATTAGACAATACCAATATTAAGCTGTCATATCCCAGATCTTTTCCCCTGTTCTGTTCAGAGGTGTTTTCATGGTAGCTGTACATGCATGATACTGTTAGGGGCCAAAACTCGCTCTGGTACACCTCCAGCGAAGCTAAAGACCTGCGTGACCCGGCGCCTGTCCCCGTCCCCTTTAGCAGGCAGAAACAGCCAGGACAAACAGTCTTTCCCTTGTTTCACAGTATCTCCAGCACTTGCTGATTTCAGAATACGGTGGGTAAAGTTCACTGGCTCTGAGCATTTGAAGCAGAAGTACGCGGCCTGGCTTCGCTGGCTCTGCTGTGAGAAGCTCGTTGGGTTTTATTCCATTGCTGATTGCTGCACATTTCCGTTTGAAGCTCTCTCCCATTTCCTTTTTAGACATACATAATGCAGACCAGAAAGGCTGCACAAATTTACCAAAAAGATGATGAGAGAGGACATTCCTTGCTACGATGAGGTTTTTAATGTGAATGGCTAACTCTGGAGCTGCAGAGGTTGGCCCAGGCCAGGCATGCCTTGATCTTGGGTCAGATCCCTGTACCTGACCACGAAGACGCAAAACTCGGCATCAATGGCAAGTGAACCCCAGGGCCAGAGCTCCGGCTCCCTCCTGCAATTCCATGTGGGGGGATTCAGACCGCCGCACTTCAGGGCTGGGAAGCATGCTGGTGCATGCTTTAATTTACAATTTGTATCACTGCTGTTGCATCACAGAGAGCTGAGACTCCAAAATCAGATACTCTCAAACGTGATGCAAACAATTTTGGACAAACCGGATTAGTCTCAGGGCAATCTAGCTTCAGTGAATGGACACTCCTGCTGTTAATGGGTAAAGGCACTGTCTGCATCGCGGGACGGCATACCTCCCACCATATTCCCAGGGCAGACTGAGACCTCTAGGAGGGATCACCGTGTGTGGATACATGGATATGTAGGAACACAGCCCTGATAAAAACAGAAGGGGCAGCCTGGTCTCCTCCTGCTTCCCATGCAGGCCACATGGAAGGCAGGGCACAGTGCTGGGAGCTTGTACCTGCCCGCTGGCCTTGCAGTCCTCAGGTCTCCCAGCTGTAAGCACCTCGCTGTCTTCGGCAGAGAAACAGAGGAGCCGTGGAACAATCCTGCCTTGCTGCAGCCGTGCACAAGAGCTGTAGTTGTCTCCAGTAGCTCCTCTCACCCCCTCCATCAGCACAGACAGTGGTGCCAGCTACATGGCAGAGGAGCAGGAGATGCAACATCTAAAATAAGGGAGGGATTTTAATCTCTCCTCTTGCCCCTAAAATTGCGCCTGCCATTAGAATGACCAAAATTATCCAGCGACATCACTCGTTAGCCATAGAAAAGCTCAAAACAGGCAAATTCCCTATGGAAATCACCTGATGAAACAAAGTTGTCTCAATGCTTAGAAGAACGTCCCTGACCGTCACTTCTCTTCCAGGCCTATGATTCACTCCCCATTTGGTACTGGTTGCCCCGATTAGGGGTGCTTTGGGATAAGAGTTGTGTTATACTTTGTTCTGGTTCAGGAAGGCTCTGATGTGTTTTGGAATGCCTCAGGGTTGTTAAAATTAAAAACATTGCTAATTTTACAGGGGAGACATTTTCATGCATTGCCTTGTTACAGATAGCTCTAACTGGGTCCACCCAAATCCCCAGAGTCGCAACACAAAGAAATCAGTAAACATCCTAGCATGGTGCTTTCCTTGCCTATTTGCATCAAATTTGCTTACAGCCACTAGGCCAGGAGAAAAGGGTCTTCATTTACAATATGCACCTCGGTATTGCTCTCCCGTGTGTTAGGAGTCAGCAACTTTGATAAATGCTTGACACAGCTTGCAGGCACAGTTAAGAATGTATCTTCCGCTGACTGCTTCAGGAAGCTGGTCACTGCATCAAAGATCAAAGTTGCTAACACCAACACAGGAAGGTTATATACAAGCAAAAGGAACTACAGATGCTTGTATTTGGATGCAAGGTTTTGCTGTTGTGCACGTATGGTTGCTAAATCCAACCGTAAACTGCTTGAACCAATTCAGAAAAAAACACACTTGCTGCAGCACCACCCACATTACTCACAGACTAATTCTCCTGTTGCAGAGACAAGATGCTCCACTATCAAGATGTTTGATATGACTTTGAAAAGATGGGTTTATCTAAAATTGTATTAAAGACTTATGTAGAGAGTGTAATGGCCTTAAATGGCTAAGCTTTAAAAAGGCTAACAAAAGAGTACATAATCTGAAATGGGCATATATTACAGAGAAGTAATTTCTCCCTGTTACACATACAGCATCTGTGCAATGGGCAAATGTTTATCAGAAACTGAAGCTCATCAAATCAGTTAATATTTCATTGAAAATAAATGGAGAGAAGGCTTTTTATATGTCTCTAAATATCACAAAGGTAGATAGGAGCTTTTTAGAAGTGGCTCCTAAAATCAAGCATCCGTGGAATAAACCATAGCCAGGAATTACTCTTAGGAAACTTTTGGTCAGCCCTGGCAGTTTTGATGCAAACCTGACTGTTGCTGGAGTCACGCGTCTAACTGCTGCAGGGCTGATACAGAAGAAAAGACCGGCAGAGGAACGCAACCAAGTGTGTCTCCCCTTTCCTCTCCCTTTCTCCCCTCCCCTCCCCTCCATTCCCCTGTACGAAATCAGAGAAAAGACAAATAAGCAAGATTTTAAAATTGTTTCACTGGCTGTAGTGGGCTCTTGCACACAAACAGCATTCACAAGCATTTGGGGGTTATTTCCTTTCTTTTCTGGTCTCTCTGCATCCCTGTTCCGTTCTGGTTTACTACTCTTCAGCTCACTGTACAAACAGGATCTTTCCTCAACAATGTTCTGCTACATCATCTTCCTTCCTTTGTATACAGGCTGACACTGTATGTTGCACACTAGTCAGCTTCCTAGGGCACTTCATTTCTCAATGCTAGCAAAAACAGGAACCAAAAGCACAGCAGCCATAAAATACTAAATTCACGCCACAGTTTAAAAGCAAACCCTTGAAAGTTTCTGATTCAAGATGAGTTTTCAGTTAACGGATTTTTCTTGTTCAGTGCTCTGTGTGCTGCACTGCAGAATACGCACAAATGAGGAACCCCTACTTTTTGTCCGATTCGAATGCCTCTCCTGCAAGATTCGTAACCCTGACCCACACTTCTTTTTCTCCTTATTTTTTGTCAGAAAGTGAAGCCAATGGAGCAAAGGGCATATTGCCTCACTGTTCACCTCTTTTCTCCTGTCTTGTAAGGCTTGCTGTCTGATTTCTTGCTCTGAGATTAGATAGCATGTCTTCAGGGAGAAGAGAAAACCACAGAGCGCGCTGCACATTGCACAAATGCTCTTGTTATTCTGAGGCCTAAAGAAACAAGGAAGGAAGCTTGAGGCTGGTGGTTTGGCAGGTGTGAGGCCTTTTTGACACAGACATCTGTTTTAAGTGGTAGCTCTGGGGCTGAGGATGAGCCGAGAATGCCCTTCAGCCCCAGCTCTTTGCTGCATCCCCGCAGAAAGGGCTGGGGGGTCCCAAAGAAGTGATGCCCCTGTGCCGTGGCGCTGCGCTGCGAGGCTCAGTCGTGCCTGCACAGTCGGGCTGCCAAGGGGAGAATTCCCTCCTGTGAACCGACAACTGGTTAATGCAGCTGTTCATCTGTTGCATTATACAGAGGTTTCTGCTGTGCTGTTGGCACTCACAAAATGGATGAGGGAGAATACAAAATGGGTGAAAGCGAACACGTATACCGAGCTCGACATAAAGACCTGATTAAAATGGGTTGGATGCTACCACACATACCCCATCACAATTAACTTTGCTAATCCCACAAGATTATTTCTAGTGATTTGGGTAACAACGCCAGTAATCCTTACTGAGTTCTGAGTGAACGGCCGCCTTCGGCGGGATGCTAAGGCAGATCCTCCGCTGAAGTCTTGCACAGAGTTTGAAGGATTTCATTACCGTTTGGCAGTTATTACCTACCGAATAACATATCCGCGATCCCCACTTTATAAATAGTCTAGAAAGAAACTGCAGTACCAAGGGCTGGATCCTGTTCTGCCAAAACAATGTGTGGGGAGGAAAGAGGGATTTGCATAAGACCTCTCTGCAGTGTGGATGCTCTGGGGCAAATAAGAGTTGAGGGGCATCGTTATTTTAAATAACAATAGGTTCTTTCTCCTGTAGCTGACTGCCTATTTTGATGAACATTTAAGAGCCTAATGATCTTTAAAACTGGTACTCCTCGGTTAAAGATTGTTGAAATTGGTCAGTAAATTCAAAAGTTCCTGGGGCAGAAGGACAGATAGACAGAAAAACACATACTGAAGCCTATGTATACAGCTCCAGATGTGATCACAGAAGCCACATTTCCATAAGAAATTAAGCTGAAGCTCTTTCAAGGTAAGCGACTGTGGTTAATCCATCCCAATACACTGATTAATATATCCCAATACATATCTCCTTGTCCACTGACAAGGAGAGTCAGTGGAGTACAGCGTTAGTCTGGGGAAGAGAAGAGCAACGATTACTGCAATGGGCTTCATGGGAACTGCTTTGTGTTATGGCTTGTTCTGAGATTTTAAAATGTGCTATGTTGACATGCCTTCTTGGCTGTTCAGAGCTGAGCAAGGTGTAGGTGGCATGGTGGCAGAACTCAGCTCCTGTCTTTGCTGATGGTGCGAAGGACAGAATAAAATCCTCCGATGCCCATGCCAGAATGGACGAAATACTGGAACAAATGAAATGCTAGGAAGCACTTTGCAATTCTCTGGAGGGAAGGCTTTCTGACAGGAACCACCCTGCCATGTTTAACGTGGTCTTGAGAGCCATCATGTCACATGCACTGGTCACCTGCTTGGAACAGCATCAGATGGTCGGAGAAATCTAGTAAACTTTGGAGGCTGACTCCAAAATAAAATTGTTTTGCTCTGATGCTGAAAAAAAACAGAAAAGAAAGCCACACAATGAAGCCTGATGTTTTGGCTTTGGCATCTTAATTTTTTTCTTTTTTTTCTATCTGAAAAATATCAGCACGAGAGCAAACAGAACCTCTCCAGTTCATGTAGCAACACAGCTTAACAGTGCCAATAAGTGGTGAATAGATGCTTCATTCTAGTGTGGCCCTAAATTGTACCATTAACACGTGGTTATAGTCAGAGAACACATTCAGTAGGAAATGGCACCTTGTTACTTCACAGATTATCTGCTCCCTATGGGGTAAATATTCTAAACATCATGCAGGGTTTTAGCAGCAACATTCCTATTAAAGTAAATGGTGAGGGTAGATCCAAGTGCACAGGGCTGAGAAGTTATATATCTTCTGTGTCTTATACTATCTGCTTTATTTGCTGACAAAAGACAAGTGTTTGCTCCCATTGTAAGGTTCATAAAGCACAAAAGGAGGGTGTGTGTTCAGCATTGCTTCCTGTGATATTGACTGCGGCTGCCAGTGAGAATGCATGAAGCAGGAAGAATTCAGAGGGACTTCTCTGAAAAAAACAAGCGGCTGCTGCCCTTTTATTAGTGGAAGGAATCTGGCTTTCAGTTACAAAGTTTGCAGTTTACCCCTGGATCTCAGTTATAGAGTGACAAAGTTACTTTTATAACAACTACCTTTAGCCAGAAAGTATCTTAGGCAACAGCTACCTTACAGGCCCTTTCTAGGTTGCTGATTTTGGATTAAGCAGTTTTTCTGAAAATCTTGTCTCTTAGCTTGTATCTATCCCATCACGGTGGCGAGGGGACCACTGCCTCGGTTTACATAACAGCAAAGACTTGGACAGGCTCCTTCCTTAGGAAATTCAATCATATAGCTCCTTTAAAACAAACAGCTTGCTTGATAATGAAAAGATAACCTACGCTCCAGCAGGCACCCTTTCAGGGCTTACAGGGTATGTATAACCTACGTGTGCACACTGTGCAAGTCCCAGTCCCGCGCTGCTTCACTAGGTGGCGCGTGCCCGCGGCGGGCGGGGGGAGAAGCAGAGGAGCTGAGGCAGCGGGCGGCTGCCGGCATTGCCGCACTGCAACGTTGCAGGGCTGCCTCCGGTGTGCACGCAGCAGTGTGCCTCTCCGCGACCACATTTCAAGGGCGAGCGCTGGATTTGCGGGACCAGGGATCGGTGCCCAGCTTAAAAGGGCCTCATTTTTAAAAAGCTGAAACTTCTTCCTGACAAATACGCTTCAATCAGCAGTGCAGCAAGATTGGTAAAAAAGAGGTAACATCTCGTATTAAATCATCTTATCTAGTAAGCACAACGTGCTTTCGGAGACACAAGTCCTACTGCAAATCTGAAACAGGCCTGAAGAAGGGCTTATGTGCCTGCAAGGGTGTCTGCTTTTTACAACCGGATCAGCTGATCTAATAAAAGACGTTATCTCTTCCTACAAATACTGCCTCGCTTACATCCACAGGTCATTACTGCTACAACACTACTGAAACAACATCCAGAACTATGCACCATTCTTTAGGATGCAGGCCGTAGGGTTAATTTGTGTTGTCACTTTTTCTGGCAAAAACCACAGCTTAGCTCTCTCCTTTTGTTCTTGTATTAACCATGCTGCCCACTTTGGGGGGGAACAAGACCCTGGCTCTGTCCTGAGGCACTTACTCCCACAGGATAACATTAAATCACCTGGGATGGGTGTCCCCTCTGCACGCGTAGCAAGAATCTGTTCCTGGCCTGTGCTGGGAACTCTCACTTGGGAAAATGGGCAATAAGCCTTTGAAGTGTCAGACATTAACTGCAGAAGCAACCGGATCCGTTAAAGATGTTACTGGTCCCTGAATCCATACTAGGCCATAGGTCTGTAAAAAGCTCTCAGATTATTTCCTGAGCTAGTCCCCAATTCCTGTATACGACAGCAAGAGTTTTCCAGTGTTCCCAGTGCAAGGACTGCCTCTGCTGGGCTCATAACCCTCAATGCACACACAGAAATGGAGTTTGCAACGGCAAGGTCTGGAAGAGCTGCGTCGCAGGCTGGCAGCGGCTCTTGCAGGGGCCGGGGCTGCGCAGGGAGCTCTGCTCGAATGGGCGCTTGCACAATCGGCTCAGGCTGACCTGCGGCTGGGCTCCTGCCAGCGGCAGCTCCCCGGCCGCGTGCTCCCGCTCCCTCCCCGGTGCTGACACTTGTGCTGCTTTGGCTGCACGGTCGGCGGCAGCCGGGGCTGATTGGTCTCAGAACAATCCTCCCCTCCTTTTTTCGTTTCAGTAGAGTTAATTTTCAGTCGGTTCAGTTTGCTGAATTGGTTGGCTGAGCGGCTGCATGAATGTGAGGGCCAGCACAAGATGGACCCAGGGGAGCGCCGAGGTGGAAAGCACAGGACTGGCCCTGCTGCCCGTAGTGTGGACTTCGGCGGGCGTAAATCAGCGCTGCCTGCGTGCCCTGGGCAGGTTTCTGCTGTGCTGCGGCCTTGCAAACCTCCCTGAGCACTGCGAGGGGGGCAGGGGCTGCCTTGGGCGGGAGGCGAGCATTCCTCGGCTCCTTTGAACACGCACAAAAGGGGTTTCACAACCATCTGCTAAATAACGATGCCACAAAGAAAACGCATGAGATATATGTAAGTGAGGGGTTTTCCTGTGGTATTTAGGTCTAAGGTGTTTACTATTTTACTATCCAGCTAGGCACCCAGCCTTCCTCAGTAGCTTGCAAATGTGTTGAGTGCAACACATGCACTAGATTTAACACCTGCTACGCCACAGCTGTAGCTACAACAGCAGTTTGTAGTCTGGCTGTATCAGTTGCCAGCATGACAAGCTGGGCAACGCTTTCTCCAGGGAACAAACTGACGACCAAAATCATTTGATCCCTAGGTACAAGTGGTTTTCTTTGTTGTTTACGGCTGTTGGCTGTTTACGGCGGACAGTGCATTTGCAGCAGGTGCCTGGCTGGGAGGAGGGCATCTGGTGAAGCACCAGGGATGACACTGCACAGGGACCTCTGGGAATGAGTGCCTAGGACTCCAGCCTCGATGATAAGGGAAAATGGGGACAAGCAGGGGCAAATGGCTGAACAAGAGGCCCCCGGCTTTCCTTGTATTCAGAGCCCCTTCCTCCCGTGCTGCAGCAGGTTTGTGTGGCCATGGCAAGATGCAGCTAGATGATAAGACAACTTCTGCCAGGTTAACCTGTAGCAGCCTTTTCAGTAACCTTCCCCTGAAGCAAAGGAGGATTAGAGACAAAATGTTAATGGGAGAGAAAATCAGGGTGATAAGATGGCTTATAATCAGTTCTGTAGGAGACGCAGATCACTACTTGACTTCATTGTGTATTTCAGTGAAATCCACCTTCACGTCTTCTTTCATCAGCTCACTCAGCTAACTCAGCCTCTGAAGTCAGTTGTCTCAGCTAACTCATTTGGTTCCCATTTCCCTGTGCCGTCACTTAAGTTTAGTAAGTTGAAACATCTGGATGAACCCAGAAAAAGTTGCAAGTGATGCCCTTACTGAATACACTCTAGACAGCCTGTGCTCTGAAAATCACTGTATATAAAATAACACTACTTCTCAGCACTTAGCTACCAGTTTCCTCTCAGCTCAGGCTCGTGGTTCTGGGTCCCATTCTGCTGTTTAATTCAATCACTGCTGGGCTCCCAGGGTTTAAAGCTACCTTACTTTCATTATACTTTGTTTGAATTCCAAAATTATTCATATACTTCTCTCCCTCTAGTAAAGTTATGGCAATGAGTAAAGGTTCCATTTGAAGAAAGAAATGTTTGGGCTATAGAGAAATGCTGCCAACTACTGTAACAGGAAAACATTACAGCTCCCTTTTGCCCAAAAATAACAGTTTCTCACTGTGGGTAAATAGCTATTACAGTTCTTCTGGGAGCAGTAATCACAGCCCTCTTTTTCTCCAAAGGGAGTGTGCAGTGCTCTGTCTCGGAGAGGATGCAATGTCTAGGACGCATCTGCCAGTGGCAGAGCAGGGGGGAGCTGTGGCGAGGGACACAAGGAAGCGGGGAAGGACGCTTCAAGGAAGTCGCTCCTGCAACAGGATCACATGACAAGAGCTAAAAAAGCAGTTCCCCACCAGAGTGGCACTCAAAGCACTTTGTCTAGGCTCCTCTCTGTCTGGGAAAGGATTTCATTTTGGTTTCTCCTGCCTTTATTCCATAACCTGGAATCTGCAATACTAAAAACAGAGTCCGCTGGTGTAGATGTTTGCAGACAGGCAGAGGACAGTGTCCTGGCATTCAAGAGATCTGGGTTCTGTTTCGCGCTGTGCCATCTAATCTCTCAGCACCTTGACGCCAGTCACCTTGCCTCTTCCTTTTCCCTGCCTGGGTTTATTTCATCTGCTGCTCCAGGGTGTCATGGAGCCCTGGTTTTCACTCAGTTTTTTTAGAGCACCTAATGAACCAGAGGCTTGTTTTAGTTTGGGTTTCCAGGTACAAAATTAAATTTTGTAAAACAAGTAAACAAGCAAAACAAGGATAATAACTCCATTAAGCAATCTCAGTTACACCATGAGGAACAGATAAACAGAAGCTATGATCAGAATTTAGTCCTCCAGCTGGTTTTAGTCTGCATGAATTTTGTCCATAGGACCTCTTTCCTCCCCAAAATACATGGGTCGTGATCTTCCTGGCTCTAATGATGCTGTGTCAGTCTGTAGTAATTTCAAAGCAGTCACTGGAGTTTCAGCAGTAGAAATCTACTTTGAGAGGAACATTGGCCTCATTAGGGTTTATTTTGCTTCTGCCCCACTGTTCATCAGCTAAAGATTTGCTGAGATAATACTTTAGGAAAAACAAGTCTAGTGCTTAGAGCAAAAAAATAGGACAAGTGAATCCAATCCCAGATCTGTCAATGACAAGATATGAATCCCTTCCCCTTCTGTTTTCATTTTCCTATCTGTAAAGGGAGTAATACTGGAGTCTCTTACTGCAGAGGCAGAATTATCACTTGAGTTTGTAGAACACTTTGAGAAAGTCAAAGCACACTTCAGCAGAAGTACAAAGTACTACTGGTGTTTCTAAAGTGTATAATGCAAGCAGTAAACAAACACTTTTTGACCTTACCCTTTTGCATGACTGGTCCTGTACCACATCTCTACTATATAATAAGCTTGTGTTTTGAGCCAGCTATTTATGAGATATGCAACATAAGGAAAAAAAAAAGCATTTTACTTTTGGAAAAGTCTGCTTAATTTTTAAATCATTGCATATCTCAGATTTTGGTTAATCTGAAAACACCAAATGTACAGCCACAAGCAGAGTTCATGAAAGAGTCTCAGACCTTTCTACAGGTTTGCAGCATGCTTAGTGCAACATAGCCCAGATTTTCAGTGCTTCTGAGGGCCAAAAAGCTGTCTTAAGGTCTGTTGTCATAAATACTACTGGAAAATCATGATAGCAGCGTGAACTAGCGGGTTATATAACTGACAGGCTAGCCACTAGAGAATCTTGGCAGACATAAAAGAAGTTTATTTTCTTGTCACCCAATAATACGACAATGGACTACACCTGCTTCTTTCAAGTCCTGCTGGAAGCAGTGCTTTTTCGCAGATTCCCTTCCACTGACAACTGATGTATTGCACGAGGGCACGTGGCTCTCAATTGCTCATGTGAAGCCCTGATTCCAAGACTGCGGATTGTCATCAGCATCACAACCGGCTCAAGGTATACCCTTTTCCCTTCATAGCCCATGCTGTATGTCCCCATGCATCACTGAATCTGGCCTCCACTACACTCTGGCTCCTCCACATTACTCTAGCAAAGCAACAGGCTCTCCAGCATCGAGTGGGTTAGCTGGTAAAGTTAGGGATGGGTGTATCTGAGTTGCTCCTCAGCGTGGTCCCCTCTTCAGCATCAGGGGGGCATTGCTCCTGATCACCGATGGACATTGTAGCAGCTGGGGAGCTCTTCCATGCCAGTCCTGAGCATCATGTCAACACCCTTTCTCCCACAGACCATGTGACTGCATTTACACTAGGTCTTCTGGACATACAGAAACACAGTATAAATATGCATCATATTCCTAGCAGACACTGCTGAAGCAAGAATTGCCTTGAATATACACCTGGCCTTGCAGTACAGAATATCAGAAGCAGTCTCCTAAACTACGCATGTCCTCTGCTCATCCAGAACTGCTCCGTGGTGTCTATGCACGTTAGAGCTCAGCCTCTCTGGGGAGAACTGTGTTTGCTGCTACATTTGCACATCAGCCAGCACTTTGCTTGCTGCTCTCTGAATGGTGTAGCCAGAAATTGGCTGCTATGCTGGTGTGCTTCAGAGAGGATAATCCCATCCTTTTTCCTGCTGTTTATTGTTTACCAGAGGTACCTAATTTCTGACAAACAAGAGAGGTGTATTCTGGGCAATTTAGCAATAATCAAGAGCACGATGAACAGGAGGGCTTCACAATATGTACAGCGCTGTGCGTATGGCCCAACAAAGGCCTAGAATACCAGGCAGCCTGCAGCAAACCTTGCATTTGCTGACATGGGGCCCTTATGCTGCCACACTAACATTCACAGCAGTGAACCTTGGCTGCTCTACAAAAAATCACAGCCAGAGAGTGCAGAAACCTCCAGACTAGCAATGAAACAACCCAATGGATAGTCTATATCACTAAATACCTGACAGGGTAGCCTTAAAATTATGAGAAAGAATTGAATATATATATTTTTTATATATATATATATAAATTATATAATATATATATATAAAAATCATGGATTAGTTTTTTCTCCTGGTATAGCTCTGTCAGTCAACAGAGACATCTAAAATTTGCACAGATGAAGTTTACTCAGGTACAGAAGAGCAGAGCAAGACTTTCCACTTTGATCAGGCATCTGGCCCTGCCTCTTTGTGCACAAATTCTTCCAAGATCTTTTGGGGTTTCTTTTGTCATTTAATGGACTTGTCTCTGACACATGACACCATGGGAGTGGAGTTGTATGACTGAGGTGGGGCGGTAATGCAGTTGGGATGTGTCTCCCGGCAGACTTTACTTCACGACAGGGCCATAATATCTGGCACACTCCCTGCCTGCAGTGCAGCCCCATGTGCTCTTGCTCCAGGACCCCAGGTGGAGATGCCAGGCAATAGTGAAAAGATCTATATCCCTCCGCTGCATTACACCTGTAGAGCCTACTGCTGTGAACGGCAGGCAGCAGCACTGCCCTGTGGATGTCTGTGCTACGCACTGGGCTGAGATCCACCCAAGGCAGGCAAGGTCTCCTGGTGCCCCCCACCTCACCGCAGCTCTCCCTGAGCACATGTCCTCCCTATCACCTCCTCACCATCAGCAGCACCTCAGCCCTGAAACCTGCAGCACGTGGTGAAGACAGCAAGGGGCTGGGGCAGGCTGGAGGGGGCAGTGGTGTGGACAGGGCTGCTGGGGCAAAGCAGAGGAACGGTGAGAGCAAAGGGAAGATACTGCAATAAGTTAAATGCATCTCCTAGGCCTCTTGGTGGTGTTGGGACAGTGGTAGCATTTCAACTAATTTGTCCTGGGCTTGGATATGGGTCAAAATACAGGGTGTGTGAAGGGACAGCCTGAACACAGTGGAGAAACCTCTAATACGTAATTTGCACTGGAGTAATGTTAGTTGTGTGGGTAGAATTCATTGAACAAATGTAGATGTTTAAACTGTAGGTGTCCACTTGTGAGCTAATCACCTTAGGGCTTCCTTTTAAGACACAGAGAAATAGGCAGTTTTAGCTTATGATTCACCTGACCTACATTAGAAGTTTACACTCAGTTGAGCTAAACTGTGCTTTTTAAGTTCCTGCTGCTTTACGTTGACAATAAAGGGAGGTAGGCATGACTAGCTCATGGGCAAACGTCTATACGACAGGCATCAAATTATAGGTGAGATAAATCACATTTTGTGTGTTCTTTGTTTTGACACAGGGACACTACACACTACGAGCCGGACTAAGTAGGGTGCCTGATGTGGCATGCTCTGGCACGTAACAGCAGAAGCCAAGGAGCCAGAGTCAGAGGAGGAACAGAGAGACACAGGGACAGACACAGCAAAACCCTCTGGGAATGTGGCCACTGAAGCAACCGTGACTTCATTAGACTTGCTCAAGACGCCCTCTAGCCTAGACCTTTCACCTCATTTAATGGTTTCTTGGCCTCAATCACTTATAATTCTGAAATGAAAAAAAAAATCTTTTGACTCCTCTTTTCAAACCTAGGCTGTTTGATTTGGAACACCACATTGAAGTCTGCTACAGATTGATTTCAGGTTTATTATAGTTTCCCCTTTGAAACATGCTACAGTAAAAAAACCCCCAAAAACTGTACACTTTGTCATTTTTTATGTAAGCCCCCTCCCCCTTTTTTTTCAATCTTAGCAAATGCTCAGTCTTTTCCACTTCAATAGCTTGAAATTCTCCCCTGGGAGCCCTAAGCTCTTTAAATATTTTTAGGTTGCCAGATTTCTTATGTTCTCTCTCCAGGAAGCCAATTTTGTTTCTAAGCTCTTGAGAGTAGTCCAGCTTCATCTTTTGCGCACTCACTGCATCACAATAAAATGCTGCCTAATTGCTGCCTCAGCTGAGTCCCAAAGGTGTCGGAGTTTGTCTCCAGGCTACAGTTGTGGACAATAAACTCCTCTCAGACTGGAGTTAAGCCTTTTTATTATTTAAATCTGAGTCATGTAAAATTAGTTTACTAGCAAGTAACCCACAAAGATCTAGCATGGAAAGAAACTCCCACATATTGTTTTCCAACATGATGAGAGAATGATCAGATATAAAGATTTGCAAGCAGCTCATAATACAAGATGTAACAGAAATACCAACATTTAATTCAGCCAAAAAGACATGAATGTTTCTGTGAGACTAGGAGTTACTCTCAGATCTCAGTTGTTCTGTGTTGTTTAGCTTCAAATTCAGATTGGTGGTAGGAAAAGCTACCTTTTTTCCTC
The DNA here is from genome assembly GCF_036370855.1 of Dromaius novaehollandiae. Taxonomy (NCBI): domain Eukaryota; kingdom Metazoa; phylum Chordata; class Aves; order Casuariiformes; family Dromaiidae; genus Dromaius; species Dromaius novaehollandiae. The sequence goes on from NC_088098.1 coordinate 195,338,515, forward strand.
TAGCTTATCTGTAACCTAAAATACCTATGAAAGAGGGAAAGACAGCTGTAGACAACAAATGCCAGATGAGCAAGAGCTTTCTGTTCTCAGTCTTGTACAATAGCCAGAGAATTCACTGAACATTTTGCCAGAAAATCATCAGGAATATACTAAAACTGGGTGGCCACATCTGAATCAATGTGAGAAGACTCCTGCGACAAAGGTCAAATGGACAATATAGAGAGCAAGAATTAACAGATCCTCATTTTCTCACCAGGACAATATTTGGCAATCCTTAATAACAGAACACCAATGCCAGTACGCCACGTACACGGGCATCTTCTCCCTACTATGTTCCTTTTTCAATCTATATTTTAAAGTGCTTATATTTCTTTTGCAGAATATAGCTTCTGATGACAGTGCATATTCCAGAGACGCTATAGTAGAAAGACTTCTTGATCATTTCTTGAAACTGTATTCCTTAAGGCAATACTTGCTTTGGGTACATCTGGTCCTGTAGGCCCAAATCCACAGTTTTAACTAAAATGGAGCTGGAAAAGGTCTTTTGATTTTCTCAAAGAGATTAGACTCTCCTTTAATTAGAGAAGGTCAAGTATGATAGCAGAGACGTGGCACAGTCTTTGTGGTGGTGTTGGCAGCACACTTGTAACCTGGTGCACGTTTAAGTCAGGACGGCACATGTCCACATGTCAGGGCAAGCTGGTTCAAATGGTTTTTCATATGGCCCATTTCATCAGCACAGAGTGTGCACACAAAAGGCAGATGGATCCATCTGCAGTAACTGCAAGGAGACTGTTAATGCCACACAGTACAGGCACTGTGCAGTGACCTCCGCTGTTGCTGGGGTCTCTCATTCCTCATTTGGATTTGCCTTGAGCAAGGCTTGAGAACGTAACAGCAGATACAACGTGGACTGCAGAACCTTCCTTGCTAATGGTGAGGCACAAGACAGGAAGGATGTGCAGGTCTGAAGTTGAATTTGGCACACAGTTAGAAATGCTAGCACAAAATCTCAGCTGTATTCAGATCAATGGGAATTTTGCCACTGATGTCAGTGGGATGAAGACTTTGCTCCACATGTCTGACTGTAATCTGAGCACATTTATTCTGGAAGTCCTGGAGACTCAGTGAAAATGGGACCCCCCACTGTTCATCTTAGATTCATTGTTTGAAATGAAACTACATGGATTCTTTGTGTCTCTTTTTAGTTATCTGTAAAACAAGTATGATAATGCTTTCAGTGCTAAACAATACAAGGTGTGTAGGAAGAAACAGTATCTTTTATGAGGCCAACTGATATAGTTGGGAAAAACAGACAAGCTCTCAGGATTGTCTGAAACGCTTTGAGATGCTCTGATGAAAGGTGTTAGAGCTGTGCAAGGGATCATTAAATTACATTCTTCCTCTCTCTGGAAATCATTTAGTGATATTTCAAAGGAAGGACGCTGTACAGAAATAACTTATTTCTAGTGCAAGTGCTGTCTGGAGCTAAGTATCTTCCTTCCTCTCTCTTTATGAACTAATCTAAAGAAAAGTATGTTTTAAATTAACATGCTAAGAATAATTTTGTGGTATAATGTACAGTCCTGTGAAATGTTCTGTATTAAGAGTAACTTATGAAGATCCTTAAGCATATTGCAGTACACAAACAAAATGGCTGGATTTTTTGTTTGTTTTGGAGAAATTATAAAAGTATCATTCTAAAGAACTGAGGAAGTTCAGAACCTCAGTGAAAACGGCAAGTGAAGAAAAAAGGAAAGATATGAGTCACAAACTACATTATGTTACAAACTCTGCCTAACAAGCCTCAAAATTTTCACTATTGAGTGTGGGCATCATGCCTTAGAAAGCTCTGAAGCAAGTAAGAGTCCACAAATAGTGACAGAAACAATCTCCAAGACTTAGCTGCTCCCCTCCCTCCCCCCAAGGTTTATCAGAAAGGACAGAAGGAACTGGGATTGCTCAGTCTAAGTTAGAGATGAGTGACAGACTAACAGTACGATGGTATTGCAACTCTAAGTGTACCAAGAAAAAGCAGTGTCATTATGGGGTCAGTGGATCTGATCACTGGATCACCTAGATTAGTGGGTGCCAAGAGGGAGTAGGGAAGGAGTTGGTCTGGATTACTTTCTAAATTCATGTAATCATGAAAGAAAAGGAAGCCTCAGGGCCCCAGTGTCACCTTGTCTTGCGGTCTTGCAACCTCCGTTACAGTGTGATGGACACACTATCCAGGGACAGGTCAAATTGGCTGCAGAGCAGGGGGCTCAGTGAAGGATGAGAGGGAGAGAGACCTTCTCCCTCCTCCTCCCCACAGCTGAAGAAACTCCACTGACCCTTCATCCAAAACGTTTAACTGTACATAAGTCCTATTAGTATCATGACAACACTTTAGCTCAGGATTGAGATTCAAATGATGTCAAAAATAGAGAAAACCAAGAAGGAAACAATAATAATCTTTAAATATGTAAAAATTAGTTGCAGCGGACAATGAAATAAACTATTGTTTGTGTCCCTTAGGACAACAAACAATGAGGATAAATTGCAGCAAAGGAGATCTACATTAAACCATCAGACAATTTTCCAGCGTTCAGGAAAATTAAGCATTGGTACAGATTGCCTAGAGAAATGGTGAAACCTTCATCACAGGAAGGTGTAAAAAATGGCTTAAACAAACATTATCAAAAGCTTTGCTATTGATGATCCTCCTCTGAAGTGGAGAGTAGACTTGAAGATTCTTTTGATAAAGGTTACCATATCTGATCAGGTTTTCCTGGACATATTCTCTTTTTCCCTCTGAAGATGTTGCTGAAGATTTTTTGTTTGTGTGAGATTTTGAGATTCATTCATCTGGAAATGCCTATCTAAGACTGGAGGGGCTATTCGTCCTTTGAAGTGCATGTACCTCTCCACTGATCACAGACGCAATCACAGATGACTGGCTTAGTGTGGACACCTACTTTTATAAATGAATAAAGTTAGATGAGACAATTCCCTCCTCCTCAATGACAAATTGTGTCCTTTGTAATATATTCCTATATAAAAAACTCAAATTTCCATTATTCACTCCACCTATAATTACAGATTGTGCATGTATGAGGTGGAACCCAAAACACATAATCATAACGTTATTTACTGTCCTGTATTAGTAATTTTATCACATTATACTTGGATGCCATACGGTGCAATGAAGAATATAATGAAAGTTTCCTAAGCAATGGATAAAAAACATCCACACAGCAATTAATATAATCTATTCTACTTTTGTATTCAATTGCTACTGAGAATATCACTGAACTATAAGGTATCTCAGAGATATGGATATTGGACCTAGGAGCCAGCCAAAGCTCTGCTGAGTTGCAGGTACAGCTACTAACCAGGAATGTAAGCTTCTTTAATACAGCACTATGCATGGACTACTAAGGTGCTTGCAATATACGGCATTAGCCATTTCTGTTCTCAGCCTGTACACAACTAATGGATGTACTCAGCTAGTCTGTATGATCCTATGTACTTATATTGTATTCACTCTACCACAGGACTAAAACTGGGCATTTAATACACGTCTACACTATACCCTACACTGAGGTCAAGGACCAAGCTTGAGCACTGGACCCACTTGTACCCACTGCTTAACTGTTAGCTCTCTCCCTGGGCTCCTTTTCAGTACATCCCACGTATTCAAGACAAACCATGGATCTTGGGTAGTTCACCCCGGGGATTACTCCCAGACAGCAACATGGCCAAGAACATAGCCTGTTTGGCTCCCTGAAACCCATGTGTCTCTTAACACTATCCCAGCAGGTTCTGCACTCTCAAAAACCCCTAAATTCCCTCACTCACACCCCAGGGCATAAAATATATATATTCAGTTTCAAGCTATACTAACATTACTCTGATAGTTTGCTGTACAGCCCTCACATATCACACTATAAGCTGAAAAACACATACAAATAGTAATTCTGTTGTAGGACCAGGGGGACCCCACAAGGTCCACGGGTAAGATTCAGGGTGCAGAACAATGTAGGGTGAACAGGGCAGTGTGTACAAGCCCTAAGCAGCTTGGATGTGAGCCAGCATGCACCACTGAGCCTTGGGAATCACTCCCTCTCTTATGTAGACATACCTTTGGAGCCATTTGCAAATAATGGTGCAAGGAGTCTGCTCACAGCACCTGCCACTGCACAGAAGAGTGGTGCTTGGGGCTGCTTTCATAATCTAGAAAGGTCCCAATGACTGTTTCATCAGGAGACAGGGGTTTTCTTTTTTTGGTTTCTCAGCAAAACGGAAGCCCAGAATCCAAAGGGCAAAGGTGACCAAGAGAAACAGCACAGGATAATCTCCACATCTTGAGAAAACTGTGTAGAAAATTATTCCAATGTGCTTTTAGAACCAACCTTTTTTAAAACCTTTGGTTTTCTTTTGTGGCCTGTAATGATGGAAGGCCCAACCTTACACTCTCTTATGCACAAGCAGCCTCATCATATGTGCATTTCTCCACTGTAAAAGCATGTGAAGAGCTAAGGCTTATTCTGTAACTTCATTTAAAAATACAGTGAACATTAAGACTAAACACAACGCTTCTCCCTAACCCCATTCTTTCTTTTAGGGTGATAGGGAAAATGATCTGAATAAGGAAATTCACCCACCAAGACAACAGCACATATAGGGAAGTTCAGCTTCAGCTATGCTCCTTGTCAATTTTAGTTTATTCCTTCCGTGATTCATTCTTTAGGAATGTTTTCACTTTCATGCAGAAGGACCAGAAAGAGGTGAGGACTTGAGCTAAAAGAAGCAAGCAGCCTGGTCAAGTTACAGAAGATCACAGATAAATATAATTAAGCAAACCCTTCACAGGTTATTAGAAGTCTATCCTGATGACTACCAAACTTCAAAACACAACATCCAAGATGCCATGTAAAAATTAGTAACTATTAAAAAAAAATTAACAGTTTCTCTTGCTTTACTGGGTTTGTGGCCAACGCCCCTAACACATGCTTGTTTTTAAAGAACACTGTTTTAGAACATGATAGTTAATTCTATAACAAAACAAAGTATCTTCCTACTAGAGATATCTTCCTACTAGAGACTGGAAAAGTGTTCTTAATGGTGGTCATTAGTGGCACCAAATCCCTCCAAACTAGGATAGCTTTTAATAAATCTAATCAGAAAATGAAGTTTTAATCTGTCATGTGCTTGCAGCAGAGTGTGAGTGGTTTTAGAGGTTAGTACAGAAGGCAATTGAACTATCTTGTTTTAATCAGTAGTACTACATACAAGAAACACCCACATGGACTGTGGGCGGGAGTCAGCTGGCCAAAGGCAGATATTTCACATCTGAGGTAGTCAAACCACCTCTCTCTTTAATCAATGGAGTCAACAGGCCCTCACAGGATGGATTCATTTTTGTCCTGTGGCAGATATTGGATACTGGTCATATGAATCACAACCATTTTTTCCCACTGATTTTAAAGGGAAAATAAGGCAACCAGCTCATGAGTGGATGTCCGCACTGTAGACCACCGAGGTTAGGTAAATTGCATTCAGGATCTCTGACAAAATATTAGCAACTCTTGGCTGGAGGGTGGGGAACTTCTTAAGCTACTCAAACTTGATTGCAGTTGCTCTATATTAGTGTCTACACTGTGCTTTCAAGTTTATAAGAAGTTCAGCATGCCTTTTCATGGTACATTTGTAAATCCCCTATATGCTATTTTGTTTAAATTACGACCATTTTTATATGTATAGCAGAGATACAAGGCTAGATTATCTCTTCCTTAGTGATGTAAATCATAATAAACTTACATTATATATGTGAAACTACAATGGGTATAAAAATCAGGTACACGAACAGAATGAGTCTGAGAGAAGGATGTTTGGTCTCTTCTTCTGAGATGCTGTTTTTTGTGCCACTGACACACTGTTCTGACACTACTGTTTCTCATTTATTAGATGCATGAAAAAAATTAACAAATGCGCATCTTCCAAATACAGTCCAAATTTAAAGATTCTCAACTTTACACTTGTAATGAGAACCAGATTACGTTGTTCACATGGAAACTACTGCATATACCCTGTAGTAATGATATCAGAGGACCAGAAAGGAAAAAGGGAAAAGAAGGGGAATTCACAATGATCACCAGCATACTTTATCTAACTTTCTTGTTCTGCTTAAATATTTTTGCAAGCTTTCATTAGGAACTTTGGCTAAACTTCCATTTGTAGTTATTTCTTGCCATTTACTATATTGCTCCTATTTACTCAGAACTTTATACATATGCAGTGACTGAGGTTTTAGAATTTATCTATAAATGACAGAAATTGTTCTTCTGTAACAGATGCATAGACACCAGTGTGCGTAATTCCTCATTCCTGACTTGCACTCTTGCTTTTAAGACTATACCAGCATACAGATTTTCAGTGCATTTTCCTCCAAACACAATCACCTTCATTGCCATTGATCATGGCACTATTCAAAAGACCGTTCAACACAATCCTGGAAAGGATTATGATACTTTAAGAAACACTTTTTAGAGATAACTAACTTCTGTTCTGGATGACTGTTTACAGGAGTGGGTTGTTAAAGCCAATTCACCTTCTAGTAGCTCACACTTTTGCAGAACTGGAACTAAGACGCCTAAGAAATCTAAAATGCTGGACAAGCTGTTATTATGTGGTAGACTGAGCTTTGTTTTATCTAACGGTTTGGGCATCTAAACCGTGCAAAAAGCTGCACAATAGCTCCATTACTTGGAACTGACAGTTTAAGTCAGAAAAGTATCTATAAACAAAGGCCACTAATATATACCAGCATGACTTAAATTTATGGCTATGCCTGGTTACAGGCAGAATTGATTCAACTGTTTGGTTCAAACTACTGAAGCCTAGTATCCTATGGTTTTGTATCTGTTTCCCCTTAGCCTTCATCACTGCAATAAACAGAGCAGCCTGTGTGTCACACATGACACTGCGAGTGTGCACAGAAGAAGGTGCTGCAAGCAGCAGTGAGTGAGGGCGGTCAGTCATTCTACGCATGCAGACTGGCCAGCCTGTTGCCAGATGAACTGTTTAACAGCTAAGTTGCCTTGTGCTCCATCAGAGCACCAGCTGAGCCCATCTTTCCTACCCTGCTACTTACTACAAAACTAAAAGGAACTCAGTTATTACTAAGACTTCCATCCTTTTGTCACATGTGGTTGAAATTGGCCAATGGGGTTCGAAATTATTGCTGTGGGACAGACCATGTGAAATTCCAAAAGTGTCACATCTTTAGCAAAGCAGCTTAAAATCCATACCCTATCGTGAAAGAGTTATATTGCTAAACCTTTTCTGCTTAATTCTCTTGTGTATCACAGGAGATTTCTTCTAGCTGTCAATCCTAGCAAACATGAAATTAATGGAGCTCTGCCACTTTATGATAACTGATGGCCTGCCACAGGACTGGGATGATGTGAATGAACTTTTCTTTTCCTGTCTCAGTTTTCATGTAACAACTGCTGCCACATGGCTTCATGGCCCTGACTCCACTTTCTCTGAGGTTTCTGTCCAAGTCTTCCTCTCTTTTGACTACTGTAAGCTACTTTCTTCTCTGAAGAGTAATGATCCAGCAGATGCAAAATGCTTCTGCATATCAAGTATACAGAGAAAAGAATAATGATACCCCAGTTTCTAGTATTTCTTCTAATTTCTGTCAAAAGACTCAAAGCAGAGCTATTATTTTTTTCAATGTGCTATGGGCTTGCTTCAACCCATCTCAAAGATCTACCTTATTTTCTACATGTTCTTTTCATTAATCTGGCATTGCCTTCTTCATCATTTTAATCAAATTGGTCATAGCTGTCGTGACGACTGTCTCTCTATATGACTCCAACCATGCAACAAACATCTTAGGTGGGACTCTTCTCACCTACCTTTAGGCATCTTTACTGCAGACATTTCTATTTACACTGACCACCTTACTCCTTACTTACTTACTTTCTAATACTATAGGTATTAGAAAAAAATAAGCACATTCAGGGCACAGTCCATGTTGGTCAAAGGGGGAACTATGCCCCAGAAGTACCTCTCTCTCTCTACCACGAAGAAAACAGGAAGCCTAATTCAGATGCACAAGTCAGATATCTACCTTTGGCTGGATAAATACAATAGCCTGAGTCCATCCCTTTGCTGGCTTTCTGGCTTAACTGAAATCTCATCTGAAAACCAACTGCTCTCCCTTGAAAGAATCTTTATTAACAACCTACAGAATTTTGAGATGTAGCTTGTGTGAAAGATGTTGACCTAATCTTTCTGTGTTGCCACTTTGTCACAATTTCTTAAGGTTCAGACTCTGAGGTTCTTTTCTAGGACAGAAATTGGTGTATGTGTCATACTAATAAATACTATACAATAAAAATACCTAGGCAGAACAATTACTATACATGTTTACAAATTAACACGCCTTTACTAAGTTGTGCATAACTTTCCCTGGGAGGTTAATGCCAATGATCATGTAACATGCTCCTTCTTTTCCCTATTGATTTTCACCCTCAATTATTAAAACATTTCTGAATGTTGCCTGTAAGACCTTTGGTATAGAGTTATGTTTGCATTTGAGCATTAAAGATTGCTACAAAGGCAGAATAATTTCTATAGCCCAGTTAAATATAATTGCAAGGGGAAGCAATGACAAAAGCAGAGGGCAGTTCATAATTCACAGGTATCTCATGTGCTTTCAGCCTTCTCTTACAGAACTGTGTGGGAGGAGGCTACAAATGAAGCTCCCTGCTACAGCGCTAAGCACCTGTGCCAGCCATCTGAGTTAGACACAGTCTATGGAATTTATGCAATAATAACCAAATCAATTTAGAAACCTGTTCTGTTAATCTGACACAGACCGTAAGTGTGGATAGCTTTAAACTTGGCTGACAGCGTCTGCAATTACCATAGCTTAAGAGATGCTTTTGAACCAATTCAAATGTTCATGGCAAAAGAGTTACGCTAATTTATATCAGCTTCTGATTGAATTGACTAGAATAAATCAGCGAGAGAGAGCACACAATCAGCTCTGCTGGCAGATTTTCAGGTCTCTGGGAAGGGGCATGTTAAGTCTCTGGGGTGTGGCCATGAGTAATACCCTCCTCTATCAACACAGCTGGAGCCTGTCTAACCACGGCCTCTGACACCCACCAGTCTCATGTCTTATCCAGAACTGCTAGGTTTAGGTCCTCTGTTAAAAAAAAAGAAAAAGAAAAAGTATGAGAATATATTCATAGTAGAATATGTTTCAGTGGTTTAAAGTGTCACCCCCACACCATGATTTTTTACCTTCTCTTTGCCTGAGATTACTGCCTGACAGCAGAGTTGGTGGAATGAAATATGTGCGTGACTCTTGGATGCTTCAATATGAGGTCCAGCAAACTAACTTAAATTGCTGATAAAGATGAGCTTAATGACAGATTTTATAATAAAATGGATTAGAAAGATTAGTGTTTTCCATCCAGGGATTGTTGTGAAGGCAGAAATTTTCAACAGAGAAGTAGAACAAATGGTTACAGAAGTAATGTATCTTACATCATTCCAGCCACATTTCCTGGAGTTCACCTGGCCACGGCAATACGAAAGGCTATGAAATGCCACGCTCAAATCTACTTTTTTTCACCTCATTAACAAGTTTATGAACTTCTGAGGGCCTGTTAGTCCTTTCTCCTCCAGTTGTCCCTAGAGGAGATACAGTAGTATAGCTATGAGCTTTATAGTGAGAAAAAGCAGGAGGCTGAACTAGAGGACCTCCTGAGGTCCCCTCCAATATGAATTATCCTGTGATCCTTACATATAGGTAGTGTGCAGGGTTAGCTGTCTGGAGATCTGGTTGTTTTCCTGCTGCTTACTTTTAAGTTATAGTTACTTATAAGATCTTGGCAAATTGGGTAGACCATGCTTTCCAAATCAAACTTTCCCTCTAAGGGGTCCAATTAGAGTGAGTGCTATGACTGTAAGCATCTGCTTTTCAATGGGAAGTGAATGGGAGCATGATTACCCTATGTCACCAGGAAGCAGCCCATGGAAAGAAAAAAACCCCAGCGGTTATAACTGAGCAACCAGCCTTAGTTCTCTGTGTCACAGTTTACTAGCTGGGAGATCTGATTCTCAAAGCAGTTCATGTGTTGGCTAATGTGATAGGAGGTATATGTCTTGGAGGAGATGGGAGGAGTCTTGTGGGAAGAGATATTATGGTGGTACAAGGGACTGCTTACAATCTGTACAATCTGTTCCCCTAGGAAGCCTTGAGCTCTCTAAGGTCTGCACAGCATCTATGCTTTTGGGTATGCAGAAAACCAGCAGGAATCAACGCCTTGGGCAGGCAAGTTTGAAGAAGTCTGGAAAAAGGGGAAGCCAGACTTGCAGCTGTTACAAATTCGTCATGATTTTGGCCCCAGTTCTAAAATACTCACAAAGGCATAAAAATCTTCACATCATTTTGAGGGAAGCAAGATATGCGCATATATGTGAATGACACATACACACATGCTGTATTATTTAAGAGGCATACTAGGCTTTTAGTTTCAATCCCCACTCCTTCACTTATTGTTAGTTAATGTTTCTGAGATCCTTACTGTGAAGTACAACCTAATGCTGCTACCTCAAAGTAACTAAAATTTACATTTTCCAGTTAAATCACACATCACTACAGGAAGCTACCACATGGTAATTACTGGGAAAGTCTCAGAGTTGTCACAAGTGGCAAGGAGCCATTGAAGTAATTCAGCTGCACACAGAAACACAGCTCAAACCTGTTGTGATCTCACAAGGTTAATCCTGCCTCCATCAGGTTTCCTCTGTCTCCCTTGTGCCTGATGCAGCTCTGTGGGATCAGCTAGTTCAGGAATTGATTCAGCTAAAACCTGTTTTTTTTGGAGGGGTATAACTGGCTTTCAGATGGATCAGACCCCAAATCTGCCTTACCAGATGGCAACATGAGTGTTATTGTTGTGTAAGTAACAGGAAAGCATAGCCGAGATCACAGAGGAAGGCAGGACTGCCCCCTTTGGTGGCAATACGGACATAGACTGGCTCGCATTAACTGTGAAACCAAATCCTTTGAAAGATTTATTGTTTTCTTTATAAGAGAACCAACTGTTTATCTTACATACAAGATGCGTGCTTCAGAAATGCTAGGTAACATTCATTCTCAGCAATAACACAAACTAGGTGCTATCATTTGATTAGGCTGCCTGTGATCACCAGATACCATTTTGGTCCTAGGTGAATCCCCAAAATCTTGTGTTCAATTGTTATACAAAAGCAGTAAAATCTGCTAGCAAAATCTGTATTGTCTCTGAGCGCCCATACAGAGGAGGACTGTGTATTTTGCCTTTCCTGGTCACTCCCACAGCTGAAGTGGGAAGAGATGTGTTTTGTATTGTGTGTGTGAAAATCCACTAAAACCTAAATAAATACAACCTAAACAAAATACAGGGAAACCATAGAAAATGCTGCAACTGCAAAGCCAGCTCAGAAGTGAATCTGGGTGGGTTTTTTTTCCCCTTCTAAGGCTTACACTTTCCTCCGAGAGGGAGTGTGCCACTTCAACTTTTGGTCTTGTCTCAATGGACAGAAAGGGTGAGGGGAGCTACTGGCTTAACTCGAGCCAGTAAATTTAACAGGAATTCTTCTAAGGATTACTAAAACGTAGGCTTAACGACAGAAACGGGGGGACTTGCAACACCACAGCTATCCTCAGAGATAAAGATGTGAAGAGCTCTTCCTTTGTCTGAAGCCTGCTGGAAAAACCACACCCTTTCCCTCCGCGAGGACAAGGTCATGGAAACTCTGAGGAGAAGGGGCGAGCTTTTTGCCTACGCATCCAGCCAGCGGAAGACCCTCCATAGGCTCGATAAAGGTCAGGACTTGGGCGAACGTCTTCTCTCTCCGGCAAACAACAGCCTCCAACACCCTCTGCGGATGCGTGAGCGGAGCAGCGAGGCTTAAGGCGCGCCTGCGGCAGACGCCTACGCGGGTGCCCGCGGGCAGGCCGGGGTCACCCCCGTGGGGCAGCACCTGGGGCCCTCTCGGGAAGGGACGGCGCTCTCGCAAGCGAGCCCGCGCCAACAGCCGCTCCTCGGCGCAAGCGCCGGGCACGGGGCGCCCCCCGCGCCGCGGCAGCGCCCGCCCGTGAAGGTCACCCGAGGGGCGGGTGGGGCGCCCCCTCCCCCACCAACGGCCGCGCTCCCCCGCCCCGCAGCTGCGGCCTCCCGGCGGGGGCGGGGTAGCGGGATGCTGCGCCGCGGCTACGCCGTCCCTCCCCGCGCCCCGCCGCCGCCGCCATGGCAACCGGCCGTCGCCACCGCGCGCGCGCGCGCGCCCCCTCCTCCCCCTCCCCTTCCCCCCCGGGCTGACAGAGCAGAAGGGCTGCGCCCCCCTCCCCTCGCTCGCGCCGGGTCTCGCGCGCGGACACGCACCCCGGCTCTCCCAGGTAACGGCCGGACCTGGCTACGGGGCGGCCCCTCATCGCGGCTGCCCGGGCGGGCGGGCGCGGCGCGGACCGCAGCCCAACGGCCGCCCGCGCGCGAGCGCTGCTGCGTGTCCTGCCGCGCTGAGGGAGGTGGTGGCGGGAGGGGGGGGTAGGAGAGGCTGGCGGAGGGCGGCCTCCCGCGGAGCGTGCTGGGAAATGTAGTTCTCCGGCTCCCGCCGTGCGTGGGGCGCTGGGCGGAGGGGCGCGGCCGGGAACTACAGATCCCAGCGCGCTCGGCTGGGGCGGGGGGGGAGATCGGTGGTTTGGCTTTGCCTCCGCGGAGGAGAACGCTGTGGGGAAGAGTGGGGGCGATGCGGCCCAGCGCGGGTGGGGATGGGGAGAGGAGACGTTGCAGCCACGGGCTGGGTCTGAATGAGGGTGTCGAGGCAGCTTGTCTCTCCGGCGTCTTCTCCGCGGCGCTGGTGGGGCCGGAGCACTGGGGATGGGGGTCAAGACTGCCCCTTTGCCCCTCGCGGGGCTACGGGAGACCGGGCGGGGGAGGGAGGGCAGCGAGGAGCCCCGTGTTGAGGGTTTGTGTCGGGGGTGCGTGCGGAGCGTACTGCAGGCTGGGCAGGAGGAGGGTCCCGGGTGGGAGGGGAGGGGAGGGATGTGCCGGAGGGTGGCGGATGCACAGAGGGAGGGGTGTGTGGAAGGGGGGGTGCGTGGATGGATGGATGCGGGAGGGGCGTGCTGGGGTCCTGGAAGGTGGATGGATGCTGAAGGAGGAGGATATTGCCTGGTGGGTAAATGTAAGCGTGGGGGGTATTGGAGAATGCTTGGTGGGCAGATGCATTTAAGGGGTGCATTGGAAAGAGCATTATTCTGGGTGGTGCGTGGGTGCCAGTGGAGGTCTGTGCTGGAAGTTGAAGGGAAAATGAATAGAAGGAACGGGGCACATTGGAGGATAGATGGATGAAGGGGGAGAGAGCTATCGGTGGTGGAGTGGCTGAACAGAAACAGATGCAAGGGGAGGGCTATGCAGCAGGGAGGAGTATATTGAAGGGTGTGTAAAGAGCTGCAAAGGAAGGGCAGTGTTGGAGCCCATGGGCAATGTTTGAATCATGAATGAAAAGGGATGCAGAGTATTGGAGAAGGCAGCAGTCAAGGAGAGCTATGAGCAAAGGACCCTGGGAAGTTTCTCCAACTAGCTTGTTTTATGGTTTGCAGTTCATGTGTCCTACCACACTTCAGCTTTCTTGAGCTTGTTGCATTAGGGGATCTTTACATGAGCAGACACAGTACTATTGTTTTTAATAATTTTGGGGGCTTTTGACTCTGCCTGCATTTCTGTCCTGATGACATTATTGGCATTTGTCTCCTTTCCCTCTCCATCTTCTGACCTCAGTTTTAGTGTTCTCCTTTATCTTGTATTCTGCCATAGGTAGGGAAAGTCCCAGGGAAATAAAATTTCAGTTCCTGTTCTAGTTTATATTTAAAATACACATATTTATGATTGGTATATTGGATGGAGTTTGATTTCCTCCCCCCAGTCTGTATCTCACAAGCATCAGCACAGTATTTTTCCCTTGTATATGAATGTTCTTAATATAGTTTTAAATATCTCAGAGATGGGTTTCTTTCCAATGGATGTTTGATTTTATTGCAGATGATTTTTTTTTGTCATGTCAGACACATCTTGTTTCGTGTATTTCTCTCTGACTGTAGCAGAAACTAAGATTTTACTTGAGTTTCTGGGTGTAATAAGCAATATTTCCAAAGAGGGAGGATCAGTGCATGGCTGCATAGGACAAACAGTATAGGCACTTCTTTTCGAGCCACCCTTAAAATCTCCACAGCGTGTAAAATGTTTTATAATATTATAGCTAAGACAGCGCCCTCTATTATTAAAGTTGTCCAACACTTTAAAATCTGCTTTAGATTTGTATGGAACTTTGTCAAACTGGTGTCTGGGCTAAAAGCTTCAAAGCTTCTCATATCTGTTTCATGATGGTCAAAACATAGCAATGGATCTGGTTTTTAGGAAAGCCACATACTTTTATCTAGCCTTATTGACAGTCAATTCTAGTAGCCTTTCCAGAGAGCGTTACTGACTCCAGACATGAAACAGGAATTTTGTGTGTTGGCAGATGAGTGACTTGTGGGGCATAGACATGCCTTTGCTCCTGGCCTGAAAGTCTGCATGTGTTTGGCCAAGCTATGGGTTTTGCAAGAATGCAATAAGGATGCCTAATAGAGTTGACAGAGTGGTGGCTAAACAACCCTGAAGGCACTGTCCCTGCTACATGACCTTAGGCTTCTTGCAGCTCCCAGGACTTAGCAGACCACAGAAGTGAAGATCTCGGCTGCAGCATGCTTCCAGAGCTTTGGTTCCCAGAGACTGAGGCTTTGGAGCTGGTCATGGAGGGATGAAGCCTGTCCTGAGCTAGTTACAACCTCAGGACACGTAGAAAAGTAAACAGAAGACAGGGAAATAACAATAGATCTTTATCTGTGATTTTCGATGTAATTGAGAAAAATATGCAAAAATATGGATTCTTTTAGAGGTAAGCTGTGAAATCCAAAGACTTGATATCTGTAGCCCTAACAGTTATTTTTATATATGTGTGTGTGTGTATATAGATGTATATATACACGCACACATGTATAAACACGTAAACACATATATACGCGTGCGTGTATATGTAATATATATCTTTTATATATAAAAAATATGCTATTCTTTAAAACATTGCTAAAAAGCAAAATACTAATCTAAAAAACCCCCACATTCATAGTCGTAAAGAGCCAATTCTTTGGAATTCAAAGGGGAATTCAAATGGGGGAAAAGTATCCAGGCCTAAATTCTGACCTCGTCAGTCAGGGTTATAAACACATGTGTGCGTCCATTAAACCTGCAATTATTCATGGAAAGTTTATCTGGGTTGCAGATTGGCTGTGCTAGGAATGTAGCAACACCAGAACTGAATCGCTGTGGAGCTGGCTATGGTCTGGCAGGGCTTATTAGCTGCGGCGGTGTGGGAAAATGGATATGCTATATCCAGGGCCAGGTGCAGAAGCAGTTTAACTGCCTTTCTTGGCGCAGAGCCTGACCTGATAAACACTTTGAACTGGAGCTGGCTCTGCACAAACCCATCTTGGGAGTCTTTGGTGGCACATTTGCTCTGCCAGAAGTGCTCATGTATGTGATGTGCAGAGAAGCAAGTTGCTCCATGTAGAGCCAGAGGGATTATTGATTTGGGCTGAATTCCACTTTGCTGAGCTCCGGATGGGCCTGCAGAGTCCGTGGTATCCTGCGTCTTCAGGCCCTGCGTCCTCTGTTGCAGGAGGGCTCAATTACCGCAGAGCTGGTGCCACGTGCGTGCTCGGAGCTCGCCCAGGTTTGGTGTGGTGCTGACACCAGCAGCCCTGGAGGGCGTCTTGTAGAGAAGAGAGATGTGAGGCGGCAGCCTGGGTCCGGCAGGCCTAAAACAGACAAGAAGCTTGCAAGGCTTTCGTTACCTGAACTGTGTGTGTGTGGAGCGACACAGGAGGAGCATGTGGAGCAGACGTAGTGTGCCCCATGGTGTCTGTATTAGCTGTTTAAGTTATCCAGCCTAGCTGAGCCCCTCATTGCACTAAGTAATTGAGACTTGACTGTGTGGCCTTGTGAAACTGGTCACATGCCTTCGGTTACTCCTGAGTTGAGGTGTTTGAGGTTTTTCTACACTGTATGAAAATACTTTGTTTGAAAGTGGTACATGAGCTGGTTTGGAAGAGAATATGTTTTGCAGTCAATCTTAGGAATAGCACAGTTACCTAGGATTCTTCTCTTTCTAGTACTTCAGAAAACTGTAGTTCAAAGACTTTGTAAATGTTCATTTAATTCTCCAGGGTGCTTTCTGTTCAGTGCAATAGCATACTATCTCTAATTAAAACACTGACCAACTGCTTAGTGGTTTTTTTTCTATTTTTGACTACTGTTAACTTGTAGTCTTTACTTAATTTGAAGTACTTCACTTGCATTCCAAGTAAACCTTCTGCTTCAGGTTTGTTCTCAGAAGACTCTGCACACACATTGTCTGAGGCCTATGTGCATGCTTTTTCTCCTTCCTACTTTCATGCTTATTTCCCCATTAACTCCACATCTAATATTTCAAAACAGCTTGACTTTCAGTGCCAATAAGCCAGAAGAAAACAGTGAAGTGAATTCAGCGATCCCTTAGCGCTGGGTTTGCTGAGCCGTGGTGCGTGCACTTCATCTGGTGTGCATGCTACTTCAAAGCGACACAGCGGGCGCGCCAGTGCCATTACCTGCCGCAACCCCCATGGCTGCTGGTGGCCCGGTCATCGCTGCTGATGTGCACAGCAAAAGAAAAAGATAGCAGAGCACTGGCATTGCACGCTTTTAGTCTTTGATTCAAGAAACCGGTTAAATATAGTTTAAATCCAGACCTGGTGGAACTGAATCACATATATGTATTTTTAACAGGCTTTAAGGCGTTCTGATCCTGTGAGGTAATAATCATTAGCTCCCACAGAAGTCTATGGAGAAACAGCTGCAAGCTTAAGGGAAGCTAAGTTAATAGGGAAAAATATGTTTTGCTGTGGAACTTGGCAAGCCTTTTATTTGTTTGTGCCTTATCTTACAGTGATCAGTTAAAATGCTGTCTTTGTCATGCAAACATAATGCCTGATAATTGTCAGCAGCATCATGATAGCCCCTGAACAGGGACAGTGATTGTTAGAAATGAAGACCAGCTGTTCTACACCCAAGCCCAAAATGAAAGGGACAAAATTTCTATTAAAACAGGCAAGATTTTTTTTTTAATAAATATATCTTTGAATAGCATATTCTTGAAAAACTCAATTAAAAAATTGATCCTGTGAAGAAGAAATACAATAGGACTGTATAGACTTTAGGATGTGAGCATTTCTGCAGGCTTCTAGCAGGAATCACATGTGATGTTTGAAAAATCACACGTAATTTGAAACTATTGGTTTTTCTTCCTCTGATAATGTTCCAGTTAGTGTTACAGCTTACACTGCTCCAGGTATGGTGCTATTGTCATATTGCTGTATGTGTCTCTTTTAAGAAGTTTTAACTTTGACGGGAAAATGGAAGATATGATTGTTGTAAAGATACTCAAAACTGATCAAAATTGACTTACAGAAACAGTACGGCCTTAAACTAGGAAAGGTAGGTTTAGATTAATTGTAAGGAAAAGCTTCTAAGTAGTATGAGGAATTTGAGAAAGGTACAAGTGCCAGGTGGTTGCTTAGACTTGTTAATGGAAATGGGTACACATGAAAAGAGGATAAATTTACAGAAAATTGGACTCAATAACACTGAAATTCCCTTCCTTGCTTCTACGTCTGCAGCTGCTGTGGGGAATACAGGAGTGCCGGCGCCGACCGCGTGCCTCGGGGCCACGGGTCACCATCTCCCTGCTCGGACAGAATGGGGTGCGGTGGGGGCGAATTAGCAGTTAAATTGGGACAATCAGAAGTCCAGTGCTTGAGTTTGCTCCTTTTCCCTCTTTTGGTTACTGACAAGCACTCACCCTCTAGCATTAGAATTTCCCACAAGTTTCAGAGTGTGTCTTGGTATATAGATTCCTGGAAGGAGAGCTCTGATGCATGACTTGCAGATTGGTGGATGCGAGGGAAGAAAGATTGATCTGTAATTGAGTTTTAGATGGGCACAAAACTACTGAGATTAACAGTCCCTTGGGAAACAGAGGAATCCCTGAATAGATCATACCCACAAAACTATGGGTTTTTATTGCTGTTGTTGAGGTGTTATTTTATTTTGAGAGGTCAGGCAGTAAAAAGGAAATGCCGTAATGTCATCTTCCTGTTCAATCTTAACCCTCAGGTGTATCAGCATTATATTAGTCTTGGTCACATACTGTTTTTTTCACAGATCACCTGCTTCGCTCTGTGTGAAAAGTCACCCGTTCCGGGGTTGTGCGGTGTCAGAGGGCTGTCCTGACTGTATTCTGTAGGAGTGAAAAGCATACAGTACCTTGGCGCTGGATTTCAGGAGGATGGTGCCCTGTAGTATGGCATTCTGTCTTGTGACGTTCGTCAGGTCTTTTACACTGAATTTCAGGATGCCCAACATCATGCTGGATGTCTGATTTCCAGAAAATAAGAAACAGAATTAGTGACCAATGTTCGTCTGTGTCTGTCTGGGCCTTTCCAGATGTTCAGCTGTCCAGTCAGCAATACTGCACAGCTGCTATGACGTGAGACCATATGTCCAGAAATCTCAGGGAGCTGTGGAAAATTTTCAGTCTGCGTGGAGCAAATTTTGGTCGGAGAAAGAAACGTGTCCAGGAAAACCCAGATATATGATAACCTTATCAGTGAGGGAATTAATAACTAATTTGGAAAAAAGTCTGAGTATGCACTAAATAGGATTGGTGTGGCTATTGAGATAATGCTAATAAAGCAAAATTAAGTAACTGCTCATTTTGGTGAGTGTCATCCATTCAGTGTGGGAATCAAGCGCCTATGGAGAAAATGGGACACAGTCGTGTGACTGTATCAAAACATAATGCACAAAGGAGATGCATAAAGACTGCAAAGATGCCTTCATTTTGGGATCTGCAAATTTATGAATAATAACAAACATCAGGTAAAATCCTGTTACTGACCTCACCTATAGGAGAGGGCATTTATTGCCTCTGATAGCCCATTGGGTCACATTGAGTCGAGACTGGCTGAAAAGGGGGGCAGTAGTTCTGCATTAGCTTTAGTGTTGTACACAGGTTTGAAATGGCATGCTAAATAAGCAGTCCCCTGTATTTCCCCTTCCACCCCCAACTCATACTGTGACTGTATCTGCCTGTGGATGTATTTGTGTGTGTGCGCAATGTTTTTGTTTTTGTTTTTGTTTTTTTTAAAAAAAGTCTTTTGGATCTTGCTCAATTATTCATTGCTGTATTTCTGGGAGAAAGAATTCTTTTCTGACCCCAGATAGGGATCAGCTCTGCTTACGCTCCAAAGAATAGAGAGTAATATCCCCTGTGACCTTTTAGCCTAGCTGAGGCAGAGTTTTTAACAAGTGGGCTTAAGACCCCATGTGTGGCAGCTACTGACATGAATGTCTGTAATGTCTCTTCTTGTCAATGATCTGTGAACTAAGGAATCTCAGAGGGTATCCTGACATGCAGTGGAGCTGTTACGGTCTAGTGCAGGAAAGAACCATGCAATGATTAGATGAAAAGTTGGTGTCACAAGGAGTGTGTAAGTTCTAAATATACCTGACAACAGTTGTCCCTGGCTCTGTATTTACCTAAAAGATGCGACTGTGATATGGTAGAAAAAACAAAGAAACAACAACAAAAAATATGACTATTTATGACTTCTGTATTTCTAGTTTCTTTATATATATACATATATAATGTTGCACAAACTCTATAGTATAATGTAGAACAAATAATGACAAATTAGTATTAAAAAAATGAAAAATGTAAACTAAACTCTAGTCACCTCCCTTCCCCCCACCCCAGTTGAAGAGTGGGGTTGTCCAGAGGACAATCAAGGAAAAAAATCCTTTCTAAAAATAACTTCAAGTTTTCTTTAGTTTTGGGCATACTTGTTCTGACTTCCTTTAAAAGTTGGCTATTCTGAATCAACATTACCATACCTAATGTGCATAAAAGATTTGTAATTTGTTTAAACCATCTGTAGCCATTAGTTTAAAATAGCCAGTCTTCCTGTAATAGGTCTTCAAAGAATTGCTTGGATGTCAGGGACTGAAGTCTGCAGTTGCTGGTTCAAGTGTCTCAGGTATATGTGTGATGTTATATTCACCTTCTCAAACCTATTTCACCTGTTTTGGTGTGTAGAGTAGCTGCTAAGTAAAATTGAAGGGCCTAAATCCAAGAGAAAGATCCAGAAAGCTACTTTTGTCAGCTCCGGAGGCATCTTCACTCACTAGGCACATCAGTGTACCTCCACCAAGTTCCCCATGTGCTCGAAGTTGAAGTGCCTGTAAATGTCTAGAAGATCCCTAGCGTGATGCACCAAGCATCAAGCTCTTGCCTGAGCTCCTGAGTGACCGAGATGAGGCCAGAAATCCCTGTATTCTTGGATTGCTGGAGGAAATGGGAGATGTGTTTGGTTTCCCTCTTCAGTTTAAATGCATGTAAATTTTCTCACCTCTCCGGCTTCCCAGATATTTCCACTAACGTTCTTCTAAAGTAAGCATGTGTTTGTGTCTTCTGCGCCTTGCGTTGCTGACCCTAGGTTGGCCCAGCTTCCTCTGGGGACAGGGAGGTTGTCTCCTCTGGTGAGCAGAGCACCCTTTAAGGGTGCTTTAAGGGATTAAGGGGAGCTGGGTGGGAGTTTCAGTCCTCCTGAGGTAAAAGGGAGTTGAACACAGGCTGGGAGGGTGGGAGCTGGCTGTAATAAGCAGATAAGAGAGACTGCTAAAAATAAGTACATATTCTTTTTAATATTCTGGATTTCTAGGAATTAAATGCAGCAGTTCCTTAGAAATGTTGCATTTGGTCTCTCTTCTTTTGTTGCATGTGGGGAAAACCTCCAGAGGTTTGCGGACTGTTTTCCATATGAGGACAAGCTGTTTGTTTAACACGTCCTCATCCTGATGTGTTTGAAGATTGGATGCTGGATTCTGTTCACTCACCAGTTTGTTCTTTGAATCCGAGTGGGTTTGGGTTCTGACTGGTGTTCAGTTCTTTCTTCTTTCTCTGTTTCTAGTGTGACTGCAAGTGACTTGTTCCTTTTTCTTGTTGGTTATCATCTTTTGTATTTCAAAATAAAATTGTAAAGAAATCTTAATTACCACAGTACTAGGGCTTTCCAATGATGTACTTTGCCCTTCCTCAGCACCAAGAGAAAACACAGTTAGGGTATACACCCTCTCCAGTATAGTTCTTCTTCTTCCCAGAAGTTTATAACAGCTGATGGGAGTGATCTGAAAGCTGAAATGTGAAGCACAGTGTGAGGGCTGTGCCCTGCAGGGGTGAGGGCAAGTGGGCCCCAGTGCACATCATTGCACTTGCTGATGTGCCGGCTATGGGATATCAGGGTATTCTTGACAGGAAATTTTTCAGCAAATTGGAAGCTATGTGACCTTTAGGTTTAAGTGAGCATAATGATTTTCTGTGGCTTAAGTGTGAGGAGGATGTGACAGGGAGTGAGAAGGTGGTGGAGTACACCTAGTACACAGCTGCGCGCAGAAGTACAAATCATCTCTTTGGCACCATTCAAAGGCAGAACATGTGTTTGCTATAGGCATCATTGGGGAGGGCAGAATGAAGGTCATGTGGATATACTGTATTTCCCTGCTTGAGTTTTGCTAAGCACAAGGTAATACAAAGGCACAAGACACATCCTCCTTAGTACCACCTTGATCTTGTCCTGCCCGTTTTATAAAAACTACTAACATCTTTATAACCCTCTGGGATGTAAAAAGGTTGTTTCCTCCCATTCTGGCTTCTCTCTGTTACCACCAAGCCTCCTATGGCAGGCACCCTTGTATCACAGGCTTTGTACAGTTGTGCACCCTGAACTGAGCACTGGACTTGGCCCTGCACCGTGCTCTATCCCTGTCTAGCCATACTTCCCGTTCCCTGTTCTATGCATATCACCTTGGCCTTTCCAAACCTTTGATTTACCTAGTGGTCAGTACTTCCAAGCTGCCCTCCTCTCCTTTGGCCATTAGGACTAATGTGCTTTCTGTGCAGTAAGGACCTAGATTTTGGGTCATGTGGGATTCAGGTAAGCTAAAGGGGCAGGCACTCCATAGATCTTGAGCCTTAAATGCTAATCTAGCTGTACAATATAGCTTACTCTTAAATGTGTGGTTTCATTCTTGAATGGTTACTGGGAAAAGTTGGACTCTGTGAGTTTGCTTTAGTTGTGCTGTGATTTGCTGCTTCTATAAAAAGACATTAGTGAAACCTGCTAATCTTGCATTGTTTTGGGGACTAAGGGAAGGATATATTTGGGGAATCTCTGTTTTAAGAAATCTTAAATTTGGATCACTAACTCTGCTATAAATCCCAAAGTGACATGTTAAATTTCATTAAAAATCCAAGTAAGAGTGTGGGTGCTGGAGTACTTTGAAAGAATGATATTTAAACAGAATGAAGTTCTCAAGTTTATCTATAGTTGAGCTGTCATTCAACTGTATTGTAATCTCATTAGGATAAGGACTCATCAAAATGTTTAGTGCAGACTGCCCTGATGGTGGTTGAAGGATTTAGGCACGTATGTAATAAAACAGTATAATAAGCAATTTAATGCCTCATGTGATTTGTGATTCATGGGTTGCTGACTGCTAATATATTGTGGTGTTCTACAAATTAAAACTTGGCTTGTTAGGTCCTTGAAGTCAACAAGGTTCAGTGTGCCCAGGGCATTTAATTTTCTTGCACTAATTTAACAGGATTGGAGCCAAAGACAGTGAAGAAGTTGGTTTTTCTTTTTGTCACTGATAAAACAATTCTGATTTATGATCTTAAACTTTAGGCTAGTAAAGAGATATTCCTCCAGAGCTAAGTGGTTGATAAAGGGGAAAAAAAAGACACAATTCATCTATGAAAGAAATAGCGAGATCAAAGTTTCATGATCCAAATCTTTGCAAAAGTTCTTTTCTGATGATTGTGTTCTCTTTTAGATTTCTGAGGGAAGATGAATTTAGCAGAGATTTGTGATAATGCCAAAAAAGGAAGAGAATATGCACTCCTTGGGAATTACGACTCTTCAATGGTATATTACCAGGGTGTCATCCAGCAGATCCAGAGACATTGTCAGTCGATCAGAGATCCAGCAATTAAGGGGAAATGGCAACAGGTACAGTGAAATAAAGTTGCCTTTGCTCTATTATTATTATTATTATACATACTTGACATTTGAAACTTACGCTGCATTTCCCAAACTTTTAAGATGTAGATGATATATATTTCAGCTAAGTTTACAACATTTTGCTCACAATATTTAGTTGATGTTTTTGAGCCAGTATTTCTGGTGGCATATTTAAAAGGAGTTGTTTTGTTCTAATTGAATGCATTTTCTTGTTTTCACATGGTATGTCTGGCTAATCACTGGTCTAATTGTGTGTGACTGAATACTTTGGAAAAACTGTTTTGCTGCTGACTTCGCTTTGCTGTTTTATCCATCTAACATGCAGTACACTTAAGATGTGCAAGGATGGGTTAGTATCACTAAAATGGTTGTCTGAGTAGCAGTTAACTAAAATGATGTGATGCAAATTTGGATCAGGTTTCTCAAACCGGAAGTATTAACTCTTAGCTTGGATCTTGCAGACATCTGAATACATGCCTTACCCTGCTAACAGAAGTGGTTGAAATCAGTGAACTAATCCACAGGTGAAATGTAAGGACTCTCATTAGCACTTTCAATATTTGTCTTCCTGACATTTTGTCGTCCCATTTTTCGTCATACAAATGTGTTCCATCTAAAAAACTAATCCTTGGGCGATAAACATATAAAGGTGCATTCCAGAATAAAGAACTCATATTGTGTAAATATTTGTCAAAGAAGCATATAGCCCCTATAAAAGATTTAATTTTGCTGTAACTGAAGAGATTATTACAAAATGTTTTAATTAATATGTTTAAGTAACGTTACTTAAAAACAGAAGCACATTTTTTCTTTTTATTGCAGCAGGTGCTTTAGTTATGTTTTTGTGCTTCAAACATCTGACATTAACATAGGGTATTTTGTGTAATGATAGCTAAATCACTGCTACCAATCATTTTCTAATGATAATATTATGCATAGGTCTTTATCATAGGTCTTTAAAGGTCTGTCTGCATATTAAGAGCTTGCCTGCAAAACATGTGTGCATAAGCAGCTGTGATAGTGCCTAGCTTTCTTGGTGATGTAATATGCTAAATATTGTATAGGAGATACTCACTTTAAAGTATTTGTATTCAAGCTTCCCCCACCCCGGGCCATGCTGATATAAAAAAAAGTTCATGGCCTATGCATATCCTGAGTTCCTGCTGAACTTGTAGTTGAGGTGAAGGCAAAGGATGAGTTTTTTGTTCTGCAGCTGCATCACTGCACTTCCTTCACTTTTAGTGTTTAGTGTTTTCTCTGATGACCTTGATTCTTCCATTAAACTTTTAACAGCTCTTGTCTTGTGAAGGTTAATTCCTCAAGTCTTGTAACTTTGTGTGTTGCTTGAACTGCTTCAGAGAAGCCTCTGTAGCATGGAAATGTGTGCTGTACATTGGTTACAAGCCCCAAGCAAAAACGGACCATTAACATAGTCTCCAGGATTATTCCTTGGTGAAGGCAGCGGGCTCCTTCACAGAGGATTGATTGCACATCCTGCACCTTCTCAGGAGTTACCCCTTTCAGGGAAAAAGAGAATGGCCTCTGACGGTGTCACATACACAGTTTAGAGAACTGTCCTCAGAAAGGTCATCAGCAGGTGGGGTAGCATCTCTCATGCTGCTCTCTTGTGTTAGTTCTGAAACTTGCAGTGGTGGCAGCTGAGCTTTGTCAAAATAGAACATGGTAATTACTGGTGTCAATCTCAGCTCAGGGACAGATGCCAAAAAGTAAGAAGTGTGAAGAAACACTGTGCCTCCTCCCCAGTCTGTTTGCCTTCTGGTCAATTTATGGGACTACCTGTAGCCCTCGGAGCCAAATGATACGGCCCTGGAACCACCAGCTGTTCCATATCTGCCCCCGAATGGCTTAGTGGGACCTGTAGGTGTAGACCTGCTTTCTCATGCACTCTTGATAAACAATTGTTGTGCCTTCTCATTCCTTGCAATAGAGAATGAGGGAGTCTGATGATCTGGGTGTCAGCACTGCTTCCCAGCTTCAACAGTAGCTATATCCAGTAACTGTCTGACAGACTGTTTTGAAAAAAGTATAACCAAAAGTTGCATCACAAGAAAATAGGAGAAAATACTCCTTGTCCATAATGTTAAAAGAATAAAGGGACTGCATTTTATATCCTTGTCATGAAAGAGTAATGCCATACATATGACACAAATTTAGCAAAATTCAGGTCCAGTGCACTTAGTACTAGTAATGTGCATAAGCAAAATATTTCCATACCCCATTTGCTTTTTGCAAGTGGCACCAGAAGCAAAGCAAGCCTTGGTTAAGCCTTAACCAAGCCTGGGCATGGTTAAGGAGACAAAGGCAATTGCTTTTTACCTGAAACTCTACCTACTCTGGAATATGGAATTGGCCTGTTCTTTAGTTTATTCATCCTCTGAGGAATCTGAGAAGTACAATACCATCCTAGAGAAGGAATTTTACTGTTTATAGCAGATGCTGGGTAGGTAGAACTTTTCAAGGTTACTGTTGGGAGCTGTCCACAGTGTGAACGTGCACATAGGTAATCAGAAGGAATTGTTATTTAAACTAATTCTTCTTTGAAATGTATTGTCTGTATGTACATTTGCAATCTATCTTCTTCCATGAGCCTCCCGAAGGATTCCTAGGAATTAGAACCTGAGGGAGTCTCGGAGCATGAAGCGTACTCTTTTTGTGCATTTCTGTGTGGCACATAAGCAGGGTGTTTGCTCTGGTATTTCTGAGGTGGTCAAGTGTTAGTGTATATGCTCCCCCATAAAATGAGAAAATTCTAAAGAGTAACATATCTCAAAGAATATTTACAGCCATGTCTCTCTAGCTAAATAATTCTTACCTGTTATGTGAACCGCTGCTCTCCCTGTATGGTCACTTCTCTACAGTGGATGCTTCATGCTGAATAATCTGTTTTGTTGCCCTCTGTACTACACAGGATTATTTCCAGCAGTGTATTAAGGGATGTAGAGCAGAGGTAAACCAGAAGTAGTTGGGGATTTTGGATCAGATTCCCAAATACCCTTGGTCTACCCTGCTTTGCTTAGTGAATTTCCACAGGTTGGTCTGGACAGAATGATGTTCAGTGCTACGATGCAAGTCCTTGGTGGCTTGTATTTCATGTAGCACAACCAGACAGCTTCAGTTTTGCAACTTTGCACCCTGTTATCAAGGAGTCTGGTGCTGAGAGGACAGTTGGGAGGAAGAGGAATGTGGATGTACATCAGCTGCTCCTCCAGATAAGGCTTCTTGGTTCTGTTCCACTTGAAGCAATACTGCATCTGGGGTTTCAAAACCAGCACTGAGTTGGGGAGAGGGATTGTGTTATCAATTTGCTACAACCTGCAAAACTTCAAATGGAGAAAAGATGCATCCTGAAGGCCAGTGCAGTCCACCAAAGTGGCAGTGTGACAACATGAGAACTCCCCAACCCTTTGGGAGTTCATTGTGATTGCTTGGGTAGCTCATTTAACTTGGGGAGATCTGTGACCTGCTACTCAGGTCCAATTATTTGTTTTGCATCCAGGGGGTTCCCAACTTTCTTTTGGGTGGCTGCGAGTAGACCCATTCCTATCCTCACTCTTAGGCCTCTGAGCTCATTTTTTTTAAAAAAAGAAATTACTAAAAAAGGTTACTTCTCTAGTGTGCTCTGAGATTTGGCTGACGTGGGGCACATTCGTCCACATAAATGCAGGATGGTCTGGAGAGATTCAAAGTGTGAAGGAACTCATCTCTTTTTTGTTTAGCAACAGTAAAAGGTAGATTTACTTTCATGACTGCCACTGTGAACTTTACTGATGTTGACATTCCTCCTGTTTATTCTGAGAGAGTATCTTGGCTGTTGCAGTCTTTTTACTAGACAGCTGGCTTGTAGGAAAGAACTACTTCAGTGACAGTTCAGCAGCTGCAGAATGACAGCAGTGTGTGCCCCCGGGAGATAGCACTGTCTTACGACAAGGCCAGAGGCTGTCGAGCAAAACCTGCTGCATGTTGCAACCATGTGCTGTGTGTTGCACGATATATGAGAGCACAGGAGCCTCAGCCAGAGCTGAGAGACAAAAGTTCAATGACTCTCAGAGTGCTTCGAGCAGCCAGCAAAGCACCCTTTTCAACTGCAGTCACTGGAGCAGGTGATTAGGTGCATTGGGGTTCTTGCTCTGAGATTTTTTTTTTCCGTTTTTAAACACAGTTCAGTCTGGAGGAGTTCTATGAAAAGTTTTTACAACTACCACCGAGAATCAGTGGACTCATCTCTTGATCACAATGTTTTATACCCATATATCAGGATGTGTTTTCTGCTTGGTCATTCTGTAAATCTTTAGGGCTGGAATATCAAAGGAAAGCTGTGGAGCCACCGCTTGGACTGGCAGGCTTCGTACTGGGCTCTCCGAAACCACTCAGTGCTGGCAGTGCTGCTTGTATTGAAGAGGTGATGTGTCTGGTGGGGGCCCTGCCCTGTCTTCCCCCCAGCTGTACCAGCTTCTCTCCCCGCTCTGTGCCCTGTCCTGGCACTCATCTGATCACAGGGTGGCAAGCCAATTCAGCTTGCTAACCCAGCAATACTCTCCTTTTTTTTTCTTCTCCCCCCCCCAGGTTTCTTTTCTGCCATTTTATCAAGCTGAATTGGGTTACTGTATTGAGATGAGTGCCAGGGTTGAATCCAGAAGTGCAGCAATAGTGTGGCTGGGCAGAAAAAGTGAGGAGAGACCTCCCTTTTTGGAAGCTCCACTTGGTGAGCTATTAACTCAGCCCATGCTAGCTCCTGAAACTGCTCAAACATGAATAACACCCAAATTTGGGGGGGATTCTCTAGACCCTGAGTGGGAGCCACTTGGGGGCTGTTATTCCTGAGGGAAGGATGTAATGGGGCAAAGAGACCAGGGGAGTCCAGATGAGTGGTTTCCCTGTTTGCAATCTGCCTAGGCTGCTCTTGGGTCACACTGTGCTTGGTCACCCAAAGGTGACCCAGAGGCTCCATAATGACAGCATTGCTCTTCTTGGCGTGCTTCTTTGGGTTATTTTTTCTCAGTTGTGAGGAACTCTTTCTGCACCTGTTTCATCTGACTAGGTTTCCTTAAGGCCTCTGGGAATTTATCAATTGTTTTTCCTTTGTGGTTTTGTTGTTGTTATGAGTATGTTTAGGGTTTTTTTGTTTGTTGATTTGCCAGATACTGGGTAACTGATAAGGGCTGCATATTTGAGAGTTGGTCTGCTCAGGCTTTTTATAAGAAATAACCAGCAGTTGTTAGTTTGTTTTCAACTTCCAAGGCATCAAAGACTCACTGACTCTCAATTTTGAGACATCCTCCTCCTTTCTGGTGTGGAGAACTGAATGACAGCATCCCAGACCTTGGTGGTGGCAAGCTGTTTTCCACCTACTTTTCCGCATGTGTTTGAATGCTGATATGAGGAATCTGCCTGTATTCCTGGAGAGCTGGAGTAGGAAGTGGCTGCCTCTTGTGGAGTGTTGCCCTGCAAGATTTATGCCGTATCACTCCTCTGTATGTTCCAGCAGCTGTTTGGCTGGATTTATTTTTGGACATGAGAGATGTGTGTTAGATAGTTTGAGGGAACCAAGTTAGTAATCAATCACACTTGTGACTCAGCAGGATGTTCTTGCACTGGGGGATGCGTCTGCCGATTGTGTGACAAGAAAGCAGAGAGACAAGAAGCCGGGGGAGCATGTGAGGTATTGACTGTCTTTACTAGAACAATCCTGCCTGAGCTGGATGTCCTGTGTCATTGGAAAGATACAGCTCGCCCATCTGGCATGAGCACGAAGGCTGCTTTGCCTTGTGAAATAATAAAGCACTTCCTGTACCTAAGGCTCCTTTTACACAGATGCACTTACCACTGGTGGGGAAGTAAATGCAGTTTTGCAAGAACTGTGTAGGGCCTCAGAGATTAACCCTTCCCCTTGCCTCTTTACTTGCTGATGTCTTGCAGAGGATAGTCACGTATATTTTTGTAGAGTTTAAGTTTTATGCTAGAGAATTTGTTTGTGCTTCTGAAGTCTCCTATTTTGTCCTTGCAGGGGGGGAAATTCCTGGAAAATATTACAGAGACTAATGATATATTGCTGTGGGATGCACCTGGGATGCACCTGGCAGTATTTTAGGAGAACTGTAGCTTCAAGAAAGAGATGATATTCATTACTGAGTGATGTTCATTTAATTGTTCATTCTTTTATAAACCAGCAAGCATGTCTGATAATGTT
The DNA here is from genome assembly GCF_036370855.1 of Dromaius novaehollandiae. NCBI lineage: Eukaryota > Metazoa > Chordata > Aves > Casuariiformes > Dromaiidae > Dromaius > Dromaius novaehollandiae. The sequence goes on from NC_088098.1 coordinate 195,367,998, forward strand.
TTCTCTCTTGAATCTGACCTACCAAAAGTGGGGGGCCGCAGCAGCCATTTTGAATATGTAGAGTGGGGCAGGTGAGGGAAGAAGCCATTCTTGGAGTCCTGAAATGGAAGAAGAGAGTGTGAGAGAGAAAAGGGATGAGCAGGTAAACGTCAAGCTGGGAGAGGGGCACTTCTAAATCTGTGCTAGCAAGACACAGCATCCTGCATTTACCCATCATGGTTCCTTTCTGAGCCCACAAGAGAGCCTGGGGAGATCTCTGGCAAGTGAACACATCCTTTTATCAGTAAGCACCATCATACGGTGTCTTGCTGTTTAATTTTAGTTTCCTAATTTGCTGTTGTTATATTGTAACCTGGATTCTGCCCCACAGCAGATGTGGGGTGGATGTGCAGACCTTCATTCTCTTGATCCTCTTGATTGTCCAAGGTCTGTGCAGTTGACATTCAGAAGGAGATTCTGGATTTCAAGCAACATCATTGTCACCTGTTGATATCATCCTCATTTGCCTTCCTCTGTTTGCCGCAAACTGAAGCCTAGTTGCAGCATTCCCAGGCGACATTTTTTCCAACTCTTTCTCACATGGGCATATGACATGAGCACAGCTAGGTGCCTGGTGTCTTTCCTTGGCTTTCTTGTAAGCTGACTTCAATGGCTGGCTTTTGATTCAGCCTGCCAGGGTACCCTAGTTGTGGCCTCACTCAGTTGTGTGTCTGGTGGCGGCCTGTGAATATCCTAGTGTGATGTTTCTTCATAAGGGCTTTTAGAGCCTCTGTCTCTTTCCAGAGGATGGAAAAGCCTAAGAAGTCTCTGCAGCTCCAGCTGCCAGGCTGTAACAGGCAAGATTTGCATGGCCCTGAGGTAATCCTAGCTATAGAGCACCAATACTGATTTCCAGACATGCACAGCAATGCATGAATTGGTCTTAGCAGTGCATGAAAACTTCAGTGAAGAGGTGACATCTGCATCTTATGACCCTTGAGCAGGTAAAAACAAAGTAAGCATGAAGATTGGTCCCACGGAATGGAAAGCATCACTGAATGACAGGTGGAGAACTGGTAAAATGCAGTGTTGGTGCACTCAGGTGAATCCTCACATGTCTTTAATTCACTGAAAACTTGTGCTTGTGAGCAAGAAAGTACAGTGCATTTTTTGGCTGCTGGTGTGCACTAAGACCTGGTCACCTTAGCATAGAAAATTTGAGCTTTTAACAAGCCATATGACTTAAAACTTATGAAAATGCTACACAAATGTCATGTTTCCTAGGCTTCAGTGGTACTGAAAAACTGAAATTGGTGCCCTAAAGAAAAGGTCTTTGATTTTACTGGGAACTGGATCATGCCATTGTTCAGCTGATATAAAATGACCATCATCAAGTAAATAATCTTAAAATTGTTACGGTAGTTCTAATTCTAATTCCCTGACTAGTGGCAATGGAAACTTCAAGTATAAAATTCAGCTGCATGTCACTTGCAAGCAGGAAGATGAACCTAACAGAGATCGAATTGTTTCTGCTGTCATTAAGGAGCTATTGTCAATCTCACAGGTCTGGGGCCTGTGAATGGAAATGCTTGGGAATCCCTGCTTTTGAGGGTAGTGTATGTTTTGAGCTACTTTCTGTTGTAAAACAAAATGAAAGAAAGTTTAAATTGTAACCATGTTTAAATAATATATGTATTTCTGAAGGTCCGTCAAGAACTAGTTGAAGAATATGAGCAAGTTAAGAGCATTGTCAACACTTTAGAGAGTTTTAAAATGGACAGACCTGCAGATATCCCTGTGTCCTGTCAAGATGAGCCTTTTAGAGATCCTGCTGTTTGGCCCCCTCCTGTTCCTGCTGAACACAGGTAATGAGAGGCTCAAGCAGGGTGGATGGAATGAAATTGGGTTGCCAAAAATTCATGCTCTATTTTGAATGTATTTGTAATGTGAAAATCACATTTCATTTACACCTTAATCATTTGCAGTAAAACATAAATATAATTCATTGGAAACAATGTAATTAAATTACAATTCAGATTTATTGCTGCACTTCTAAAGAAAGCTAGTGCTTTATACTGGTAGGAATGGCTAGCTAAGTGTCTGGAACCAGAGGCTGTTGAAGAGCTAAATGAGCTTTTGGTGACAGGAGCCTTTGTCATGTGCAGACAGAAAATTTTTTATTTCAGTTTATTTAACCAGTTGAATTCATTGATGGCTGGGGACCCAGCAGGGTGTTGGAACTGAAGAACCTTGATGGCCGTGGTGGTTAGAAATTGCTCCCAAGCTACAGAAAATATGACCTATGTTTGATCAATTGGTTAGTTTTAATGCAAAACGTGTTCTGCAATACTTGGTCTTTTTCTTCTATAACCACCTTAAGGGTAACTTTAGTTAACTGTTAGTTTTCTTTAAATAAATTGCTTGTGCGTTTTGTGAAATGCTAATATCCACCCTAATAGTGCTTGATGCTAGTTGTTGGAAGAAAGAAATCAAATTTAAAAATAAGAACAAAATTTATCATGCCAACATTCTTCTAACATTATAATAATAATAAAAAATTAATGTGTGTATATTCATATAAGCGAAGAAAGAAATGGAAATGAAATGAGAGATCTTATTTGTTAGCAGAAAGAAATGCTGAGTTTAATTGTAAATTCATGTGCTTTGTCACTATCAAACAAAGAGACTGGTCCTCTCTTTTCAAAAAACACTAAAAATGTAAGTTTAAAATAATAGTAATGTTAGCTCATGACTTTTCCGAGTGATATAAACCATTATCAAAATTTTTGCTGTAACACTACATGAAATGCACGGTGTATTTTTTCATGTATCTTACTTGGAGTTAAGGGCCCAATAGATCATTCCCATTTTTAAGATGAATTTAAATCTTGTGGAGATAAGTAAGGAAAATTAGCAACTGTTCTATGCTACTATGTTTAATGAAATATATATAAAGCAAAATGTAGCACGTGTATGCAGGAGTGTATATAAGTCATATTCCAGGAAAATGTTTTTGCAGTTAGCAAATTTTTAATTACTTGGACCAAGAATCAGTAGAGGATTTAACAGGGAACATTAAGTTGAGTGACATTCCTGCCCATGTCTTTTAGTTCTATACTTGAAGTCCGATCCCTAGAGCAAAAAACTGTGATGTCTTATCTTAGAAACAAATTCTGCCTCCTCATGCCACTACTGAGTTGTCTTTGACGTCAGTGGATGATGCACACTAGTAGAGATAGTTGCAGTTTGGCTCTGTCTGCTTTTGCTTTCTAGGCAATTTTTATGTTTTGAAATTTTCACACAGGGGAATGAAACTGGAAGTAGGATGACTTTTCTTCATTCTTTATCCTTTCCTTGTTTGGGCCTGCCAAAACTATTAGCCAGCTTCTTGCCAGGAATGTCTTCTCTTTGTGTAGATTTTGTGCATGTGAATATAACTTAATATATTCTTATGATCTAGAGTGAGAGGAAGCTAGTTTGGAGACTTCAACTGAATTCTGTTTCCTTTTTTGTTACATACATGCATGTTTGTTTGTTGTAGGATTGTTTGGGAGTGTTGATCTTATGGTACTGATGATTTTCTTTTTTTCCTCTGTTAAACTCTTTTTTCCTTTTTCTTTTGTATTTTTTTTTCTTTCTTTCTTTTGTTTCTCCTTTGGGTGTCTGACAGAATCAGAAATATGTTGCTGGATTTGCAAATATAGGGAGGTAAGACTTGGCGGCTTGTCAGCTTTGGTAATAATTCACCAAGAGAGTTAATGAAATATTAGTCCTTCCTTCCTAAAGTTGCTCTTTTTATGCTGTTTTTAGCATGCATTTGTTGTGGTTGCTTGTTGTTAGGGCTCCACCTCAGATAAAACGTCCCAACAGAGAAGTAAAACCTTTGAGGAAAGAATCACCAGGACTGCAGCCACGTGGGCCAGCGGGCAGAGCACACCCAGCATCAAAAAGTGAGAAGTCTACAAGTAGCCGTGAAAGGGAATCTAGAGCTAGAGGAAGAGATGACAAGGTAAGAAGTGGGCATGTAGGTGGGGGAAGGAGTTATAATGCAGCTGGTGGCAAAGGGAAGCATTCTTATTTTTAGTTATTTGATACAAACAGAAAAATATAATAGTCCTGTGCAAGAAAACTTGCCGCTTTCCTCTTGCATCACAGACAAAGCACATATCACGAGGAGATTTAGCTGTAATGACACCAGATCAAAGAAAGTGCTGAGATGTTTGCTGTCTCTTGATTTGAGAAGATTTTTTGTTCCAAAAGCATGGTAGCCTTTTGATGGATGTTTCTTTTGTCTCAACTAGATCATGGACTTGATTCTAATCTGTCAGTTTAAAACAGACTTCTTCCCCCCCACCCCCTTCCTCTTTTTAAGAGGACCCAATTCAGGTCTCTCGTAAAGATTTCCATGTAAGAAGTACAAAAGTGAGATCATTGCCCTCCTTTAAACTAATCATTATGAACAGAATTCCACTGTATCCTTGCTTGTGTACTGCCATAGTAAAACTTAGGTGTGCTTAGAAGTTTTAGGACAGTTCTGTAAGCTCTGTGATACTGTGCAAATGTGTACTAAATTATTTAAGATTATATATTTGAAAATTATGTGGTGTACGTGTAGCAAAACCAAACTCTCAGCAACTTTATTTTTTTGTCTACAGAAAACATTTGCATTTATTATAATATTTAGGAAGATGTTTCTTGGAAAGACATTGTAGAAAACAGTGAAATGAATTAGAATAAGTCGGAAATTCTTATCCTTTAAAGATACATCAAAGAGAAGCAGTGCTGAAGTGAAAGAAAAGGAGGCACTATGATTCACTATCAAGTAGTGGTGTCAAAAAAGTATTTAGGAAGGACTGTATTGGGGCTGAAAAAGACTGATGTCTTTGTTCGCAAGTTGTTATTTCTGAGAAACTTTTATTTTTAAATTTAACCATGGAGCCAGTGCCAGGAACCCAAGGAATCTGTGGTATAAATGATACAAATCCAGAATGTACTGAAGCAGCTTTATTTCCTGACAAAGATATAAGAAGCCTCTTCCTATTGGGTACACAGTATTGTACAGATCTTGATTGATGAATATGAAAATATTTAGGCCAGTTTTCCTGCAGATGAATTTGGTTAGTCCCTTCAGGGCCTTTCTATTACAGGTTGGCTTTTTACAGTGCAGGAAGAACTCAAAGATATGCTTTTTCCATCATTAATTGTTTTTCTTATACAGAAAAAATGTATTAAGGAATAATAGCCCTCATTACTACTAGTAGGTAAGTTCAGGCACTTGTTTAGCAGCGCCACTGAGTGACTGTGCAGGTCAAGTTTACTCATTTTAGAAATCTCTCCACTCTGGATCAGTAAGATTTAAAATAGCAAGTGTGCATCCTGCAAGCTATAAAAAGCTCATAAAGAACTGTGAAATAATTTACAGTTCTGCCAGTTATGTGGGGAATTGGAATCATGGTGTGTGACAGGTTTAATTCACCAGATGTGTTCCTGTAAGGCAGCCTTCAAAGTCTTACCTCTAATGAGGGTGAACTCCGCTCTCAAAGCTTTCCGGTGATGAGCGTTATAGGGCTTTACTATAAGGAGTCTGCAACAACGTGACTTGTACAATACTTGTCTCTGGGAATAATGCGATTAGTAACACCACTGTTGCCAGATAGAGGAAGTGTCATGAAGGTGCTTCATTTAATATGGTACATTTTAAATGCTCCTCTTATCTGAATAAATTGGTCACTAGGTGGCAGAAGGAAAATAGCTACTAATGTCTACTCTTCATAAAATACTCTTTTTGCATTTGTCTAGATACTTGGCAGTTATTTTACTTTCTTTGTCTGGAGTGTATGCAAAAATCATGCCAGATTAGAAATGCTCATGTGTTGTATAACAATTTTGATAAGGAATCCTTGATTTTCCTTTGAAGAGAATTTTGAATGAAAGAAGAAATAGCAAGGAGTGGGAAGTGAAAGAAGAAATATCCAGGGTTGGGAAGTGAAAGCAGTTACTGCAACTTTTCATGGTTCATACAGGCATGAAAACAGGTTTAACTTCCCTCTCAGTTTTATCCTTTCTTACTTTGCAAGTGTTGATGTTTTTCAGTTTCTGGAGCTTCTAGGAGAAGTTTACCACAGTAGTCCAGTATGTCAAACTCTTTATGTTCACCTAAAAGTAACAGGGCAAAACTGAAGCTTGAAACTAAGTGACTATATATCTATTTTCTTCTATAGTAATTTTTTTTTGCTCTATAATTCTTGGGTTTGGAGGCTTGCCTAGGCCTACTTAGAAGGCAACATATCCATTTCCTAAGATGTCGGTTGCAGTATAACAGGTTGTACCCTTTACTGGGTACAACATGCATACTTATTTATGATATTTTTCAAGATAAATATGGCTATAGTATTTCTATTTTAGAAATATTTTGCCTCCATATGTAAGTGTAAAACCTTTTTTCACCTTCTGTCCTTCCAAAACCATATCACCTTTTCATTCAGACTGTAACCATCTAGAGATAAGTTTTGCCCTGACTATGCACTAAAGCATAGCACTAAAGGAGCACTAAAATCTCCTTTTGTAGTGCTGTATCTTGAACTGAAACCAACTTGGATGGTGTTTATTTGCTAAGTCCTTATATTTTCATGTTCCTTCTTCTAAAGACCTGCTTTCAAGTGCCTCGTTCTTCTTCGTTCCCCTGGAAGTCTTCAGGCTTGTTCTCAAGGTATCCTCTGTTGTATTGATGCCAAGAACTTTCGCCTCTGTTCAACAGTGAAAGAGGCCGCATGAATGTTATATGTGTGTCTTTTAGAAACTGGCCACAAATAATGCCACATCTAAGCACTAGAAGACTTTTTAGGAGTACTCTTTAGATTGTTATAAATTGTCAGTGGATGAGGAAGGTAAATATTGCAAAAGATATGAAATAGTAAAGGACTGTTCAGCTGGGGTCTACCATTGTCCCATGTCAATGGCAAATTGCATTGAGAGCACCTGTGTCTAGAAGAGGAAAGGAGTGGTGATCCAGACAACTGGAGCTGTAAATTTGATCTAAACAGCACGCAAACTCTTAGAACAAATTTAGAATGGAATAAAAGTGAAAGACTTTGGACTAACCAGAAAAAGGAATAAAATGAAATATGGCTTCTTAAACACAGGTATTGTCTTAATTAGCACTTTCTTTAGAGTTCGTATGAATGTCTTAGAAAAAGAAATATCGTCAAAATCATCTACATGGATTTCAGTAAAATATATGATAGGGTGCCACATAGGAGGTAATTAGTTAAACTAGAGACCGTGTGCTATAGAAGAAGAATTGTAAGGTGGGGAGGGAATTAGGCTGTAAGGGGAATATCGATGAGTACTGAAAGGACAAGTATCAAGCAACTGGCAAATTATTTATGGAATTCCTCAAGATCAGAGTCCGACTTCTGTTCTACACTGAAATGGATGACTGGGGCACAAAAAAAAAAGGAAAGTGCTAATTCAGTTTGCTGATGACATGAAGTGCGGAGGCACCAACACAACAGAAGAGAATCAGACTGTTGTACAGAAGGAATTGGATGACTGTGCTTGAGTCCTGGAAATGGGATAATGTTCAGTCGTGCAGAGCAGAAGGTTGTGCACTTCAAGACTATAACAAGAATTTTTGCTAGAAGTTGGCAGATCAGCAGCTGAAAAGGAGAAAGATGTGGATGTATCAGCAGAAGTTGGATCATGCTGAACCTTCATTTGGCACATCACCTTTTCCCTGAAGGTGATGGGAACAGGTAGCTGCTCAAGCGAAGAACAGCCAGGTGCCACCTTTGGCCTTGGCAGCAAGCGATAGAGAGTGCATCTAACAGTTGCCGCTCTGTGTATGCGTGTGGTGGGAAGAGTCTGCAGGAAAGGAGGATGTCTTCAGGATCCAGTTCTGGCCATTGCAACTGCCAGGATTGTCCTACATAAATGACCTCTTCCGGGTCGACTGTAAGGCACCAGTATGATATAGCCATGGGAATGCAAAGGACATTCCAGGCTGCGTTTTTTGAAGTGTAACCATCAGAGAAAAGAAATGCTGATGCCATAATGTGAGACCCTAGTGAGACAGCAGCTGGAGTATTTTGCATGCATTTCAACAGCCATGCTCAAGCAAAACGAGTTTGTATTATAAGAAGGGGAAGAAAAAAGTGAACAGGTACCTGGAGAGCTTGTGTTCCAAGAGGAGTCTTAGTTTGGTGAATGAAGGCAGAGCACACACATGATATAAATACATCAGGGTGGTGAACACATGGAAGAGGGGACTGCTGAAACCAAAGGACAAACTTAGTACATGAATAGATTGATTTTTGGGAATGAGATTTTTATTCCAGTAGAGCAGTGCAAGTCTGAGACCCCCCCTCCCGGTGGAAAGCCAAGCAAATCTCTAACTGTGTTTGAATGGGAACTTGGTTGGCCTAACAATAGAGTTAGGCAGTGTGATTGCCAGGGGACCTGGGCAGGAGCAGTCTCTTGCAGTCCGGTATACCTCCAGGTATTTGCATACATTCTTAGAGACAAGCCATCACAGATGCTTTTTTTAAAGCTGTTTTGGGAAAGCGATACCAGAAAAAGAGATGCAGGTATGAGTTATGCTTACGGACCACAAGACTGAGTAACTCAGTCCAGAAGCCTCGATCCAGGTGGCACGTCTTTTCTTCCAGCTCTGCTCACTTATCTGCTGCCTGAGGATGGCAGGTTGGACCAGTTTGGTACCACCGTTACTGATGTTATTATACGTGGAAACTCTTAAATATTTTAAATCTTTATTAAGTACAGAACTGGAGGAAAGAAAAATCAAAAATTCCATTTGACTAAAACGAGAGGCAGCGTTATGCCGGAGGCAAGTCTCCCCCATGGCCTCCTGCCCGTCTCCGTGCTGGTGAGCCGCGCCCGGACAGCAGGGGAAGACGAACCTCGCTGGGCGGCGCAGCTCGGCGCTGGAGCCCCCGGGCGGGGCGGCAGCAGCAGCGGCCGCGAGGCGGGGCCGAGCGCCGGCCGCCCCGCGCCGGGGGCCGCGCTCTGCTGCCACCCGGCGGCTGCGCGGGGGCGCCGCTCCGCACTGCGCTCCCTTCCCGTAGTGGTGTGCGCGTCTTTTTTTTTTTTCTTTCTTTCTTTCTCTTTTTCTCTTTTTCTTTCTCTTTTACTTCTCTTTTTCTTTCTTTTTTTTCTCGTACCTGCATTACATTGAGGTGCCAGTATCACGCTGATTTGCTTGTTCACTGTCTTTCTCGCACAGCAATAAAGCTGCGCTTAAGATTTGCACAAACCTGCAAGCCTGCCTCAGGTACATGGGTTTTGAGCTGCCGCTTCGGCCTTCTCCCCCGGCATGCTGCAGCTGAGCGATCCGCCCTGGCTTTTACTGCTTTTTAAAGCCTGCCATAACCCTGTTTCATCCTGGAAAAAAAAAATAAAACATCCAAACGTTTTTTTTTTTTAAGTGTGCAGAAAATTTCTTCCATTAGGAAAACCAGTTCATTGCAGGGGGATACGAGAGAAATGTGTAACAAGGAAAGGCAGCAAATACTTTTGATTTTGTTGTGACTTTTGTTTTCTTTTTATGGTTACATGTGGATTCCATTTTTTCTCTCTTCTGAAATCTTCCAAACTCTACAGGGTTTTTCTCTGTTTCCTTTTTACACCAGGCCATTACATTTTTGACATCAGCTTTTTGCCTAAATGGAACTTTCAGCTTAATTTCCATTGCAAAAAACGATCAGGGAATACTGAGCAACACAGAGTTCACTTGGAAGCAAGAAATAAAAATAGTGGGAAAATAAGCTGCTCCCTCACGGGCCTTGTAGGCTAACAGCAAATGCGATGGGTGTAATATCTACCTTGTGGCACTGCAAGCTTATGTGTGTGAGACTCCAGCTGCTTCTCAGCCCTCCTTTGCCTAGGCTGCTTTTGTCCAGCCAGCTGGGATTCTTTAACTTGCTGCTGATAGTACTTAGAAGCTGAGTTAAGAGTCCTAAAGTAGCTCCCCCATTCAGCCTAGTTCGGTTAAAACAGTGCAGCTGCTTTTCAGGCACCACCAAATGCTGCCGTTGAGCTGGGAGGGGAAGTGGTTTCCTTCTGAAGTGTGAGAGGAGGAGAATGAGCCATAATTCTTCAAAGGCAAAATGTTACTTCACCCCCATAAGCTCAACAGATCTGTGGAAGTATTAACCGGAAACTGTGGGCCATTTAGGACAGAGGCAGTATTTGGCTTGGTCGTTGAATGGGTATCAGCATGTTGCAGAAGTTGCTGCAATTCAAAGAAAGCAGTTTGGGTGACTGGGGAGCTGCTTTAGGGCTTTTGGTGCACTTCATAAATAAATATGACCTTTTAAAAGTATTTTAACTGTTTATGGGGCTGGATTGTGAGTGGGAGAAGGGACAGAGATAGTTTGCAGTTGAGGAAAGGAGAAATAGCTGGGCAGGAAGGCCTTAATTAAACAGTGGGAAAAAATCTTCTTAGTTTTCCTCCATCGAAGATCATGAGTGTACTAGCTTTCACGTTCTTTCTTGGTGATGATGGGGTCCCAGTTGTGTAGCTCTGGCAGGTAGTGTAGCAGACATAGCATCTTCTTGCTCAAACAGCCAATCGAAATACCCTTTAGACGGTCACATCTTCAGCCAGGATTCAGTGCAGCGTTAAGCCATGATGTGGTCTGCAGTGTTAAGCTATTTCTTCATTTGTTCATTCAGCTGTATATCAGTAGTCAGAACAGTGGTTTAACATTGCTAAAGTCTCATTTGCTAATTTAAAACAAACCAACCAACCTACTATGATGTTTAATGAGCTCTGGTGGGGTTTTATCACTGTGAGCTGCATCTATGAAGAAAACATTGTGCTGCTGTGGTGGAAGCAACCAGAGGTGTTTGGGGAATCTTTGTGGAGCGTAGGGATGAAAGCATTGGCTTTGCTGGCCGCAGTGGCGCTGAGATACCCAGCGTTCTGTGTAAAAGCTTGATACCTTCTTGTGGCTTGAACCAGGCAGTACTGCTGTATGCTACTAGTGAAGGATATGTTGAAAGAAAAATGTTATCAGTCTGTGTGACTTTCACTTCTAGGGAAAGAAAATAACCCAGGAAGGTGCTGGTGATGGGGACATTCCAAAATTTGATGGAGCAGGTTACGACAAAGACTTGGTCGAAGCTCTTGAGAGGGACATTGTGTCAAGGAATCCAAGCATTCATTGGTATGAGAATTTTTTCAATTGAACTGTTTTTGCTAGTGTGGAGAAAGGGAGGAATTATCTTCTTCCTGACTCTTAAAGTAGGGAGTCATCATGGTCTTCTACATAGGAGCAAAACAAGGTCTTTTGGTTTTAACAGTTTATTAATTTAATTACAGTTAGGCTTTTGTTGCTAACTGATATTATGGCTCCATTACAAATGCTGCTGAAATGCAAGTACACTCCAGAGAACTTTAAAGCTATCATTCTGATGTTCACATTGTCCAAAACAATTTTTAATGAAGCAGCTCAGGGTAACTTGAGTTGAAAGTCATTTTTTCCCTACCTATCCTTCCTATCGCAAGTGGATTCAATTTTAGGTCACAGGATTGTTGGAGTACTTTCGTGAGGCATATACTGGCATGCTAAAAAGATGCTACTGAAAGAAGAGCTTCTCTGTTTTTCATTGTTTAAAAATGGAAGAAATCTTACTGTACAGGAATCTAATACAAATTTCTTCGCCTTGCACAGGGATGACATAGCAGATTTGGAAGAAGCCAAGAAATTATTAAGAGAAGCTGTCGTTCTTCCAATGTGGATGCCTGATTTTTTCAAAGGGATCAGAAGACCTTGGAAGGTGGGAATTTATTTGGTGTTTTGGTAATTGGCAAGTTGTAGCTGTGCATGCCTGCTGCTGTAGTGTGTATGGATGTCTATATTAAAATGGTAAAAAGGCAAATGGGAAGGTTTGGGATTTTGTTCATGAAATCCTGTCATAATGATTCATGCAAAATGCACTGAAATAAACAGCTGGAAGTGTGTGCAGGGTTTACAGTAAATAATAATTCTCATATTTTCTCAGTCATTGCTTGTTGATGTTAGTATTCTGTATGTCAGCTTGTACATATGAGCAAGTATATAGAGTATATTGATAGAAGCAAAAATATTTAATGGAAAGCTCTGTTTTGGATTATGAGGGCCCCTCTTTACCACTTCACTGAAGAAAGCACTCTTTCGATTGTTTTATTTTGCACATGCCAGCTGTCTCCTATGCAGGCTGCAAATCGCAGGCTGGGAGATGCAAGGAGAGGGAGAGCTAATCTGCTCCACTTGCAGCTGGACAGTTAAGTCGTAGAGTGGGAGAAATTTGACATGGGAGAGTGAGCTACAAGTAGGGCAACTGTAAGGATGTGTGACTGAGCTGGACTGGCTGGGGGGACCAGAGATCAGAGCCCAGTCTGGGCCTTGCTCAGAGCTTAAAAGAAGGAGGAGGAAAGAGGTTGCTGAGCATTTCTGTAGACAGAAAACAAAATTGTCTTGCTTTTGTTGTGGGATGGATTGACTCTTGTTTTTGGAGTAACTGGTCACAACATGGGCTTCCTGGCTACTGAGAAGCATTTAGGAGTGAACTGGGGAAAAGAGACTCCCTGTTGCAAATTGTCTATCATTCTGACTCTGTGAAGCAATGACATGTAGGGAACACTGTGCTTGAGCAGTGTCTGCAGTTTAATGCCCTGGTTCAGCAGCACACATCAGTCCTTGTGTTACTGACATCTGCCCTCTGTTTTCCTGCTTGATCCTTATAATTCTCTTGCCTATATGTGGGATTGGCTTTCAGGGTTGTCCTGTGCAGCCCGAGCTGGTCCTGGATCCACATTATTCTGCTTATTTATGGAACAAAGCCCTGCAGGAATTGAGGAGTGGAAGACTTGTTCTTGGGGCTTGTGTGAAGAGTGGAAGTCAGAAAGGGTGGGAGTCAATAGCTGTGGGATTGCTGCTTGAGGAACGCTCCTGCTGGAGGCTTTGGCAAGTTTGACAAGCAGAAGGTGCGGGGAGGCTAGCCCAAACCTGGAGCCGGGACACCATAGAGGTTGAGCCAGGAAGGTCTTTGGGGTTTAGAGTGCTTGTGGTCAGTACCTGTGGGCTTGAGGTTAACCTTAAGCGTAACCAAACTACCAGTGTAGACAGAGCCTAGATATCAGTAGGCTGAAGTGTATGGAGAGATTTTGATGTCTTTTGCCTGGCTGAACCTATCTCCGTTTCCCCTTGGGAAAGAGGATGTTGATCCATACCCTCTTCACAGACTACAGTAGTCACATCAGTCCTGTCTTCAAGAGCTTGTAAGGGAATGAGGAACTGCTGTGTTTCTTTTGAACCTATTAACGTGCCTAGAGGATGCAGTGGCCACCTATCTTTAAAGCACATGCCTCAGCAGACTGCAGGCAATGTGAAGAGTGCTCCACTGGCCCTGTCTCCAAATATTGTGGCAGTGGCTGAGGAAACAACGGCCTGGTCCTAGGAGTTGCAGTCTCTTTCTCTTTGCATGAGATTATTTTTCCCTACTGGCCAGTATAACACCTGAAAACTAGCTGGTTGTAGACATGGAAAAAAGAACTGTAAGATTGTTTCCTCCCTTCAGTCTGAAATGCAAATTGATTTCTGTAGAGTCCATGAAGAGCCTTCATTGTTAGCCTTTTTCCTGGTGACTTGTGAAGCTGTAACTCTCCTCAGTTTATTTTTCACACAGAACAGCATGTATTTTCCCTACTGTTGACCTCTGACTGTGCTACAAGGATGAGGAGTTTTGAAGGGAAGGCTGTTTCTTGCAGTAATCAGTGTAGCAGCAGGCATTTGTTGAGCCTAGGCATTCAGGACAATAATTCAGGGAAAAGGCAGCCAAATCTGCTTTTGGATGTTCAGTCTCTTCTGACAACAATTCCCAGGACAGCCCTCACAGTTTGCCCCTGTATTCAGAGGACAGTGCCTTGTATGAAGGAGCCAGCTGTCCTCCTGACTCAACACAAGTGCTGTATACTTGCAGCCATGGGTTTCTGAGTGTCCATGGGCTTGCTCTTTCTTTTTCTCTGCACTGTTTTGTGCCAAGAAGGCCCGGTTGCTTGCTGTGCTTCCCACTGCTCTGCTAGTGATTGTTACAACAACAAGAAGTAACCCTGCAGTGATCGCATCAAAACACTCGCTCCCTGTGGTGCATTTCGGCTTCCTATTGAAATAGTCTGGATTAACAGAGCCTTAGAGGAAGAATAAAGAAGGCTTTGTGTTTGTCAAGGATTTTAACTAGTGAGTAAGTGGCAGCCTCCTAGTTTGCAAGGAGTAAAAAGCAATTTGATCGTATGGGTTTCTCTTTGCAACCATGTACATCTAGTTTTGCTGGGAGCTCAACTTCACCTTTTTTTCTCTCTTTTTTTTAAACGGATATTTCTATCTTCTTTATCCCCAGAGAGCTTCGTTTTCCTCTGGCTTTGCACCTGGTGTGGCTGCTTTGCATCTGGATGAAGCACATACATAATGCCACCAATGTCATGTGCTAGGTAACACTCATTTTAATAGTTACACGGGAGGTGCAAAGCCAAGGGCTTTCAATTCAGCAGTGAGCAGGATGTGTAGTGGAAGCCAGAATTTGATCTTCCACACTAAAGGAGGACTGAAGCATTACCTAAAAAAGGATGATAGCTCCTTGTATCACCAGGTCATGCTGTAAACAGAGTTTGTGTGGGGTCAATTGTGATTTGAATTGAGGCGAAGCTTGTTTTGAGGTATTAAATAAACAAATTTAAATCCCAGATAGAACAGTAAGTCACCTCTGACCTGATATCACAGGCTGAAAAATTTCCACCCAGTTGCTCCAGGGTTGTACTTGCAATACTAGCATGGTATCGGTATGACTATGCAGCAGCTCAAATCATAGTGTATGTCTGAATGTTCATAGGAAGAAAAAGACTCAGTTTACATTTTATGCCTGCTGCTCTGGAGTTTAGGAAACCTTAGACAGCCTGAAGAATGACACTGGAGCTTTAGCTCTATGGAAGGAGAGTGAATGTTTCTAACTTAATTTACCGATGAATGTATGTTGAGCTTGCATTAGTAAAGTGTTAAATGGCAGTAAAGGTATTAAGAGTTAATGGAAAATGGAGTACGGAGAGGCTATTGCTTTTGAATAGTACATTTTTGAATAATTGCGTTCCCGGTTGATTTGTTTTTATAGATCTCTTCCATGTTATTCTTTGTGCTTTTCGAAGTAAATTTTTGTGAGGAACAGATGAAACCTAATTTGCACTGTGGCTTGCGTTTAACGGATATTTTATTGCTGTGGCATTTTATGTAAGATATTAATTGCAAAGCACATTGTGATGTGCAATTCTAATTCTAGCTAATTTGATTACCCTTGCAACACAGTGCAACTTTACTTTAGGAAACTCTTGTTGGCATGTAATAAAATTTTGCAGTTAGAAAAAAAAAACTGATTGAGAACTACACTTTCGTGGTGACATGTTCAGAATCACAGTGCCCTGTTCTAGTGCCCTATTCACTGCTGCTGGGTTGGAAAGATTACTCAGAAAGATAACTGTATTTGAAAATAATATCAAGAGTTAGTTTTATTCTGAGAGTCAGCAGTAACCTCATGATAGAAGGAGTCGCACACACATCGTCAGGAACTGTTGTAGTAGCTCACTTGAAAACTCTTATCTTTCCATTGTAATCAGGGTGATTAGCCAGTCTCAGTGCTACAGTCTTAACACGGGTCCTGAGGGCACTGTGTGGCTAGCCAAAAAACCTGCTTGCATGATGAGTAAATGTGTGCCAAGTTAGGAGAGATATGTGCTCCTTCTTCTTACTTTCCGATAGACTACACAACCACAGACATAATGACAGTCTGATGATGTGGGTGCCAGCCTGGGACTTAATGAATGCAGTTCAATTTTCTAGTTTAAAACTTTTTGAATAATCACCGAGGTCCAAATTAGGCTTTTTGTGGGGTTGAGCTGTAGTCCACATGAGCCACAGTTCCTCATCTGTAAAACAGATAAAGCAGTGCTGTTCTGCAGTGTGGTGAGAATGGTACTTGAGCCAGGAGGTGCTAAGATGCAGTAAGATGGCCTTAGAAGTACTTAGATGGAGAGACTAAAGAGAAACCCTTGTATTTAATGAACGGATACTAAGAAGTAAAAATCAGTCAGACTCATGCATGCACATGGTCAGGATTTTTTGATAAAATGTTTTTGTGTAGAAAAATGCCCTAATGAGAGAAAATTAAACTTTTTGCAAAAGTATTTTGGTGTTTGTGGAGCTTTCTTCATGAAGGTGCCTTTCTTCCAAAAAAGAGGAACAATTCCCTCTCTTCGTCTACCTGTATAGCCTCTCATGAGTTGGGAGAGACCCAACTTCAAGTCCAGGCTCTGGCTGACTCAGAGCAAGGCTGTAAATCTATTGTCCACTTCTCAGGTGATAGCTGCAGCAGCAGTTATTGGCATTTGTGATTCTGACTTCAGGGCATTAGTAAGAAAAATAAATGGCAGAGCACTTCCATGCTGTTCTCATGAAGCATGATTCTTTTGTCTTCCACTGGTGACAATTATGTTATTAAGCATTTAAACAGATCTTGGATCCTATTAAGATGTACTGTAGCTGACTGCAAAGTTTCTACATTTGTCGTTCATTACTTCTGTCTTCACCTTTCAGGGTGTGCTGATGGTTGGTCCTCCTGGCACTGGCAAAACAATGTTAGCAAAAGCTGTTGCTACAGAATGTGGAACCACATTCTTCAATGTCTCTTCCTCTACTCTGACATCTAAATACAGGGGAGAGTCTGAAAAGCTAGTCCGTCTCTTGTTTGAAATGGTATGTCCTTGATGATGTGGTCTGTGAATCACTAAGGTGAGAAGGGACTGCTCTGTTGGTTCCCCAACCCTCCAGTAGCATGTTGGAAGCATGGAGTTCATTGCACTGACACCCCTCAGCCGGATGAAAATATTTAATCTCTCTCTTCTTCTGATATGTTCTTGATGATGAAGAAGGGAATGTCTGTCATCCGTGTTCAGGATAGCATTTTCTAGGCTATAGGTGGAACTGTGGCAGTTCCATATAGAGTCATGAACTTGACCGAGATTCAGTTCTTATCATTTGGGATAACAAGCCCATAGGAAGTAGATTTGAAATTGGAGGATTTGGGGAGCTGTTATTCTAGAAGTAAAACATATTTTAGTTCTGCTTCTATTTTGTGGGTGCAAAAGCTTCTCAGTGAATTATTGGGTGCAGTTCGTCATGTGGGTGTGTGAGGACACACCCATACAGACATGTAGTGAGGAGCCATTCACGTTTACATGCTCCTCATTTCACTTCTACCATAGTCTCACTGAAAACCTGTCTCTTCAGAGATAGGCTGAGCTCTCTTCTTTCCCCTATGCTTTCCCTTCATCAGCACAAAATTTGGTCATTAAAAACTGCCTATATTTTGATTGTGTTCCTTTTCCCCTTTGCAAGACTGGTTGCTTAAGAAAACAACGAACATTGAAAGACTTCTGACTCAAGGGATATAACTTAAAGTGTATAAACTTAAGCATATGCCAAACTGTTTATAAAATCAACATTTTAAATTACTTTCTTGTAACAGGGTGAAGGGATATGCTGTTTTCTGTATGTATGTAGTATACCTAGCTCAGTTGGGTTGTGGCCTGATGAGGGCCTGTGATTGCTGCTGCAGCCTTAATAATGATGTTTTCATTTGAATAAAGGCGAGATTTTATGCTCCAACAACAATCTTCATTGATGAAATAGATTCCATCTGCAGCCGCAGAGGCACCTCCGATGAACATGAGGCGAGTCGCAGAGTCAAGTCAGAGCTGCTTGTGCAAATGGATGGTAACTAGTGTTTAGATCTGAGCTCAGGGTTGGGATACTGTTTCTTTCTGGGTGGTAACATCAGAATTTGGGCAATCTGAAAAACCTGGCTTCATGGATAGAGGAAAAATAAGGTGAAGTTTTAGAGTAGTGTATTTTCAGAATGTTCAAAGGCAGATAAATGAAAAAGGTGTTCTGTTTTCATTTGTCTTTTTCTAAAGTGGAAAATTAAAAGCTCATTTTTAGGAGACAGCTCTCTCTAGGAGAAGCAGATAATGAAGATTTGTGCAGTTGAATACAGGCCTTTGTTTCTGATGCAGCTTAAACAAATTTCTTTTCTTTCCCAGAGTCTCCTGCTCAGGGTTCCCACTGTCAGATCAGATTTTGTCATATCTATTGTGGCAGCTAATATTGCCCTGTTAATCATATTTAGTACCTGTTCAGTGCAGGTGCATATAGTGAGAACCACTGTCTAAGGAACATTTTATGGTGTAGTGGTTTGATAACCAACTCTGTGCTGTGGTTATTATCTAACCACTATTTATAATGTCCTCAAGTGTGCGTGTTCATTACAGTAAACTCAGGGCAGGCAACTTTTTGCCCCAAAGTGATTATTTCTTTGCAGTCCTCCTTTGGGAGGCCAAGGAGTTGCTCATATTTCTTCTGTGGCTAGATTGAACAGAGGTAGCATTTTTGGTCCAGTGTTGGTGGGGCTAGTAACTACACATCATGTATGACTGCATTATTAGCACTATCAAAGAGAGCCTTCCTCTGACTCTGCAAAGAAATTAACTGTCCCCTTTTCTGTGGCAATGGTGGTCTTGTCACACCTATGCTAAGAGAAGTGTCGCAAGTGCTTCTGAGCTTTGTTCAAGCTTCTTCAGGATCTGTCCAGTGTTTCTTAGCAAGCATCTAAATCAGTAAGAGTGGTGGAGTAAAATTTCTCTAAACTGTTGTTCTTGCAGGGGTGGGTGGTGCTCTGGAAAATGATGACCCTTCCAAAATGGTTATGGTATTAGCAGCTACAAATTTTCCCTGGGATATTGATGAAGCTCTCCGAAGGAGGCTGGAGAAGAGGATTTATATACCTTTGCCCACAGGTATGTTTGCTACAAGCGTTTTCCTTTAAAATAGCCTTTCCAAGACTAGCTTAGGGCTGTTCAGGACTGTTCGGTTTGGGACGAATCTCAATGTTTCTGTGATGAACAGTGAATTTCAGGGGTTAATCATTTGACTGGATCACTTTAAAGAGAGTGAGAGAAAAAGAGAATATTTGCTTGGGGGCTTGAAAACAAAGCGCTGCAGTTTTTCACTGCAGGCCCATTGATGGGCTCTTACATTCTGAAGGAGAGTTAGTTTTAATGAGCCTGGAATAATTTTAAATGTTTAACAGTCAATCCTTGAGTGATCATCAAAGGCAGCCTTTGGACACGTTAGGAAATACTGCAAATGCACTCCATGCCCTTGCAGATGAATGCAAAGAAGTGGATCCATGAAATTTCACTCACAGGCTTAGTTCAT
Organism: Dromaius novaehollandiae; assembly: GCF_036370855.1. Classification (NCBI taxonomy): domain Eukaryota; kingdom Metazoa; phylum Chordata; class Aves; order Casuariiformes; family Dromaiidae; genus Dromaius; species Dromaius novaehollandiae. Next base: position 195,387,296 of record NC_088098.1, read on the forward strand.
TGTAAATCACTGCTTGATGGCCTTTATGACTAGGCTTCAAGTCGCTCAGAATGCGGCAAGCTGATTGCTTTGCTGCCCTAAGACGTCTCAGCTTGTATTGTCTTTCCTGGCTGTCATTTATCTGTCCTATTAATTTTGAGATTCCTATCGATTGAAGTTTGCATAGCTTTGTTTTTTCTTGGTACAGTGAATGCCTCCTCTCCCTGCATGAGCACTCAAGATAACAAGATGCGTGTTCATGGTGACAGCAGTTGTGATTGAGTTTAGCAGGTATAAGGACACTTTAATAGTTCTACAGCTTGTCTTTGCAGCTTACAGACGGTAACAGCTCCTAACAGGATGCATGTCTTTATGACCAATTAGTTTAAAATCCTATCAGTTTTTGCTCTTGTTTCTAATTAAACAAGATTGGTTTTTGACACAGTATATTACACCCTGGACAACATTTGAGATGTGTTCCTGTTGTATTTCCAGTCTTAAATTCCTTGCATTTATTCTGTACGTGAGGACATTGAGCTGTTCCATGAAAATCTAAATGATAATTGTGCTGTGTAGTTTGATGTGGCCAGGCATTTTAATTGAAAAATGGTATGATATAGTATGTCGTATATACATGTGACATTGTAAATTGTGGAATTTGGTGTGAGTATATATTCTACAATGTATCATTTTCAAAACATTGTAAGGGCTTTCTGACTCTACCAGGAAAAGTTAAAAAATGTTCTCTAATAGAGGAGGCTCTCTGCAGGTTTGCCATATGTACGTTGAGGTGCTCTGTAAATAATAAATCTCCATTTTATAGTCAGTGCCAGCTGTGTGTGAATGATAGCCATCTGTGTTACTGACAGTGCTGCGAAGCACTGAAAAACAGCAGCCTTAGACATGCTTTCTGTTTTTTTTTTTTTTCTCCCTCTTTTAATTAGGGATACTAATAAATAAAACATGAGTGTGGATGTTTCTTTAAGACTTTTAGCTTTTCTTACTGCTGCTTCCTCTGTAGTGCTGTCTCTGTTGTAAGTCATAAAAATTGGCCACTGTGGAAATAAAGATGCTGAGCTGGTATATGTTCCCTTTAGAGTAAAAGCCAGAAAAGCATTCATCCTCTTTACCACCCTTGCACACAATGGCACAGAGGCCTAAGCTGTCAAATGTGAATTCTCTGTTATAAGCCTAGGCTGTTTAAGTTATGCACACAAATGCACGTATGCACATGCCCTTCAAAGAAAAATGGTTAATTGGCTGCATAGGTATTCATTTACATATCTGGTTATCACTATGTGCATACGACACCTAGTTTTGAAAATGGGATACCAGAATGTTTGTATGGCAAATATATTAATATGTTTACTGTATTAATATATCTGCTTTCTATCAGGTTTCAGCAGCTTTCTTGGGTCCCAACTGGATAAAGCACTTAAATGCATGCTTAAAGTTCAGCTTATCGTTAATGCCTTTGTGTTGTCTACAGCTCTGGTAATAGAATCCTCTTTGTGTTTCTGATGAAACTGTGTGAATAATATGCAATCAAACAGTTGAACAGCAAGTGAATCCAAAGGGTTATGAGAAGAAGTAAACACTTGTAGGATTGTGCTTTTGTGCCCTTGAGTAGTATGTGACCAAATGCTTTGTCACCTGTCACGTAACAGGTATTTTTAATGATGTATGACTTTTGAAAATGTCTCTGGATTATACTGTTTAAAATATACTACTTTATCCATACACTTTGCTGTACTTAGCTGCATGCTTTACTGTGATTCATTCTATCACTTTTCTTTCCTTACATTAAACCCCTTTGTTTGTATTTTTCATTGAAAATCTAAGTTGTGTTTTTATCCTTTTTGTTTTTATGTTACTCTTTTAAGTCTTCAGACAAATATTTTTTATGTTGTAGCAAAAGGCAGAGCAGAACTATTAAAGATTAATCTTCGGGAAGTAGAACTGGATCCTGATATCAGCCTTGAAGAAATTGCTGAGAAAATTGAAGGCTATTCTGGTGCCGACATCACTAATGTTTGCAGGTATCTTTTTCACCTTAATTTGCAAATAAAACTGCATGTAAAATCATCAGTTACATTATGTGATAAAAGAAAATACCCACTACAGCTGAAGCCACGCTAACAGTGGCTATGTGTGAGGCCCAGATCCATTTACTGGTACCATTACTGTCATGTCAAGCAGTCTAAAGACCTTGCAGTCTTCGTATGAAATGTGACCTAAGTTTGCTTGGGTCTTGAGAGGAAAAAATTATCTGAGCAAATCTCTTCTGTTACCGTTGTCTGCATTTATTGAATGTTGCTTATCTAGCATAAAACTGGTTTGGATTTGTTTTTAATCCCATGGGTTTAGGAGCTAGAATTTCCTGATGCAAAGGAACCTTTCACAGAATGTTTCTTTGGGGCTTCTATATATTGTATGTCGAGACAGCACTGGTTGCAGCAGGGTTTTGGTTTCTGCCTGATGCTTCTAGGTGATGCAGGCAGCGTATAGCAGTAGTATTGAATTTATGCCTAAATAAGGTTGTGTTAACCACAGACACTGTCCCATAGATCAGATCCCCACTGCAATAGTCTCATTCCCTATTCCATGGGAAATTTTGGAATGAAGAGGAAAAGAATTGAACTTTCAATTCCCAGTTACATGAGAAATTGAGTACTGTCTCATGTGTTCCTGATGCTCCCAAGCCGATGGGCTTCCTGCGTCCTACAATGCCAAGGGGGGAGCTCTGACTCTGGGGCAGCTTGCTGAGGGAAGCCAGGAGCCCAGGAATTCCAGTAGTGTGGGTAGGAATTTGGGAACTGAAGCTTTTATTTCCCTTCCTCTTCCTCATGTACTATAGCCTGATCTAGGTGACAACCCAAAGCACAATAAAGTCTATTCCCTGAGTTGATTGTGTAAACTTCATAATGCTTCTGCCCGCACCCAAGCGCTCAGCCTTTTGACCCACTGTGGTGAGTCCAAAATGTGAGGAGAGGAAAAGGCTGCTGTGCCACGACTGTGGAGAGGAGAAAGGAAGGGAAGAGAGGGCAGTAGGCATCTCACCCACTGCATGGTGAAGGCTGGGCTACTCCGGGAACCAGTAGTGGGAGCTGGTGTATTTCCATCCTTTTCCACAGGCTGTTTCAGTTTTTGATAAATGAAGCTTTTCTGGTTATGTATAGGCATTTGAAAAAACTTAACAGTAGGAACTCTATATCCCCTACAAAGACAGAGTCTCTACCAGAGAAACTGATGTCGTGGGCTTGCGGGGTGGGAGGCGGCTTTTTTGTTTTGGGGGAAGGTTTTGCAGCTTTACTGTGGCTGTTGCATGTGAAATGACTCCATGGTTTTGAAAATTTGGTGTATCACTCAGTGCAATAGTTAAATTACCTGCTGTCCCTGAGGGTTATGTTATGCTTTGCTGGGGAAAACCTAGGGAAAGAGACTATGTAATTGCAAACTGCATGTGGGCTGTGGTGGAAGAAATGAGCAGTCTTCTCTGTGCCGGTGGGCCACATTGGCAGCATGAGAGCCGGGGTGGAGTCGTGAAGGATGTAGAGCGTGAGGAGCCACGGGTGCCAATGGCCTTAGCCCCGCAGGGCCCTGTGACACTAGTGTTTGCTGCATCCTGCTCTGCCCTTTACAGATTCAGGTGCCCTGTCTGAGCAAGCAGCAAAGCTGGGCTACACTCCAAGCTCTTGCTGGCTCCCCTAGTGGGCTACGTGGTGTGGAGAGGGTTGAAATCTAAGGGGACAGTGGGGAGATGCAAAATCCAGACTACTTAAAAAAAAAAAAAAAGAAACAAAAATTTTGAGCACAGTTCCCCTCCCACCTTGCCCTTTCCTGCGCTGAAGTTATAAGATTTCATCTCTATGAATCATTGTAAAAGGTTTTCAGTTTTATAGTTTTAATTATCTCTGCACATTTACCATATGGTTAAATGGGTTTTGGTACCAGTGCATTCTTTATGTTGAATTAATGTAGTGATCTGGGAATATGGAAGCTAAGCAAGCTGTGATCCACATCATCTATGGTAATAAATGCTTTCTTAAGTGTTCCTGCCAGTGGTTTCTAACAAGAGAATACAGTCAAAATTCATGAGCTTACAGCACATGCTGCTACCAGTTAGATCTACCAGTTAGATCCCATGCATTGTCCTGTATTTCCAGGGATGCCTCCTTAATGGCAATGAGACGGCGTATTAACGGCTTAACTCCAGAAGAGATTCGGGCACTTTCTAAAGAGGAACTTCAGATGCCGGTTACCAAGGGGGACTTTGAGCTGGCTCTGAAGAAAATCTCCAAATCTGTTTCTGCTGCAGACCTGGAGAAGTATGAAAAATGGATGGCAGAGTTTGGATCTGCTTAATCTCAGTGACAGCTCTTTTTTGCTAGACTTTTATGGCTTTTGTTGTTTTCACTTGTAAAATGAGTTAGAAATCTTTTTAAAGGTTTAATGAAAGGTCTGCCTCTTTTCCCCCTTCCCTCCCCCTGCCCTTTCTGGTGACAAGATCTCCTTTTAAACTCCATTTGCATTTAAAGGGAATAAACGCAGTAACGAGCTTATATCATAAATGATATTTTATGTCTGAATAGTAAAACTGGACAAACAGGAAGGGAAAAATTATACCTTTGAGGATAATCTTTTATTTTTCCAGTGAAGAGCAGTGTTACTTATCTCCTTATAGTCATCTTTCATGGCTGAAATCAATAAATCAGCCAGGGGATGTGACTACAGAGGAGCTAACAAGGGCTTGCTGTTCCCCCTGCTCTTAGGAAGTGCTACATCTCTGCTGAGCTGCTGACTCTGCCTGCCTCAAATATGGCATCGAAGTTACTGTTCTCTGATGTGGTTCTCTTTGCTCGAGTATTCAGAGCAAAGCACGTGGATTAATTGGCATTAGACAGAGGAAATAAGGATTGGTCTTTATCAGGACATGGGCTCAGCTCTCCTCTCTTGTATGCCCATTTGGCACTGATGTCACTTCAGACTGGGCTCATGTTACCTGTGACTTCTCCTAATGGAAATGAGAGGAAAAGCAAAGGGCCTTGATTGCTTTTAGTCCAATTTATGCTTGATCTCTAAACATAGTTTGTACCCAGTTTGACCACTAGGCACTTTGACTTAAGTTACACCTTGCACTTTTATGCTTATGTATCATCCAACTATAGTTTATGCTTTCTAGATATTATTATCATTTAAGTACCAAGAGTTTAATACAGTAAAAACACTAATATCAAGGCTATCCTTAAAACAGATGGCTATGGACTTCCACTTCTGATTAGGCATGAACTCTTTCGAAGCTTTCCTAGGCAATGGAATTTGCACTTGTTTATGTGGTGGAACTGTTTACAATGAATTTTTTTACAAAGATTTTGTAAAAATGTGTAAGTGCGTAATTGATTTTTGGAAAATGATCTCTATGATCTCATTCCTATTCTCATCTGTTTCTTCCCCTCCGAATCCTAAATAGAAGTGCAAGTGTAGGGATAAGGAGGATTAGGTTAAACTCTGGCACAAGAAATCCTCTCTCCAGAGTGTTGCTGCCATGCTGGTGGTGTGACTGTTTCACAATCTCTGGCAGTGAGTCTGACATACAGAGGTTTCCCCTGCTAGGAATGAGAAGGAAAGACCAGATTTACAGAGAAATATGCAGACTCTGAAATCCTTGGTGATTTCCTAAGTTAGGCTCTGAATATCTTGGTGACCTGGAGGGGCTATGCAGTAGATATTCTGCCCTTGGGCTCTCTGCTGAGACTGCTAGTGATGTAGACAGGTGTGGTAAAGTGGAGTGAGGAGTGGATCTCTTTCACAAAGCAAGCCAAGTATTCAGAACTGGCCGCCTCCTCTTGAACAGGAGTGTGTCCTTACTGCTGCTTCTTTTTGCTAGTTCTTGAAACTTGCAAATAATGTTGATAATTCATCACACTGATCTGAGCACCTTTTGGGCATGACATGTGTGAACCGCTAAGGTAAATGCTGCTCTAGTGTGTCTTCTGTTCAATAGCAAGGACTGTCGGGATATAAACTTGACAACTCTGCAGCATCTATTTGATTGGGCTACATCTGCAATTGTTTCCTGGCTGTCAGTATTTTTTTTTTCTTCTTTTTATATGAAGAACACATCTTGGATTGGTCCTGTCATTTTATAGGTCTGCCTCAATTTGCATGGTGAAACATCAGGGAGATTAATATCATCATGGAGATTCTGTCAGTCTTTTATTTGACATGAAACTCAGTTGGGACTTTACAAGCATGTTTCCATGTGGCACTCTAGTAAAATGCCTTCTGGGACTTGTTGAGACACACAACTGCTGTTCATATTTTTCTGAAGGACAGAGTATCTCTGCTGGCTAGCATTAGGCCCTGTTGGACTCAAGGACAAGGAGGTTAGCACAGAAGAACATCAGCTTTTACCCTTTTCATCTATGGGGAGAATAAAAACTCCAGTTCCTTCTTTCCTGACCAGTTTGTGTTAACTAGGTACAGTAGAGCCCTTGGGGTTCACAGTACATTGGCTGTGAGACTAAGTGGAACAGAGCTCTCTGCACTGGAAGATGAGCAAGCAGAAGCCGTGTTGACTCTTTATAGTTCATGGGTAAATTCCTCCAAGGGCTAGTCCATTCATCTCAGGAAATAACTAGACCTTTATAGAGAGAAAGCTTTGAAAACATTGCCACAGCCTGTCATTTTCTCCATATGAAAACTGTAGGCTATAGCTGTTACTCTTCCTTTGGGTTTCACTGCAGTAGAAATTAGTAAAAACATGAGATTCTTTTGTCACCAATACTTGAGTAGCAGCTCAGGGTCTCTCACCTATCCAGCTGGGGAGACCATTGCTGCCTGAGGAGCTTATGGTCTACACAGTCAAGCTCTGGAAAGGAATGGACGTGGAATCCCAGTAACTCATCCCATTCGGCTGCCCAAGAGCAGTGCTGGGATTCAGCAGCTGCTCCTTAGAAAAGTGTAAGCATCGGTTTTCTCAGTTTCATTCTACAAACAGCAATGCTCCTTCTGCTGATGAAAGTACAGTGTTTAGAAAAAATGTCATTCCTTGGCTCTTTGATAAACCTTCTACCTTAAAGTGTTAAACCGCCCTCTTGCACGTCAGCAAAATTTGCTAAACTGGGCATTCCCTGTAGTCGGAACTGTTCAGGTGCTGCAGTCTTACTCTAAAGGTAATGATCTCTACCCAAAATGGGCTTTTCTGTATAGGTCCGTTCATCCTCTGCTGCTGCAGAACAGAAAAGTGAGTTTCCAGGCCACAGATCCTTGTACGTACGACGGTTGTGCCCAAGCACTGCAGCCATGACTTGGGCTCCACCAGAGCAGGCACTCCACAAGACAAAGACCGTCCCTGCCCTGCTGAGACTTTTCAGCATCGAGAGCTGACTGTGTATGCTGACCCTTACGGCTTCACCAGGACACATGTATGCACTCACCTGGAGGGGCTTGCAGGCTGGGTTATAAACTCAAGAGGGGAGCCAATGGAGGGGTATAACAAGGAGTGACCGGGGAAGGAAGGCCAGGCTAGCAGCAGTAGCAACTCAAGGCCGCAAGGATGAGCTTACAGGTCAGTGAGCAGCATACATCCAATTTGTGTCCCACTGGGGAAAACCCTAGTTTAGGGATGTTTGAATCTTCAGAGTGCAATGTACTAATGTATCACATCCTGCTGCAACCATGTCTATGTCTGTATGTGTGTACGGAGATGCATATATTTATATATGTGTGTGTATATATATATATATACACACATGCACACACACTGTTCAGTATGTGGTGCTTCGGTAGTTGGTACCTAAATTACACTAAAACATGTTTTAAAGCTGTGTTTCGGTGTCTCTTTCTAAACATTTGTAAATACTCTCTTGAGTGGCACTGTTAATTTCTGTACAATAAGCAAATGGGTTGTATGAAGTAATAAATGTATGTGTAGCATCTTTTTGTCTCTCTCTCTTTGGGCCTGTGAATGCTTTTCTAGTGACTGCTCCCAAAGGCAGCCACACAATGTTGATGTTTTCAGTATGTCACAGTGATGTTGGATTCACCAAAGTCCTTGGCAGCAAACAGTTAAAGCAGGGTCTGGTTTTTGGGGGTAACACTGTCAGTAATGCTTTCCCTCTTAAATTCGCCTTTCATTGCTACAAGCTATAAAATGGTGAATGCGCCAATGCCCAGCACTTGGAAGGAGGGTGGAGGAGAGGAGAGCAGAGGCCCCAGCAGATGTTCAGTGTTAGCACCTGATTTGGACCTCACATAGCTGAGCAGGTTTTTTATTACTCGCCTCTGGGCTGAAAGTACGATCAGGCACTAAAGAAGTTATATCATCAGCTGCTTGCTAACCAGAAGACTTTCAAGAGCAAAACTTCTATTAGGAAGGAGGTTTCAAAGTTGGAAAGAGAAACCAAGTCTCTTGAGACTGAGCTGGTTATTTGAATTTTCTCACTAACTCCCTTATGAAAGTATGTGTAGTTTCCAGTGTTTCATAATGCCTCAAACATGAAAGAGCGACCAAAGGAAATTGCTGATCAAGGGATTTCAGGAAAGGTCAAATTTTTGCATAGGAAGTTCAGCTAACTCCAGCTTAAAAGAGACTACGAAGTACTAAAGGTACCCTGATCTGTTCTGGTTGTGGGGAAGATAAAAGGGTTTATGTGTGTGGCAAGGAACCCCTCCATTATGCAAGCAAAGACTTAGGTCTATAGTCCAGATGTGAGGAGGTGAAAGCAGCAGAGGAAATAGTGAAAAAACTTCTGCCTGTTTTTGGAATAAACTATCCTGAGTCAAATCATTGAGTTTTTTTCTGATCTTTAACTATAATAAGAGCATGGTGAGAATGCAAGTGCTGCTGTGCTGCCTGGATGACATGGGAAGCCTGAGAATGAAAGGACAATGCGTTGGTGTTGGCAGGGTGGAACGAGTTGTGTCAGTAGTGATGCCACGTGCAGCAGCAGCCGGAGCCTGCTTTGTGTCAAGTGCCTCCTGAACAAAGCTGTCAGCCCAGGCTGCAGCAATGTGAGGCAAGGATGGCCTCAGTCTCCGTCTTAGTAGTCTTATAATGGAATAAAATGAGTTGTATAAAGCCACCCATGATGGTGACCACAAAGGCTGTCATCCTAAAGCTCTGAAACCCTCCAGGGAATCATAGCCAGAGGATTATTGCCAGAAATGAGCATCAGAAACTTCTGTTTTCCAGTAAATTCTGCTTCTCCCCTGGCTGAGGGAGGGATGGATGCTCCAGTTCAACCTGCTACAAGACCGAGGTTCTCAGCAGCAGGTTACAACCAGTGAAGCTGGAGGAGGAGGAAGGCTCCCAGGCAGAGAAGGTGTCAAATGGTCTTTTTCCCTGGTCACATTAGGTGTTTCATGAGCGCACCTGTCCAAAAGGTTGGCCACAGCTGCAGGTGTATAAATCACGCATGTTCCAGAGCCTGGCTGCCACCCAAACCTTGACTGGCCAAACTGTGGATATTTTCGTCTCTCACAGCACAGAAGAGTCTTGCATTGGACCCTCTCTCCCTTCTAGGCCAGCCTGGTTTTGTACACCAGTTGCAACTTGTTCGTCTGACCCTTTGCTACGAATAGAGTTGTTCTGTGCCTAGAGGAGCAGCTTTTGTGCAGTACAGAGCGTGCTTTCTGATCAGCTGAAGAGCTGTGTTCCTACACGTGTCTTCACGTAGGTGTTTTGGGAAGCTCCAGGGAATTTCCCTGTTCTTTTTAGAAAGGCCACAAGTAACATTAAAAATGATTGGGATGATGTACAGCTCACCAGAAAGGAGAGCTGAGATGTCTTAGCTAACCTGATTACCCAATACGAGAGCTTAAATACACTGCTTGCCTAGATACACTACTTAAACGGCCGGGAAAGGTGCCATGAGGAATGTTTTGTTTTTCTTAAGAAGGGGCAAAGTGCTGGGATGTTCCCAGTTCTTACTGCAAGCACAGTGTTGGGGTTGTATCATGGGCCTGCTCCATTTTCTAGCTTTTGTGTGTTAGTGACCTCTCGTTTGTTCTAACAGGTAACAGTTTTCTCGGAGTTAGGGGGAAGTCATGGAGACTGGAGCTTTTGGGGTCTTGTAATCTGGTTGGTACGTGAGGCAGCTGTGACCCTTCCCACATTTCTGGAGGAAAGCATCATGCATCCTTTGTGGCTGTCTTGCTGTAGCTTTGTGCAAAGTCTCTTAAAATAGGCTATAATATTAATTTAACAAAGAGATAAGTTCCTACCACCAGATTAAAACCGTGTTACTCTCATTTGTGAGCAGTCCCTAGTGTAAGTTGTTCTACTGATGTAAGAGAAACTATCCTAGAATTAAGAGTTTTGTGAACTTGACTTTGGAAAGCAAGAGAGGTTGAAAAATGTTTGCTTAAACTACTTAATACCCAAGATGTTAAGAGAAGATGGAGTTGAAATTTCTGCTTCTTGTGCCTGTCCTGTTTGTCTAGCAGTTACACTGCCGGGTTGTTCCTTCTGGTTCCAATTTGTTTTGAAATAATTACCATTGTTTATCCATCTCAGATGGTGTTTGCAGAGGAGTTGTTTCCACAGAACCCTCTTTTGCTTAGCAGGTGGTGTTTTTGCACAGTGTGTTGTGTGTCATCTAATTGAACGGGTAGATTGTAGGAGCTCTCTGAGCTCTTCCTTGTGAAGTAAAGGTCACTGGAACGGTGAAGGTGAGAGGAGGTGTGCTGAATACCAATTGGACCGCCAGGAGCAGATACCATAGCAACTCTGTACAGGGTTTATAAATATCACCAAAAAGAAAAGAGGAATAACCTTAAGGAGCTGCTGACAACACTGCAATGTGCATGTTGATAAAACTGTGGTCTTTGCATCCTCACTAGTACGGAGAATGTATGTAACAGGATGGAAGTGGCTTGGCAAATAAGGGAAGCCAACGGCAGTCGCTGCTGACAGGTTTCATCACCCAGCCTTGCTGCTTAAAAGTGTACCAATCTCCAGGGCAGGTTTGTTAAGTGCACTACAAAAGCTGCCTTTAATGAGTCATATTTGACTTCCTAATAGGCTGCTTTCCATCTTTAAATGTCTTTAAACTTTTGGATGTGCTGGGGCTGGAGTGTTTTTTCAAGGCTGTAAGAAATGTATGTTAATAGTAAGGTGTTTCTGCAGTGTCTTAGGGCTCCGTTGTGCTAGGTACCATTTGGATGCACAATAAGAGATGCTTTAAATGCTTGCAGAGTTGCACTGGTGGAAGGATGGGAAGGGAGGCAGAGGGGAAGTGACTTACCCAGGATCATCTGGTCAGTGGCAGAGGCAAAACTCCCCCTCTAACTCTGTGTCTGGTCCTAAAGGATACACTAGTGTTTTCGGTTGTTTTGGATTCACAACCCCCTAATAGAATTAAGCCCAGTAAGTTTTTTTTTTCTTAAATACATCTACAGGCCCTTAAAAGTAGCTTGTGGTGCTCCTGGGGACAGCAGATGATAGTTTGGAAAGCACTGGCCCATGTCCTCCTAAGCTTGCCTGCATTTCTTATAGGAGGGAGCGTATAATGGATGCTGTTGATTTTATTTTCTTCGTGTTAGCTTGCTCAAAAAGATGAAGCCGACTAAATGTGAGGTGCTTCTGGGGAGTTTATTTACAGTGTGTCTTTTTTGTGCAGATTAGCATTTCATCAGCATACGGTAGAACCATTTAAAATAAATATTTGGCTTTTCTTAATTTATGCTCATGAAGAAAGGTCCCTGAGCATGCATATCTATTCCTCTGTTGTATGTAATCAGACATTTCTACCGCTGCGCTGGGGGACCGGCCCCCTGCTCCTCGCCGCGAGGAGCTGAGAGCTGTGCTTCGTTCCCTCTCCCGTGCAGGGGCCACCTGCGCCTCGCTCTGCTGGGCAGCTCCGCGGGAGCAGGCAGGTGCCTGCTCCTCTTCTCCCGCGCACACCAGCCTGGCTTGGCCATCCCTGTGCTGGCACCGCCAGGTCAGCTTCCCTCCCTAGATCTCGGGTATTTAGATTTATTTAAAGCTGGGAACATGCCCAGTTTCTGCCTGGCACCCCTGTCCCCGATCACCTTCTTTGCCTGCTGAGGCAGCTGTACTTTTGCAAGACACAGCCCCAAGTGAAGCATGTAACAGCAATCCGCTTCAGCGGGGAAACGTGCTTGGAAAAGCTGTCGGCAGCTGCAGGGCACGAGTGCAGCCAGGACATGACTGCAGCCGGGGCGCGCTGGGCCGTGTCCTTGCATGCCCACCCCATCCGGACAGGGAAGTGGTGTGAAGTGAGGGATGCTCCTGCAGGCATACACTGAGGAATTGGAAGAGCAGGAAACCTCTTAAAAAAAGGAACAAATGAAAAGCTAATCAGTTTTACGTTGAAGCAGAGCCCACCATAGCTGGGGACAGGGCTCAGTGACCGAGGTGGCTGTTCGGTGTATCCAGATGTCTTGTGCTCTGACACAAGGTCTGCAAACATTTTTTAAGTTTCTAATCTGAATCTGTTCATTCTGGATTTGCATCCATCTGATCTTGTGCTAATAGCATCCTCTAGATCTTCTTACTCTGATATTTATCCTACATCCCTGGATGTATGTATAGTCATTATATAAAACAATGCTTTTGTGCTTTGTTAGACTGTACAAGCTCCTTTAGACTTTTTAATAGCAATCTTTCTTTCCACCTGCACCTGTTTGTTTCTGCAGACCTGCAGAACTGTGCACACTGGGTCCATAAGCCACACATGGCAAGTACCCATAAAGGCAAGGACAAAAGAAATCACTGTCCTGGTGTGTTGTTATAATCAAGCAAATAAACCATGTATTTGGTTGTATAACCTATGGGAGGGTGGAAGACTTAGATATATTGTTGTTGGACAGCAATTAGGACTTATGGAGATGACTGAGACGGTTGCAGGCAGCAGGAAGCACAGAGGAAGGGGGGAAATACAGAAGCTCTTCAAGGAAAGACAAGAGACAAGATTTGGAAATTCTGCTTACAAGGGAAGCAGCAAGATGCACACACACACGTTCTCATGCACATGGTTTAAAACAACATTGTTTTCTGAGAATTTTTGGATGCTGCCCAGAAAAAAGAGAAAGAAGAGATCTGGGACCTGCTAATAAGCTCCATGGTCAGCACAGCCACAAGTAATCAGCAGTCAGTGTGAGTGTGGAGTAATGGGATGGATCGGATCTACCTGTCTTCCCAGTTTCCCCATCTCTTTTGACTTTATCCCATGTGTATTCACAGAGGCCAACCAGGCCTGGGTTGTCCCAGTGCTTGTGCTCAGCTCCTCACTGGCATGAGTACCAAATCACTCTGTGCAGGACCCGGGCTTTGTACGGCTCTCTAGGGCATGCTCCTTCCTCTTGAACTGTCCAGAAACAAAACCCAGCTGCAGCCTCTCAAAGGGAACAGTTAAGCATTTGGCACTACACATGGCACTGTTGTCTAGTCTCGATCTCCAGAAATCTCCCAGATAGAAATTACCAGCACTGCCCTCATTTGTGTATCCCATGCATCTCAGTACCAAAATAGCTCTTCCCTGAGGGAAATGCAACATCCTATCAGCTTATCATTAACTTTCTTTATGTCATTCCCACCGTCAGTCCTCCAAAACATATCACCTTGGATTAGCACCAGACTCCCACCTTCCCAGGCTCTCTCTGCACCACTAGTAAAAGCAGCCTTGCCTGTCTTTAAAGGAGTTTCCTCTCACCCTTGACAAAGCCTGAGGGCCTGATATTTTCTGCGGGTATCATGATGAAGCTGCAAACGCATGTACAACTGAACGTGCTACTTGGGAAGGTCTCAAAGAGCCCCATTACTGAGCCTTACTGCAGAGCAGTGGTGGGCAGGGAGGACAGAGTCCTAGCAAGGCCAGCTCTGCAGCATCCACATCCCTGAGGTCCTCCCTGGCCCACCTCTCTCTCAGTATCTCCATGAATGGATCTATAAGAAAGCAGTGATGATGTAGAGTGGGCAAGCAGAAAGGGATTAACTGAGCCTGTTCTTTATTATGGTCACGAAGCATAATCCTTGCTCTCACAGACTCGGGTCCACATCCATCCCTTCACTCTCCACTACAGCGAGGGCAAGAGAGATGTCCAACCTGCAGCCACATGTGAGTGGTGCCACAAACATGCTGGCTGTGCCAAGACCTTCAATTTTAGTATCTTTCTGCCGGAGGCCAGGTGGATATGACCTTCTGCTGAGCACCATTTTTCTTTAAGGTACATTTGTGGGAGGAGAAGGACACTAGAGTGACATCCTGGCCTGAGCAGCAGAAATCTTGCTGTAGCCTTGCCCTCTGGTCATGTGGGACAATATTAGCGGTCTGGGTTAACAGACACAACCCAAAATGGAGGGCAGACAGGGCTGCTCACCTCAGCAGTTGCCCAAGCAGTTGCACAGTTGCTAAGGGCTGGTGTGAGAGCTGTGGGAGCCAGGTTTGCGCTGTGGGGCTTCCCTGTAGCCCCCTCGCACAGTCAGTGCACATGCTCAGGTGGTTTCCTGCGGTAGTTTCTGTTTCTTGGGTTATGTTTTTTTCAACTCTGACTTAATTCATCTTCCACAATGACAGCTGCAAGTCAATGGTCAGACTGAGGGGAATTCAGGGCCTTCTTTAAGGGTGCAGAAAGCACTCAGCCCACACCTGGGAAATCCAGGAGTGACAAACACAAGCACATATGCACCCTCCCTTCCCCAAAGACAAACATGTTTTGGTGAAAAGCAACCAGAAATACTGTTATGCAAAAAAATGAGCCATTTAGACTGAGTTTGGTCAGCAGATTCCCGTCATTTCTGGTGGTGTTTGTTACAGGTAAGGTGGGGAAAAAGCTATCACACTTCTGTTCCTCGGTGGCAGAGACAGTCTAGTGGTTTTTCAGTTACGCTGCTCTGCTGGGACTGCTCTTCAGTGTGTCAGCAGGCCCCAGCTGCTGGCTCTAGGCTTCCACAGCTTAATTGCAAAGTTAACCTCTTACTAGAGACCCAAGCAATTCTGCTTCTCAAAGACTTTTCTTCCCAGCCAGTCGTAATTTATACCTGATTTCTTCCGCAAAGAGTTATCTGCAGCCTGGCTGGCCAGTATTTTCCTCTCATGGTCTAGTGCTGTCTTAAGAAGACAAAGAAACTTCCTCACACTTAAAAAAAAATCCTTGGCATGATTTGGTAACCAACAGGAACAAGCTTGTGATTGGATACACGTGACAGAATACACTGCACAGCCTTCCAAGCGGGAATCAAACTTGCTTGAGATATCATTGAATAAGCTCAGGGGAGGACTGTGTGAGAGGACAGGGAGGAGGATGGAGATAGAAATTCATGTTGGTGGAGTGAGTCCTGGGGTGATGATGCAAATGCTCCAAGTTAGGAACCCATGGCTGCTTTAGGGGGCCAAGGCTGGGTTTCCTCTCATCTAATTGCAGGTATGTGGGCCTGAGCCAGTCACCCAGACTCCCTGTAGAGTCAGCAGAGGGAAACAAGCAAGTTTAGGAGGAGGCTTTTCTGACACATTTTAGATGCCTTCTCCAGGGTCAGATGAATGGGGCCTCTGGAGTGCCATTTATTATACAAGGAGTCAAGGGAGCAGCTCAGATGTCGAAGCAGCTCAGATGTCGAATTTCAGGAGAGAAGAACCTTTGTGTCTGTCTGTTTCTCCTCATTGCCCCAGATGCCTTTACTGTCCCTCCAGCATTGCTGCCTGATTGTTGTCTACCTTCAGACATCTCACGATCCCTTGGTATCTCGAGTGCTTTTCCCGCACACATGGAGCACACACACTTTTGACAGCCCTCCAATTTAAGTCAGTCCCAAGATCTGTCATGCTGTAGTTCTCCTCTGTAGACAGTTAAATCCCCTCCTTGCTTTCTACAAGGCTCCTGGGTTTAGTCTCTGCTGAACCAAGGTTAGCCCAGCTTGGCAAACTGGGACCAAGACACCCTAAGCAGTGAGGCTGTCAATACTACAGAAACACCAAGGCTATGCGTCTTCATCCTGGCACCTCCTAGCAAACACTGTGAGCTGAGGGAGATGGGACAGGACAGAGATGGGAACTGTAGATACTAGTACTAATTAGGTAGGATCTGCCAGGAGACAGCAGAGAGTGGATTCTTTCTTTAGCAGGAGAGAGAAAGGCACAAGAAATCTGTGAGTTAAGCAGGGATCCCAAGGAAGGTTGAAAGTCCAGCACTCTGACTGTTCTTGTACAGATACTTCCTTGCGTAATTTCTACAGCATCTTTACCCTGGATATCAATACCAAAACACAGTCATCTTTCCTGAGGACCATTCTTGCCTGTCTGTTGCTGGATGGATCTGCTGTGGAAATATGCTGGGAAGTGGGAAGGCTGGTAGACAGCCTGGCTTATACTGTGTATCTGATTCCTACTCATGTAATATCGGCATGGTCCTGCCGGGGTCAGTGTCTCTCTGACAATACCCTGCCGTGCAATGACCAGGTTAGTAGACATGATAAGAGATGGACACTGCCCCATGTCTGCTGCATCCTTAAAAAAACTTCTTAACAGATCTGAGCCTCAGGAGGCGGAGGAGAAGGGAGAAGGCAGAGTCAGAAAGAGGTGTTTCTTTGTGTCATGCTTTATTTTATAAGTGTATGCCTCATGGCTTCTTTTCATTGCCTGCAGAGCTGGGAAACCTTTTCTTTTTTTTTCCTCTTTGATATATAATTTTTGGCACCTTCCTCTCAAGTTGTGGAGCTTTGGAAGAATATATGGAGGCTGTGTTGGTTCTCCAACCAGCATAAAAATCACTTGGGTTCAAGTCTTATCATTCTGCCTTGTAAAAGGGACAAAGATTCAGGAGAGGAGGTGCCACGTAATGCAGTTGAGGTGATGCATGAAAACTGCCGGATCTCCCTCATCCTATGAAGCTCATTTCCAGCTAGATCTACAGCTAACCCTGCACAGGGCTGAGGGTGCTCCTGGAGAGGGTGGAGGGAAGTGCTGTTATTTGCACCAAATGCACTGAAATTGAAATGATGGCTGCTCCAGAAGTGGTCTGTGCTCTGGGACAACAGGTTCACAGTTTATATGGCTTTGGTGGTTGAACTTTTTTTTCTCATAGCTGGTGGGTTTTGCTAGTACATGGTAAAGCCAGTCCCTAGATTTGGACTGTGAAGGATTCAGTCCCCTCACCTTCCCCTGCTCACACAGATCAGTTGTGATCTATAACTGGGGTGTGGGAATTTATTCCAGAAATGCCCCCGCTGCTTCAGAGAACTAGATGTCTCATTGTCTCTCCCTGAAGCACATTAGATTTTGGTCTCTTACTAGAGGTTTGAAATTGATTCTGAAGTGTGCTGGAAACATTTTGCGGCCAGTGGTAAGAGGATGGCCAGGCGTTCTCCTGAACTAAATGTTTATTGCCAGGCTGCCTGCTCCCACCTGTCTTCCCCTGGTAGTGCAAACCCAAAGAAAATAGCCAGGGACAGAAGATTCATCCTCCAGAAGAGGAGCAGCAACTGCATGGTGTAGTAGTTTCCCCTCCCTCCCAGTAGATCCTTTGACTCTGCCCCAGCAAATACCCTTAAAGCATGTGTTCTGCCCCTGCAAAGTCATTTGGCTCAGCAGGCTGAGTTGGTGCTCCTGGGCTCTGCTAGAGCAAGTGTTCATGGGATAAGAAGCCCTGATTTCTTCTGAGCTAACTGGAGGAAAACTGTCCTCTATAGCAGTGTTCTGCAGCAAATCCACTGGGATTCCTCCATGCTTGAAGACTTCCAGCCTTTCAGCTTTCCTTCCCTTTCTGTTCAGAAAGCCCAAGGTGGAAATTAAAGCTAGCCACCAGCAGGGCCATCAGAGCTGCTGAGTGAGCTGCTGGGAATGAAATAATGCCACACGGTTTATGGACAGATTCTTTTCTTAAGGCTCATTATTTTTGTTTTCCCAGTCCCTATTTTCCAGCTCACCACGAAACCTCAAACACCAAAGCTATTGCATGCAAGATCAATCCCTGAGCCAAATGCACAGCGTAAAAGGGAACACTGAAGCAGGGAAAAGAATTAGCTGCACATTGCAAGCAGCTGCAGCAGGTGCCTCTATTGAGAAGTGTCCTTGCCTTGTCATTCAATGCTGTGCCCACAAATGAGGAGTGTGCCAATGGAGGCCAACAGTCAAAAAGCCGCTGTGCAGCAGCATGGGGGCTTTGCCTTCTCCTTGCCACGCAGGGCATGCTTTGAGGAAAAAGAGCATTACAAAGGAAATGCCACCATTACCAGTTAAGGGGCAGTTGGAAGCATGAGAGAGATGAAAAAATGTCACTTCCCAGGGATCAGAAATCTTTCTGACCCTCCTCCTGGGCCTGACATTTATTGCCAGGCTGCACGCTCCCACACATCTCCCATTGCAGCAGGATTAGGCACAAACCCAAGGGGAATGGCCAGGGATGGGGAGATTCAGTGACTGCATGGCGTAGCTGTCCCACCACCTGTGTCCATGGAAGATATTAAGGCAGGAGTTGGGCTGAAAAAAAGGGGAATAATTCTTTTCTCACACTTCTCCAAGAAGGGAATAGTCTCATTACAGGGTTATTGCTAAGGAGATTTATGTTCCTATGGCCATAGTGTATCCTCAGAGAGGATCTGTCAGATCAGTGGTGTTATGGCGCTAGGCGCTGCATAGGCACAAAGTAAATGCTCTGGAGCACTCCCAGGCTAAATAAAAAACCCCCACGATGTCAACAAGACAAGCTGAGATGGGCAAAAGGAAGAGGCAAGAACAGCAACGGGAGATTTAGCATGGACACAGCCAGTCAGTGTCAACGACTCATTGGCTAAAGCTGTCCTCGATGTTCGTTAGCAATGTACAGACAATCTGCTCCAAGAGCCTGAGATCAGATACGGCCTTTGTTGAAAGAAGTTGTCCAGACCGTTGCTGTAGGACAGCTCCTCTGACAGCCGGGCAGTGCCCAGTGCTGGTCCGAGTGCTTGGGGGACCTGGCAGCTGGGCAGGGCCATGCTGTTCATGAAGACAAAAGCTGCCGTTGTTACAGGACACAGAAGTGGACCACTTGTGTCTTCTGAAAGCTGTGCTCTTAAAATTTGTTTTTACCTTGAGACAAATTCATTTTCTCCTTGAGAACAAGTTTTGCACACTATGAAACAAATGTTTCAATATCTCCTCCAGTCTCTTACGATTCATTATAAATTTATATTTAAGCCTTGGTTTTTACTCAATGCTTGGTTTTTATTTAATCTTCAGATTTTTCCATGTAATTTTCCTGTATGGAGAGGAACATGCAGATACTGAGTTTACAGAGGCCCATGTGCTCAGCCAGCAGAACTCCCTTGAACTGGATTTTATAAGCTGTGTACACAGAGCTTATAACTCCTTTGATTTAGAGTTCCTTGGGATGTGGTGCTTGAACTAGATTCATAAATATTGAAATTTCTTAACTGTACAGAGGCTGCAGAGCAAAAGAACTCATTTGGGAAGGGGTCGATATCTTGCTGAGCCCTGCATGCTTGAAGACCACTTGCCTCCTAGAGCTAATTGAGTCCTCCTGAATGTGGCCATCTGCAAAAATATGCCCTTAAGGGAATAAGAAATCATCAGGAAAAGAAAGTGTTCTAACTTGTTTCAAGATTCATAAGCACTTGAGAAAGTTTTAAGAGTTAAAAGGAGCTTAATAGTCACTTTAAATGCTCAACAACCTTTAAATTTGTGCTTATAGCAGCTAAGGCAGTTTAAGGCTGTATGCAATTACAGGCCTCAAGCTTGCGGTTCTTTAGTATATGGCTTTCACTCTAAACAGCTTTAGCTTTAAAACAACAGCAAAAGTTTGTGTGCAAAGTGCTGACTGCAAATATCCACCATGATAAAAACCAAGATGAATGTGTATGAGCCAGGCTTGTTTAGAAGCCATGGGTGATTTACAAAGTGAGCTTAATTGGAAGCTTCTATTGCAGCTTTCTGACATGATATTTTTCTGATGCAGATGTGTAGGAGCTATTTAAAAGGTCCATGTTTACTAATAAGAAGTTGTGCAATCGGGGATATATTAACCATACATGTACAGGATGAGGAAATGACTTGATCTGGAGCAGGGTTGCAGGGAAGGGGCTGGGTGTCACAGAGGATCATAAGCTGGACGTGAGGAATCAGCATTGTGCTCTCCTGAAGGAAAGAGGATCTCGTGTGCTTGGCCCTCGGCTGCTGATGCTCCCAGGGGTCTGTCTGCAGCCTTGGCACTGCAGTTCAAGAAAACAGGGTTGGATCTGAGGGATTTCAAAGGGAAGCAGTAAGAAACACAAGAGAGGTAGAGAAACATGGCCTGTGGAGAAAGGTGGTCAGAATGAGGGTTGCTGTAGTTTGAAAAGGAAAAGCTTAAGCTTATGATAACAGCCTTTAAAAATGTAAAAACAGAAAAATTATTAAAATTTAGAGAAGATAAAAGGTGTAGAGAAGAAAAAGAAGAGGGTATACCCTTCTCTGCCTCCACTGTGGGTAAGAGATGGGTATATGGCCTCAAATTAATCAGTGCGACATTTGTGTTAAACATCAAGGGGAAGAATACAAACTTCTTAGCAGGAAAAAAATGCCTGGAAATGTTGTGGAGATGCCATCATAGTGATGTCTGTCTAACTAAACTAGAAATACATCCCCCCAGGAATGACACTGGAAGAGCAAGTCACCTGTGAATGGGGAAATGGATTAGGTGATCTTCCAGACCTATTTTTTGATGATTTCTGTGATGATTTGGGCATGACAACCTTTACTCCCTTCTCACATATACCAAAGACATGAGTTTATGAGGCTCTTTATTGAGCTGCTCCTGACAATCACCGTCAAAGGCAATAGGAAAAGTTCATTTGCAGAGGTTCAATGACATTTTTCTTCTCTCCCAGAAAAATGTTAATGGGAAGTATGGAACCAACTCCGGTCAGAAGAGTTTCTCAGGGTATGACTGTGCTGACCAGAGCATTTTTGTGTAGAGATATGGGAACCAGATGGAGTGGCTACATTTGCCCTCTGGCTCTGAGGCCCTGAAGGTGTTTATGTGTGAGCAGCCTCATGGAGTTTGCCCTTGTCTGTATGTGTGTCTGGGAACCTCAAATCTCCCTTCCCATATGTCATCTCCAAACTTGAAGTGACCACTTATGCTACTAACAGTTTATTAATAGTTTAGGGGATTGAGTTACCTCTCTGAGCATTTTGTCTGAGAATGTGATGAGTGACCAGAAAAAAGGTCATATAAAATGGGATTTGGAGTTTTGTTTTGATGAAGCCAGATTCTATCACTTCCCAGGTTGTATTTGGGCAAACTCACTTTGATTTTTGTTCTCCCCAGTTGCCTAACCTCTTTCTTGAAATGCAGAATTAGCATTCAAACTTGTCTTGACAGTTAACCATCATTAACTGTTATAATGATGAAGAGAATGGGCAAACTGAAAGGCATTAACTAAGCCTATTCTTTATTATGGTCACTAAGCATAATTGTTGCTCTTGCAGGCTCTCAGGTCTGCATCCATGCCAGTTCCAACAGTTATCGTCCTCATGGTTAAAAACAAATGCCTACTTTCTAATGCAACTCAGTGTTTCCTCAGCCACCCATCACTGGCTCTCTGTGTGCCTTTCTTAGACAAAATTTTTAGTACCCCTTAACATCCTGGATTTTCTCTCCACGCATGTACTTACACACATCATCAAATCACCTCTCAGTTTTCCTTTTGACAAGTTACAGAGGTTGACCTCTAGAAGTCTCTCCCTGTAAGTGGTTTTCCTCAGCTCTCAAGCCATTTTTATGGCTCTTTTCTTCACCCTCTCCATTTTTTGATGTCCTCTTTAAAATATGGGCACCTCAGCAGGATGCAGTATTCTAGTGTCAATCTGACCAAGGATGTACATAGAGATAAAATCACCTTCTATTCCACTTCACAGTCCTGTTGCTTATACACAGAAGGACCAAATTAGCTCTTTCCGCTACAGCAGACAGAAAAATAGGTCCCACATTTAAAAACCAGAAGGCTAGATAGTGGTATTAAAAAGACAAAAATGAAGCCAACATGAAAGCAGAATTACAAACCAGGGCAGCATTATTAACACAGTGCGATACGAGCCTGAACACATTAGTTGAAATAAAATGCTGAGAAAACAGTTTCTTCCACTTCAGAGCCTATTATAAGCCTACACTGTGACTATTTTCTTTGAGCTGTGATGGCACCTCTGTGGTGGGCAAGCTCTGAACCAGAGGCGCATGTTGAGAAGCTGTTTGATGTGCAGGAGCAGGCTGGGGTATGCACTACAGAGAGGCTGAGTTACTGATGTATTGCATAGCTGTGCTTGGAAGACCCTTGTTAAATTCTGCCACCAGGCTTGGCGGAGGCTGAAGGCAACCTCTGATCTTTCCTGGGGTCATCCCGCAGCTGGATTCTATTAGATCAGTCCTGCAAACTGTGTTCTACCATCAGGGCTCTGCATATACGAATGTTCCCCTGGCTTTATGCTGCGTCTCTTCTGCATGCAAAATCTTTCACAGGCAGGATGGGTTTTCCTAAATACTCTAATTCCATTGTCACAGAATAGTTGAAGCTGGAAGGGACCTCTGGAGGTTGTTTAGCCCAACACCCCTATTCAAGCAGGGTCAGCTAGAGCAGGTTGTCCAGGACCTGTCCAGTTGGGTTTTGAGTATCTCCAAGGATGGAGACTCCACAACCTCTCTGGGCAACCTGTTCCACTGTTCAACCATCCTCACAGCGAGAAGATTTTTTTCTTATGCTCAGACAGAACTTCCTGTATTTCAGTTTGTGCTCATTACCTCTTGCCCTATCACTGGGCACCATTGAGAAGAGTGGCTCCATCTTCTTTACTGCCTCTCTTCAAATATTTATACACATTGATAAGATCTTCCCTCAGTCTTCTCTTCTCCAGGCTGAAGAGTGCCAGCTCTCTCAGCCTTTCCTCATAGGAGAGGTGCTCCAGCTCCTTAATCATCTTTGTGGCCTTTCACTGGACTCACTCTAGTGTGTCCATGTCTGTCTTGTGCTGAGGAGCCCAGGACTGGGCAAAGCAGTCCAGATGTGACCTCACCAGCACTGAGCAGAGGAGGAGGATCAACTCCCTCAACCTGCTGGCAACAATAGTGTTAGCCGCCTTTGCTGCAAGGGCAAAGATGGCTAGCGACACACTCAGTATGTATCCTCAGCATAAGCTACATCTTTCTGTATTAGAGACAGGGGAGACAGTGGCCTGAACCCAAATGAACTGAAATCTCTGAGGCAGCTCAAGGGAAGCACGGCCATTGCCCGGGGTTCTGGTGCAGGAGGAGAGGCAGCATTCAAGTCCCCTGGTCTTTGAAGGCTTTCCATGAGATATAAAGGAAGTTCCTTAATCTCCTTGTTCCTCACTTTTATATCTGTAAAACAGGCATGCCAGCTTTTTGGGAGGGCTAAATGCATTGAAGCTTGGGAGGGCTTCAGCTCCCATCCTAAGTGTTCTCATTTAGATGGTAGTTTCTGCTGTTGCTAACCCGTTTGTGCTGCTGCTGCTCTCACAGCAAGGGTGACAAGGTGTCTCCTTACTCCCTGTTGACCTGCTAGTGCAGTGCTGGACCTTGCCCACTGGCGCTTGGGTGCTCCAGGAACCAGATACCAAAGGCACGCTCAGTTCTGTGCTTACTCAGTGGGCTTCTTATTGGACCTGTGTGGAAGGATGTCTTTCTTTCCAGGGAGGAATAAAAGCAGGGGAGAGGAGTGCTGATCTAGAGAGAGAAGGGTTGCCAGACTGATGTTACTGGAGTGAATCTGGTGGAGAGTCACCAAGATGGCCAGAGGGCTGGAGCACATGAAGTACCAGGAGATGCTGAGAGAGCTAGGCTTATTCAGCCTTTGGAAGAGAAGGCAAAAGGGAGACTTCATTTCTGCCAGCAGACTACCTAATGGAAGGTTACAGAGAAGATGGAGCCAGGCCTTTCTTGAAGGTGCTAGGTGAAAGGATGATAGGGAATGCAGGACATTCTGTTTAGATATTACACATCATTTCAGCACCATAAGGGTGGTCAAACACTGGCATGAGTTGTCCAGAGAGGTAGTAGTGACTCCATCTTTGGAGATATTCAAATTGGTCATGGTCCTGGGGTGAGACCAGATGACCTCCGGAGGTACCTTCAAACCTCAGTTATTCTGTGAATCTGTGACATGTTTGAAGTAATCTGTAGGGCAATAGCAGCAGGTGGCAAATGCCATGATCTCTTGAAGCCCAGGCTATGAAGATGGCTTATTGACATTGAGGGAAAGGATAAAACCCCATTCTCCTGCAGCACCACTTTTACTGAAGGAAACAACATATTCTTGGCCTGTCAAGCTGTATTTCACTTTGGACAAGGCCAATGCACAAAGGAGCTAGAGGTGGAGCTGCATCTTTGACAGCTGTTTGTCCTGAGACGTACCAGATGCCTACAAGCACTGCTGGGAGCAGTGCATTGAGGCCCTGTAGTCAGAACTGGCCACTGAAGCTCCAGGCCTGTGACGTCCTGGCCTTTGATCCTTACTAATGCTCAGACTACTAGCAGTGACGAAGAGGACACTAGTGAGCATCACTACGCTGGTCATTAGTCAAGATTATTGGGGCCACGTGAGTTGATGCATGAGACGGATTTCGTCTCACCTTACACCAGCTCTCTGAGGCAGGGCATCAGGCCTGAACTGTCTTGTTGGATTCTCCCTGTCATCAGTGAAAAGAGGTACACCTCCATCACATGTTTCAGCTCATCCTAAGGTACATGTGTAAGCTTGGTGAGTTAATGGTGTTGATGATGGTATACTGTCTTTCCTTGCCAGCTGGAGAATGAGACACTAACTAGGGGATTAGAGGGGGAACCAGCCTAGACCAGACCCATGGCAGTAACCCTTTTTGGTGTTGATGCTGAGTGTACTTTAAGAAGTTGACTTTTAGAGGCCTACTCCTGACACAATGTGCCGGTATCCTCACCTACTCCTCTTTCAGAGTCCTGTTTTGTTCCTGGGGAACTGAAGAGTTCCTCTTCCTGCAAAAGAGCAGTCACCTTGGGTGGAAAAGCAAGAACACCACAACTAGATTTGCAGTGGCCAGGCTACTGAAGGCATCCATGCTCCTTGTTCTCTCCCACTTGCTTCTTCCTTTCTCCAATTCCAGACACCTCTCCAACACCCTCACATCTGTTCAAAACAGCATTTACCAGTTTGTTTGCTGACCTTCCCTCCTGTGCTGTCGGAGGCTCCTTCCCCTTCTCCAATGGCACCTACCATGTTATGTGCTCCAGGGCCAGCCTTGCAGGGCTCCAGAAAGGCTTTCCTTACCATTTACAGAGAGAAGAGCACATCACTATTCAGTTCTCAAAGACAACCTGTGTTTTGGTCAAGAAAATAACTAATTTGCCTTATTAGTGCAATAGGGCTGAGAATAAAGCTGAGAATATTGGGCTACATCTAGAAAAGCTATTTCAGTGAAAGGTACTTCAGTACAAACCTGACAGATACGTTTTTTATCAGTAGAAATCTCAGAATAACATTTTGGAGGATATCCAAAGTTGCTGCTGCTGCAGCAGTAGGCTGTTTCCAGGGAAAGCTGTCTCTCACACAGTTCTCCTAATGAAGCAGAAATACTGGTAGCCCTCACACCCAATATGCTTTAATTCATTGTAAAATGACATTAATGGGGAAGCAAACTTGAGCTTGTCCACAGGGTACATGAAATCAAATTTTACATACAGAAATTATTCCACCATTGCAAGGCAAAGCTCTCCCTGGTTTTTAAATATGTGATTATGCACTTTCAGCCCTGCATAATGTCACGAAGAATAACAGCATTTCATCTCTTGTTGGGGTTCTCACATCTTTGCAATATGATAGCCTTTTTGCTGTTTGGTCATAGAGATTCAGGCGGTGTCCTCTACCAGTGAGACTGCTTTTAAGGGCACAAATGCTATCTACTATTCCTCCACATGGTCCTCCCAAATTGCTACTCAGCAGTACTTCAGTCCTGTGGCCTCTGCTCTGTACCAGTCTCCCAAGCTGAGATGCTAGACTGGTGAACTGCATATATCATATTCCAGACAACAAGCTGTCAGCCAACTCCATCACTAGCAGTGTCTGGCAGTCTGACAGGTCCTGAAGCCAAAGGCACATAGATGAAAAGGCTGGAAGGGGAGAGCAGAGCCTGGGAACTGCTCTGGAGGTGGCGTCTCCAAATTGGAGCCTCATGGAAAATCTTTTTGCTATCATAGAAACTGAATAGACGTAATAACTACCTGTTACTTTTCTCATCTCCAACAATTCAGCATCTAAAGTGACCTGACCTATAAAGGTATTTGCATTAAGTATCACCTGATATTTGGAGATGTGGGACTGGAGGAAAAAAAGAAGAGAAACTCCTGAAGCTCTTGTGAAAGCTACTGAGCAAATGGGAGTTTACTAAGAAGTGGGAAGCATTTCTCTGGGATGAGCAGCGAGGGAAGAGAGGCCATGAGGAGATCATTACCATGGAGCTGGCCAAGCAAGAGTTCAATATAGACATAGAAGAAAAACCCAGCATGGTGGATCTGGGCCTTGCTGTGCCCTGGCAAGCTACAGAACTAGTAGAGAAGGAGGTTGTGCATGCACATTGCTCCTGGAAAGCATTTTCCAACAGGGCTTTTCTTCATCTGCTGCTTCATCGCTTCTTGATGGTCCTGGTGGTCACACTAGTGTGTAGCTTTACCCATCCCACAACCCCCTGGGAGCAGCAGTTGTTGCTTGAATCCCATGTCACAGCCCCTGTCACCAGACAGCACAAATTTCGGCCCGTGAGGACTGAGTGCCATCAGTCCCTCTCATGCCTCCAGGCTACAGGTTTTCAAACACCCATGAGAAGATCAGGCCAGTTACAATTACAGATTTTTGCAGAGAATCAGAAGCTTTTGGGAACTGAAATGTCCTTTGTCCTTCAACTCAACCCTCTGCTGTTTATGCTTTCAGATATGAAACAAATATATACATATTAATTTGGGTTTTTTAAATGATTCTTGCCTATTAGTAAAGTGCTGCTATACTATGAAAGCCTGTCTGTTATTGCTTTTAAAACTCTGAGAACTGCAAAGGATCTGTAGAGCTCTCCGGTTGGCCAGGCACTAGAAGAAGTTTTATAAATTCACAAAAACACAGATGGCGTGAACAGGTTCTGCTAGGCTTTTGAACTTCACAGGCAGGGAAAGCAGCCATGATGCAGTTTGATAACTCAAGAAGTTACAACCATTTTGCAGAATAACCCAGCATGACTTTAAGACACAACTCTATCAATGCCTTTCAGAGACAGTCCTTGTACTACACCTGACATCTCCCTGAGAACATCTGTCACTCTGTGTATCATGAATAATAGTTTTAGAATATTTTTACAAATATATCCCTCATTTTAAACAGCTTTGTTCAACCTATTTAAAGAGTAAAGACGAGAAGAGTATGAAAAACTAACACTACCAAGTAAAAACACCCCATGAAGCCCAGAAAACCATGGCAACACTGTAGTTTTACCATGCAGCATGAACCAACAAGAAGCAAATGTCAGGTGAGGCCTGTGTCCAAAGCATTTTCGTCATTCATCATAGCTCCACAAGACATCCTGGTTAATACATAGGGGTGACTGTCATTTAGGGTTTGCCACCTTGTGGGTTGTTGGACATGTCCTGACAAGCTGTGATCTTGTACGTCCTGTGCCTTGCTCAGTGTCACAGCTGTCGTGCAAAATGCAGGAGAGCAATTATAACCGTGGGTCGGTGCTGCTCAGCTGACTCAGCCTGCGACGTAACAACCCCGTCCGCACCCCGTCCCCCAAGGCCCGCTGCCCTGGGCTGGCACTTGCAGCACTGGTTTCCATGATCCGACTGTGTCATAAAAAGCATGAGCAGCCAGGGAGTCGCGGAGGAAGGTGGGAAAGTGAGATGGGAAGATGGGAACTGAAATCTCTGAGCACAGAAGGAATGATGACATGCTGATATCCTCTTTGATAACTGTACTGGCAAACACCTTGTTTCTTTTACTTTAGGGAAACCAGGTGAGAGTCCATGAAATTTCTACCGTCCAAACTTCTCCAGCTAAACCCTGCTGACATTGGCCTTATTACCTTCAATGAACTGAGGCCAGACCACGGAGCATAAGCAAGAAGTATACCTTCTGGCTGTCAAAAGTGAGTATATGGCAAATCAGAGACATTTAGGTTTTGCCTACTAGGAGATCCTTTGGATAGAGAGCAATTGCTAACTGCCCGAGTGCTGGCCAGCCTTGTTAGACACGGTAGCGGTTCCCTGTAATGGTGCAGAAGTATCCTTATGCCAGCAGCTCCCGCGCTCAGCCAGCTTGGGGTGCTTTGGTTGGCAGCAGATGGGCCGCCAGCAGAGCTGCAGGTGTCTGCGCAGCGACTGCCACACACCTGCGAACAGGCGAGGGCTCCTGCGGGCCAGCCCTGCCCAAGTGCCGCGCTCACTGCTGCTGGCCACGCCAGGTTACGCTCCTCTCCTCAACAGCTGACGTTTGCTTCTTCAACCTAGAACTGAGGCTACGCAGAAGGAAGCGGCATCAGAAACTATCCTTTTGGCAGCAGCTGCTCCAACGCGTTGTCTTCTCTGTTGTTCTTGTCCTCTCGCCATATCTGAGTGCAGGTGCAGTTTGCAAAGGGAAAGAGAAAGCTGTAGTGGCTGCCACCAAAACCAGTGGTAGGGCTGTTACAGCGGATGGGGGTTGGCTTGCAGAGTCACATCACCTCCACTGGGGCTGATGGTCAGGGGGGAATGCAGGAGAAATTCACTGTTGGGGGCTGAACGCTGTGGTAGCTGATATTTATTTCTGACTGCCACTGCCACAACACAGATCTAACATGACCTCTAAGTAGTCTGCAAATGCTGCTACCCACGACCCCCCCAAAAAAGCTTCATAGGAAAATGGTTCAGATTTGGGACCGGAAATCTATCCATCACTGACTGCACTAAAAAGTAGTGCCACAGTTCCCTATAGCTAAGGTAGGGATAAGCATACCCCCCTTCCTCCAGCCTTGACTGGGGGTGTAGCAGTTGCTGTGTAGCCCCTGCACGCTGCCTCCATTTCTCCCCTGCAGCTAAAACATGTAGCTGCAGCTAACTCAGACTCTTTCCAAAACAGGGGCTATTTTGTAGGTGTTCACAAAGCCCCATACCACAGCTGGGCACCCAATAGCGCCTGAAGTGTCCAAAGATGAGCAAAACCAGGAGGATTTTGCCCAAGCTGGGGGAAGAGGAAAGCGGCAGCGGTCCGTGCCATGCTCCTGCTGGCCGTTCCCCTGCTGGCCCTGGATTCCCAGAGATGCAGGCTGCTGCCCGAGGACACCATATTGTGAAAAGGCCGTTGTTAAAACACCAGCAGCAGCACGTCCCTCGGCTACACGTTCTCATGCACTGTGCCTCTGCCTTAGCTACCCCCAGGGGTCGGGGCTGGGGGCGACTGACCCCTTGCAGAAACCGCTAACCAGCAGCCAGGGGCCGTGTGCTGCGGAGAGGCTGGGACACGGTATGGCAGCTATCTGTCATGCCGAGAACAGCTTGGAGAAGGTCAGGGGCTCGGCTGTCATCATGCAGGCGCGAGCCTAATTTTTGTAAATTGCTGCTGCTGCTGTTTTTTTAGCTCGGACAGCTCTTGCAGTGATATTGCCGGTGATGCGGGAGTAACCTCTAGCATGCACAGCAGATCTTTCAGGATGTTACAACAGCTTAGCTTCCCCTGGGAGAGATTATACAACAGTAAGCTGGTGTTTTATATTTAATGTGTAGTAAATTAGATAAGGAGCCCAGCATTCACGCAGTTCAAGAAGAAAGGTATTATCCATGAGCCCTGACATTTTCCCAAGGCTTTGCAATGCCATGGCATGAAGTGACTGGTCAGAACTGATCCCTTTTCTCCCTTGGTACATCTTTCTCTTAACTAGAGTGGATTCTCCAGTGTCTGTTACAAACCACCAGGTACAAACCTTCCCACTGGCCTCTTTTCAAGACTCACGCCTTGCCCTCAAAGCCATCCCTGCAGAGGCTCCACTCGTACCAGCGACCCACACATTACCCCTGCCTGCTCTGAGGGTGGCTCTTCGTGTGCTCCCCTCATGCCACCAGCTCTTGTGTGCATGTCCTCCTCTCTCCCAGCAGGTGCCTGTCCCCGTGCTGCAGCCAGCTGCTGCCCAACCCTGTTCCCCTCCAGCTCTTCCCACCCTGCTGTGGCTTTTTGAAGCAGATGCCACCAAGGCTCAAACACGTGGAGCACCTCGGAGGCATGGGAGCATGACGCTTCCCATGGCTGGCATTGCTGAGTGCTGCTGCAGCTCAGTGCACTGATGACAGCCTGCAGAGGAGGTTGATGACCACAGCTGTGTTTGGTACAGGCAGGGCTCTGTACATTCCTGTTTGCTCCTGTTGGCCCCAGCTGACGGCCCAAGCGAGCCTGGCCAGGCGGAACGGGCCAGCTCCAGCAGCCATTGCCTGACCAAAAAGCACCGTTCGCTTGGCTGAACAAGTTGCTCCACTTGCTTGGCTGGCTACCAACGCACAGGCAAGGCCGGGCGTAAGTACACTCGTTATGTCAAAAGCTAAAGACTGTGAAGCAGAGTGGGGCTGTACTGTGCAGGGAAGCCCAGGCAGGTGGGAACTGTTCAGATAACACGGGTTCCTTCCTAGGACGTCACCATTAATTGCAGGTATCACCCTTCCCCTGCAGGTCTCACCCTGCCTCACTGCAGGCATGCGGTCACGTACCCCGAATCCCCCAGCCCAAGCCCCATTGCACTATAAACAAGGGCTTTGTTTTGAATTGATTATTTTGTGCACCAGACCACAGCTATCGTCCCTCTGTGCCCTTCGGGTGTGAAGTCTGGGCTTCCCCCTCCGTGTAGTGACCAGTCTCGACTATCCTCAGGGAGGAAGGAAAGTTTTCCCCTCCCTCCTGCCTTCCCTGCGGCCACTCGCGTTGTCATGGCAATTCAGATGCTCCCGCGCAGCAGGCGCTGGGCACACCTCCAGGTTTCGGTGAGTCTTTGCTGGACGTGTCAGCCAGGTGCTCCAGAGCCAAATCTGCTCACCAGATTTCTGTGGACCTCATGCTTTCACCTGTGTTTCCATGCCCAGAAGGAGGAAGGTGGGAAGCTGGAGGCATGCTTGTCAGATGATTTTCCTTGCGATCACTTTGTTTTTAGCTGCTGTGATTGCAGGGCAGATGAGCACCAAACCCTCCCAGGGCAGGGGCTGTTGCTCCTCTCCTGCCTCAGGCATTGGTGTGAGATGGAGAGCTGCCCATCAAGCAGACCCAGGACCCCATGCGTGGGTATGGTACCTCATGAGCTTGCTCCATGCCTGGGCCTGGCATGGGCGACACATCCCACCTGCCCTTCCTGCCCGCTCCCACTGCACTTCGTTCCTCTGTCCTGGATGGTCAAGGTGCATTTCAGAGGGCGGACGTGTGGGTCTGTAGAGGGGGAGAGGTTTCCAAGTCACTCATGGGAATCAGCTGGTCTGAGAGATCAAGGAAGGGAAAAGGATATATGTGTTTGCAAGATTTCACCCCAAAGGTGGTTTTCATCCCCACATCCCACAAACTTCCTTATGGTACTGCCTTGATGAACAGATGGGTCAGATGCATGTGGTGGGGCTCTGGGCAGAACATCTGGATGCTGCTCTGCAGCTCCTGCTATGAGAAATATTGCCGCTCTGTCCCACACGGTCGAGACTCCCAGTTTACAGCTGTGAAGTTTCTGGATTTGCAGTTACCAAGGGAAATTTCCTCTGCTCCCTCTGTCTCCTTTACCTCCTCTCCCACCTGCCCCATGTATCTTCCTCTCATGCAGAAGATGCGAGGCTGCACAGGATGGTTACTGCAGAGTCACTGCGGTGACTGGTATCGGTATTGGAGGCTGTGGGTTACAGCTTCTGGACCTGCTCTGCTGTAAGTCTGTGTCTGCTGTTGCCCAGAGTAACCTGCTTCTTTCTCCCAGGCACCAACAGTCAAATACGCACAGCTGGGAGGAAAATGATAGCCCCAAATGATAGCCCCAAATGATAGCCCACTGTTTAGGCATGGGTCGCCAGAAGCCATACGGTTTAAATGCTAGATGCCAGGATGTTTTATTTTTCCTTATTCCACTTCAATGTGCATTTTAATATAATATTAAATTTGTTGGCACCTGTCCACACAGTGGCATGAATAACTAATGGAATGACCTATTCTTGAATAACTCCCATGGGGACTCACTATTCCTAAAAAAAGGGGTTTAATTCTGAATAAAAAAGTTTTGGACTAAAATCCCTTTTATTCTGGAGCAAAGTACCTATTCAGACAGCCATCTTGGGGCAGTGTTTCCTGCAATAGCTATGCTGGTCTGTTTTTCCGTGAAGACACTGGGTCTGTGTGTAGGTTACTGAACAACGATGCTGACACCACAAAACATGCTGTTCTGGCAAGTTGGGCTGTGAATGACAGTAACATTAGTTGCTTGGGAGATCATGTCTCCTGCCTTGACTGGGGCTCTAAGCTTAAAGGATGCCTGTCCTTAGCAGCTCTGGGAAAGGCGAATGATAGGCTCCTTCTGCCCCAGGATGAGACAAGTGCCATCTCTCTGGAAATATTGTGAGCGTCCAGACTCAAGGGATTTTCAGCCCTGCAAACAGGTATTACATATGCAAGGAGCTGCAGGAAAGTAACCTGCTTTATAACCCGCAAGCTACCTGATGTTAAGCAAGTTATCTAGAGT
Organism: Dromaius novaehollandiae; assembly: GCF_036370855.1. Taxonomy (NCBI): domain Eukaryota; kingdom Metazoa; phylum Chordata; class Aves; order Casuariiformes; family Dromaiidae; genus Dromaius; species Dromaius novaehollandiae. The sequence continues at coordinate 195,419,959 of NC_088098.1, forward strand.
ATACCCTGACTGTAGAGTAAAGCAGTTTTATTGTTGCTGGATAGTGCCTTTTTCTTATACAAAATGTTAGGGGTTTGTTGTGCATTTTTTGAATAGCAATAACACTTCATAAAGAGTAAACAGATGACAGTTCTTTTCCTGTGTTAGCTTTGGCATAGATCAGTCTTCCTTGTAAAATAACCTCTTAAATTAAGCTAATGAGGTTTCAAACTAGGCAGGATATCGTTGCACGGAGTGGAGGGAAAGGAAGAACAAGGTGTGAATCACTGGTTGGAGAGGTGTGATTCAGCGGTGGAGAGGGATGCTTACCAAAGAGCTACGCGAACAGAGCATAGTTAAATGCAAAACAGTCAAGTACAAGTTTTCTCTGCCAAGATATCCTCGTAATGCCCCTTCCGAAGCTCACGTGTGGGTGATCATGCCAAGGTAACTCGCGTGGAAAAGGGTTACAAAGGCTGTTGATTCCGTGCTGTTTCGGGTCGGAGGTCCTAGAGAGGCACCAAATCGAGGGGTGGATTGGCCCAGAGGGAAGGGGACCTGTTGAACTGCCTTTGGGCAAAGGCCACGTGGGCACAGACCTTCACCTCCTGGGAAGGCAGGTGAGGAGGTCTGCGGCCCCACTGGGGTTTGCAGCCAAAACCCGACGCTGGCTGTCTGAGAGATGCTCTGGGTCAGGGCTGCCACCTGTGAAACGGTCCGGACAAAGTGCCAAAGCCCTGCTACAGAGAAGGGCACAGTCAAATGCTGCAGCATCACTGGGGCCCGCGTGATCCCCGCACTGGAGGCGAGGATATGGGCTGCCTGGGACTCATAACGGCGAAGGAGAATGGGGTGTGCACACTGCTACGGCTGACCTCAAAAGCCACCCTCCCAGATCCCTTAAAAAGATGGTCTTGCTGACACAGGCTGACTGATTAAAGCCCCTGGTGAAGGGCAGAAATGAAGTCAGCGTGTTTATTCTCAGTCTCTCATGCAAAGCAGGCGACATGATGGAGCAGCGTGAGCTCGGGGAGGTGCAGCTGCCTCTGTTTACTGCACTGGTGCCACAGGCCGGGGAAGGGAGGAGGAGGAATCTGCCACACATTTCTACTTTTATTCTCTGCAAAGATTCACACAAATATGACATGCCAAACTTTGCACATATGTTTGTTTTGGGGATTTTTCAGAACATAAGACACGGTGGTTATAGCTGTATTATGACTGCAACGTGCCCTGGGCTGTTCTCTGGCTCCGAGGCCAGCTGGGTTGGGGTGTCCCACGCCTCTGTGATTAAACTCTCCATCCCCCAGTGCAGGGTGGCTGCACTCAGGCTGTTAGCTAGGAAAGATCCTTGGCCCATGCTAACCCCCATGAGTTGTTTGGAAGAGCCCTACCTGGCATGGGCTAGCTTCATTTGCTAATATAGACACAGCTAATAAGTATCACTACAGGACTGACAAGATATTTAAAGGAATATTCCAAATTTCTGTCCACACTACGTGCATTTTTCCTTGGTTTTGTGAAATACAACATCATAAAACCATGGTGAATGCTAATGTTTATCTGCAGAAGAAATGAAAAGGGAGGAGCTGTTTGGTGGATTGACCCTGGGCACTGGAGATGCTGAGAGGGGCTGCTGGAAGGAGCAGAGCTCAGACCTTACACTAAATAAGGAGCTCTGATGTGCCTTTAAACTGGGCAGAACTGGGCCCCAGCAGAGAGTCTGCATTATGTGACTGAGAACAGGCCTTCTCAGCAAGCCACCCTTCCCCTGTGAAGCACACGAGCCTGCAGGTAACCCTGAGCAGCTGAGTCAGCCTCAAAGCTGACTCCAAGCAAGCAGCGCCTGAACTCAAAGTCATTGCACATACTAGGTAATTCAACACGCAGTTTTATTCTTGGAAAACACTACGGACCGCTGTATCCCCCCCTGCATGTCGGTCCTGAGGACAGGAGAGGGACAGGTCCTGGGAGGGGCAGAGGCTCTGAGTGCTTTAATTAGTTTGAGGCAATTCATTGCTCCATCCTTTCACTGGGGAATAGCAGCCAAAGGCTTTTCTTCTGGGTGGGAGGAAGGGAGAAGAGGGAGTCTCCAGGGAGTAAGCTACAGCGGCAATAAACTTTACCTGTTACTCTGCCATACCTCCCCGTTCAGACAGTCTTACTGTGTGTGTCTAACAGGGGCTGAGCTTGGGCTGCCTCTCTTCGAGGCATTCCCACAGCATCAGGCTGTGCCTCATGTTTATTTAAAAGAAAAACAGGCAGGCAGAAGAAGTGCTGAAGCAAAAACCCGCAGTGTGCATAACAAAGCGCAGGAGTTGCTATGTACAACGCACTGCCAATTGCATAGTCAAGTAAATAGCCCCAAGGCGCTAGTGACTTGAACACTGCATTTGCTTGTCTGAAAAATGATTCTATTTATTGAACATTCATTTTACACTTGAGAGCTAAAAACTTCCTTTTCCCACCTTCTGTTGGAGACGCACGCACCTCCGGCATGTAACCGAGAGTAAGCTGTTTCTCCAGGGGAAAGCAGTTTAATGACTCATGGAAATTCATTCTCTGCTCAGCCTATGGGCTATGACGTTCATGTGGAAACAGCTTGGTGTTTTATGAATAGAGCCCCTATAAAAATGTAAAGGTCTCTGACTTGGGGCTTTATGGAAATTGCATGAACAGAACCTCAAGGACAGCCACGAAAATAAAAGTTTTCAGAGTGTGTTTGTGTCAAACCCTATCAGCACGTCGGAGTTCAGACGAGGTTTTGTTCACGCGTGTGCTGCAGTCGGGGGTTTCTTTACTGGCGTATGGTTTGGTTTTGTGTTGGTTTGAGGAACCTAGGAGGAGCCTCTGAAAGGCTTGAGAGCTCCCCCTAACCTCAGGGAGAAGATTATAACGTTTCAGCTGATCTCTGCGTGCTGCCCAAAGCGGTCACCACGGCTCACGCCTTCCCAGCTGGGGCATGGATCTGTTCTTCACGGCATCGAGGACACTGCCGAAAAGCATGTGGTCAGTTTTGAACCCAAATTGCTGACTAGATTTCAGGACTGCTTGGAAAAAAGCTGCTGAAGTTTGCTGTAGACGTCTTTCCTGCCTCCACGGAGCTGACGCGTGTCCGTGAGGGCTGCAGAGCTGCCTGCGGCCTCGCGCGAGGGGTGCGGAGGTGGGTGCAGGCTGGTGGCTTCCTCCCAGCGTGGCAGCCTGGCCCCGCGGCCACACTGCCAGCTTTCGACCCTCCTTGGGTCAGAGGAGACAGCCGTACTCATGGCTGTGGGATGGCAGCTCTGGGAAATGGAGTGGCACGGCAGACCCCTAGGAATGAGGCATGTCTAGTCACCAAACAAAGAAAAAGGGTGTTTTCCCTGGGCCCATCTGCTTGGCTAAGAAAGCCGTCTGCCGCCTGCGCCTCCTTTTGTTTAAACTTTTTTTAACTGTGTGCAATACTCTGTATGTGAGACGCCCCGACACAACAGTTCGGCAGAAGCCAGCCCATGTTTCCTTCCCTGGAGCTGCGATGCCTTGAGGCTACCTGAGATGGGGACGTCTCGAGATGCCACCGTGGCTGGCGGTCCCAGCACATGGCACTGTCCCCAGCCCCGCGTCCTCACCTCCCCGCTGCCTCACGCTGCGGAGGGCTGACCTGCAGCTGTGCTGCCGCAGCAGATGTCAGACCTTGCTGTGAACAAGGTTGGGCTATTTTTAAATTTTTGCTGGGCTGCTTTCAGGCGATGCTGTTTCCCAGTGCAGGGCACAGCACGGTGGGGCTGTCTCTCTGTGGCTGGGAGGACACGGGGCCTGGGCTGGCTGGGAAGGGGGCTTCGGCACTAATGTCCCTGAAAGCTTAGTCTTGTGAAGCCCCATCCTGCGGTTTCTTGCCTTGTGCTAACCGATGCAACCTCACTTTTATTTTCTCTGAGGTTAAAGAACAAACTTTTTTTAATTTTAGCTGTCAGGACCAGAACTAGGGAAATGGCAGTGTGATGCAGAAGGACGGCTCCCCCATGAGTGTGGCAGGGTGACACCGCATGCCTGTGGGAACCGGCTGTCACTCACAGCCAAGCACTAACCTCGTGCAAAAGGCCCGCAGGACCATAGCTTACGGGTACAAACATTCATGCCTGGGGCCTGTTGCCCTAGGAATTAGCCTGAGGCAAAGAAGGACTATTTGGATCCTGGAGCCAGCGTGTGGGAAATGCTTGTGTCAACCTTTCCAGAGGGGTGCAGCTAAGCTGCAGGAGCTGGACGATGCTGGGGCAGATGGGGGCATTTTGGGAAGGGTTGTGGTTCACTTTATTGGTTACAGAGCTGTGCTGGACCCAGCTTTCCCTCTTACCTTCACTTCGCTGACTGATATCATTTAAGGCAGCTGTTTTCCATTGTACCGTGGCGTATCCCCTTGCAAACGGGGAGAGAGGCCTCTGTGGCAACAGCTGTTTGCTAAAACAAGCCAGGGCCTGACTCAAGACCCTCGTCTCCGAGAGGGAGACCAGAGAAATCCAACCCAGGCCAGGTGCACGCTCAGGTCCAATATATAAGGAGAGGCATTCAGAGGGCAGGTCTCAACCGGGGCACCTGGGAGATGGCTCCGGCTCCTAGTCCAAGGAAGTCATGTAGCTCCTAACTGCATTTCTAAATGAGTTGTGGGTAGGCACCATTCCCACCTCCCTCTCCTTTAGTGGAAGGAAAATGAGGCACATGGAGGTAGGAGGGAGCCTTTGGACACCCTGGTGAGTTCCTTGGTCTGGATGATCAATGCATGGCACACCACAAAGTGCATCTGCCTTGGGGCTTGGCTTGGCCAGAAAGATGAGGTGTGGAGGCAGGAGTGCAGGCAAGCCTGTAACCATGCCCCAGAGACTCCAGTTTTTATGGTATTTGCACAAACATCCATTTGCTTGTGCGACAAAACCTTCCAGAACAAGTGCCTACCTGAGTAAGCGCCCTTGGCACAGGGGAACGGCTGCCTGCACCATCTCAATGAGCATGCTTCAGAGGGCCTCAGGAAACTTGGCCATCACTGTCTTCCTAACAGGGGTAGCATTTTCCTGAAAGCACTTCTATGCGTGCCCAATAGGTAGAGAGATTGCTGCATAGTGACTCTCTACAACTGTAGCTGGCAAAAGAGAGTGCCTCGCACAAACAGGGATCAACAGGAGGGCTACCAACACCCTCCTATTAACAGCACAACATAAGGGCTTGTGCTGGAATAGCAGCATTAGAGATCTGTACAGGGCTTGCTGTAACTGTGAAATGAAAGTCCTCACTTTTCTGCGTTTTCCAAATATCGTGAGATATGTAGTGCTGCAGAAATACATGTCCTGGATTTTAAGCATCATGTCGGTCTGTATTAGGAAAAATAGCATTGCATCTCCTGGGTGTCACAGGAGGTGATGGAACGGTGTTGCAGCTTCAGTGTGCTTCCCGAGGCTGTGATGCATCTTGGCTTGCTCATGGCCAAACTCTTCTGCCACGGCCAAAACCAGGAGCATATATATGTGACATGCTTCTAATTCCACTGACATGCATGACACCTACCCCAAAATGATCTGCTCTCCTGTTATCTCTGGGACTGGTGGTTTTTCCTTCCCCCGTGTTTTCTTATGAACATGGTGGAGAAACAATGCAAGAAACTGCAGTCACTTTTCTATCCTAGCTGTGCAAAATAGCACAGAGGTTGCCAAATTAATTGTCATAGTTAATTATTTTTCTCAGTTTGTTCATGCTTCAAGGGGCCTCTTCCCTGCTGACTTTTCAGAGTGCTGAGGTGTGGAAAATTGGTGCAGTCTCCTTCAGTTTTTGCAAGCGCTGGGAGAGTTGGGATGTGTGTTGCAGATGAAAATATGATAGTTGTGGTCTGTGCTTGCCATCTGATTTCTTCTAGAGTCCAAGCCTTCTGGGAAGTATCTCAAAATGCAGATAACTTGTTCTGAAAGCTAGGATTTAGATTCTGCAACTGACTTTAGGAGAGAGAGACAGAAAACACCTGTGGCCAGAAGATGGACTCTTGAGGTATGCACCCGTCTTTGCCTTTGGGAAGATAGCACAGTCACTGCTGAAGTCAGCATGGGCTTTAAGTCTGCGTTTATTTTCCACCTGAGGGTGTTAATCACCTAACAAATTGTCTAAGTCCCAGGTATTGGAAGAGAAAGGAGACAAATCATTTCTGGGCTAAAATTTCTATCACTGACCTTCATCATTCCGGTTTCTGTAAAAGTCAGGCTTCCTCCAATCTATTTACTGCAAAATGATTTGCAGAAAATACCTTTTTAACAAGGTCATGCCCTTTCTTGCTACTCTGTGATGTATGAGGAAATCCTGACCGTTCTCACTTTTTTGCTTTAACCCAAAAGCTGGTATTCGGACAGGGCTGGTGGAGGGGGGGGGGGGGGGCATGACAGCCTCATGTGCCTTGGCAGCTGATCTGCTGCAGTGAATGAAGGTGAATGGTGTTTACCTTGTTTTTAGTGTGAGTGGCACAGATTTTCTCCAGCTCATCCTGGCCAGTGAGTTCACCTGTTATTTCCCTGTCAGCTAGATGGGGGGACTCAGCCTCCGGTCCGGCCCAATGTGGGCACTGTGGGTGGCATCTGCCCACGCATCCTTCCTCTGTGGGAAAGTCAGTGGCCTCGGCTAGAGCATCCTGCAGGCTGCACTGAGCCCCACTGGCTGGCTGCAGCCTGCGAAGGGTCATCTGCAGCCTGCGGACACCCTCATCATCTCCAAAATGACTGACCCCAGCATTTCTGTTGCTCAGATTGTGAACTGCTTTGGAGAAATGGCAGACAGGTTCTGTGCTGGCCCTGGTCTGCATGACGGCACTGCGGATGAGGAGCAGGGGCAGAAGACAGCGTCTGCTATCATCTTCTGTATTATTTTCATGATCTCGGTGTGCGAAAGTATCTGCCTTACCTTTGCATGTAATGTGTAAACAGCCGCCACTTGCCGACAATGTTTTCTGTGTTAAGCAGGGTGGAGCTGCCCTCTACTGTTTCGATTACGCACAACTGTCCACCCGTTTATTATTTAGAAAATAAAGGGCCAGCATTGATACACCCCTCTGCAATAACCGGGCTCCTTGGGAATGAGTCAGTCTTCCTTAGAACTCCACATATACATGTGGAAGTGTTCAAAAATGGCATTTCTACAGTCTGGCAGCTTCCCCAGGCTCAGTCATCTGCTGGACCACAAATGAAAAAATAAAATCAGAACTGGAAGCATAGGGGCATTTGCACTGCATGGAGAAGGCGAGAAAATGGAGACCATGGTGCAGATTCTGAGGTGCTCTCGTGCCGCTGGATGCTATTTATGCTTTGGGGGTTTCCTGATGTTTACATGACATCCCCAGCCATTTCTGTTCCTGGCAGAGGACATCTGAACCATAGGTGGTTTAGTGGGATCTAGATCTGAAGTCCCTTGAATAGAATGAGAGAAAGTACATTTAAATACTAGTTTTTTAAACAAATCTCCTGTTTTGTCACAAAGAAGAATTTGTGGTTTCATGCAGGTGCAATCAGTGGTCAATGAATGCATTTAAGTGAACAAAAGAGAAAGCAGAAGGTACGAATTCCTACACCTATTCTGCATCACTTGTATGGTTTTTGGCTTTGGAGTCTCAGTGCAGCAGAAAAACACCAATATGGGTATGCAGTCAGTGGAGCCTCCAGCCTGCACAGAGGACAGCGCTGTTGACTTCTGTGCTCTCCGTTGGAAATGGCTGTCTGAGTTTGCAGAACAAGGGGTCCTAGTAGCTCACACACATCACTTGCAAGGTGGCAGTAGCTTTCCAGAACCTGGGATTTTTCCCTATGGCTCTGTAAAGAGAGGCACTGAAAGAAAATAAATGGAGAGGATGGACTGAGAGAAGCAGAAAGCACTGAGGGATGAGACATGTGAGATGTTCAACCATATTGTCCAACGGAGACTTCAGGTCCATAACGGTGGGAGGAGGCATCTCTGTTTAGGTTACTTCTGTCTAGTTTAAGTTCCTTCTCTTTCCTTTCCCGTGTGACCCCCCAGCAGGCTCAGCTCCCACTGAAGGAAGGGTGTTCAGCACTTCATTGGTTTGGCCCCTTACACTGTTTCATATTTGTTGTGTGGCCACTGAAGTAGCTTAGGTGCAGAGGGGTGACCGCAGTGTCCCTTCCCACCCTGCTTTCCTGTGAGTGACAGTTGTCCCCACTAATCCCCAGAATTCAGTGGTCATGTGTTGTTGTATGATGCTGCCAGTCTTGCAGCTGGACTGATGGAAGCAGAAGTCATTAGGGTGTCTGCAGGCTGCACCTGGAGAAGGCTTTACTGTGCTCCGCTGGGTGCGGACGGTGCTCCGCAGCCCAAATCCACCAGTGCAGATCTGCTACAGCTCTGGGGCCACAGCTGGCAACATACAGTGTCTCGTGCAAACTGCTACCATGCTCAAAGGAAAGTCCCCATGCCCTCAGCCACCTGCAGGACATCAGAAGCATGAACTGAGTGACCTCTGGACGCGGTCTTGGGCACTAAAGTGGAAGAATAGAGAAACCTTATTCCTATTGCTTAACTTGGAACAAAATGGATGATTTAAAACTAAACCATCGCCATTACACTTTCTAGTTTAACGTGATTCATGATAATTTGGCTGGACAACTGCAATTTGCACATATACCTTGGTGTCATTTCTGGAAATGGAAAAAATGTTATGTTGATTCAAGCTGCAGAATTATTAGTGGCCACTGAAGTATATAAATAAAAATAAGCAATATATAACTTGGATAACTTACCGAAAATAGTTTGGAACTGGAATGTCAAAGACAGCTACAGTTGCTGCTTTCAGGAAATTGAAGGTGCAATGGTTCGATGTTAAATATTTTAAACAAAACTAGTAATACAGCCATGTTTTAATTAAAAGTGCCTAGAGGTAATTAATTATTTTAACAATTCAAGTAGGAGATAAAAGTGAGGTTCTCACTCTTTCGTAAATCACTGTACTACATTGTGTTAGCAGGACACTGTTAAGGGAGGATCTTTTTCCAGAGAATGGAAGCATTATCCTGGATTTACAGATGGCAAAAAGAGATAGATAAAATTGTTGTTTTGTCCAGGGTCAGACATGATGACAGTAAGTCAGCACAGAGCCTAGGACAGAATGCCATCTCTGCTCCAGCTCCTGGACCTTTAGGCCTGGGTGTCCCATTTTTGCAATTTTCTGAGAAGCTACAGAATCAGAGATCTATACTCACTCCTGCCCCCGTACTGGTGCTTTGCATCTACTTTGCACTTGTTTTACATTAGAGGAAACATCTACAGGAGATCCCTGGCAGTGGAGACCTAGGGCCTGAGGCACAGGCACAGTCAGAAGAGGCCTATCAGCATCCTTTGCTGCTAATAATGGGTCTTCAGGGCAAAATGTTTTTGAGTAGAAAAACTTATTCCCATCTCGTAGCTGATGAAACCCTGACAGCTTCTATTCTACCTGACACTACCCTCTGGGGCTGGTGGCCAGTGGCAGAGATGACACAGCAGGTTACATGGGGTCTTGGCGTGATCAAGAATCACAGATGCTTTGTTCTTGCTTTTGCTGGAACTTGAGCACACAATTAAAGTTGTGTCTGCTTAAATACTTTACTGAAGGATTGTCTACATGAGAACTGGAGATACACTCTCCTTTTCAAAGCTCACAGATTCTCAGCCTTCCCTGGGTTAGAGCTACCTGAGAATATAGTATTAGTTCTCTGAATCTGGATGGGATGTGTATCTAGCTCAGCCTGGCAGCGACTGCTGCTCTGCTAATGTGGATTTCAGAAGAGAGTCCTCCTCCTACCCGTGCTTCCCATCTCAAAGATAACTGTAAGTCTCTGACACCATTTCTGCCCAGAGGGCAACACTGCAATAGCAGAAGTGATGAAAAAGTGAACAAAGCTGCTATTATTTATACATTTGATATCTGACTCTTGTTTATCAAAGTGGATATTTGTAGTCACTTCCCACCAGCCCCCCATAGGGAAGCACTGATACACATTGTGTGGTGTTTTCTAACTGTGCCAAGTTTTTCACCCAGCTGCACTGCTGTGAAGCCTTGCTCTTTGGCTCTTTGCTCATGCTAGTGGCTATGTGTAACACTGTAGATCCCACTATGTGCATAATTACCAACACAGATGTCTATGCCAATGTAGCAAATTAGAGGACAGATAGCACATGACAGCCTCTAATTGCACTGTCGGTCTGGGTGCTAGCACTAAGTTTTTTCTGTACTTGGTGAAGGTACTGTTGCTGGAGAAGAAAGCAGTGAGGACAGGAGGGTGGGGAGGGATTTATTCTCCATTATTGTGTCTTGGTCCCCAGTGTTTTTTAATTTGAAAAATGTTTTTTTTGAAGAGGGCCAGAAGAAGCATTAGATGAGAGATAATAAGCTGCTGGCTGGACCAGCATATGTTAGAGTTTCAATGCTAAGTGCTACCACACAGCCACTCCCGCCTGGGGCCTGTGCTGCGCCCAGACTTTCTGGGTACAGGGGGGCAAAGAGCAGCCAGCTGAGGGCAGCCGATGAACATGGGCACCTCGTGCTGAAGTCCTGGACCTACTACACTATCCAGAGAGCAGCATTTTGGGCAGCTCAGGGGAGTGGGCTGGGTGTAAGACACAACTGTCTCCTTCCCCCAGGGGACAAGGCACAAGCCTGGAGGGTGCGGTAGTGGCTGTGCTGCTCTGCACAGAGACCTACCCCAGGTATGGATGTCTTCTCCTGGCCTCGGGCTGGAGATCCCCCCCTCCCTGGGCGTTGTGAGACCAGTGCATGAAGGGCTAAGGTAGTAAGGAAAAGTGCTTCAGGCGTGCCCCTTCACTCAGAGACTCCAGGAGCTGCTGAATGTCCTCCATGGCCCCGTGGGATGCGGGGCAGGGCTGTCAGCAGCACTGGGAGGCTCACGTCTGATATTTGCTCCAGCCTGGGGATGTGTGGGGTGGCAAGGTGTCTTGCCAGGGGTCTGCTCAGCTTTGTTTCTGCTGTGAGAAAGGTGCTTATTCACCACAGGAGGACTGACGGTCTCCCTCTATCAAGTCTTTGCGCTGTGCTTGTGCTGGGAGAAAAACGACATGAGACCGGTCCTGGGGGAGGCATAGGGCTGATGTCATCTCTCTGCCTCCCAACTGTGGCACTTGTGTCTCGTCTCCCTGGGCTTTCAGGGCAAATGCGTGGTCCCCGGTGAAAACCCCAGCTGGTGCGGCAGGGCTGCTCGAGAGGTGCAGGCTGCTCCTTACCCGGAGCAAGGGCAAGCGCAAGGTATGAGCAAGCCCAGCTCGTCCCTGCTGGGAGGAGGAAACCTGTCCTGGAGGGACAGCCCTGCCTGGGGTGATGCTGTGGCGAAGGATGTGCATCCCGGCACCCACTGTTCGTGGGTTCACTGGGGGCAAGGGGTGTCTGGAGGGAGGCAGAGCAGTCCCGGGGGCTTTTCCGCTCTGGCTGAAGGAGCCGCTGCAGGATTGTGTCCACTCCCGCTCCTCCTCCCCTGGCTGACGGTGCTGGCGAAGCTCTCCCTGGGCATCTTGCTGTGTCAGGGAGATTTTTTTCAGACGTTCAGCCTACATTTTTAGTTTCTTAATTTCATTCTTAATGTTCTTTGCTTAAGCCCTAGGGGCAGTAAATAGAAGCCAGGTTAGTAAGAATAGCTAAGTAGCTGTAATGAGATTTCTGCTCAGGATGGTCTTGCCTCCTCGTTTGTCTGTGTCGTGCTGCTTCTGGCTGAGTCAGCGGCCTCTGGAGACCTGTCGCTTGCTGAGGTCTTTCCCCAGGATTTATTTTTAGTCCTTTCGAATCAGGACCAATTAGCTCCATATGCCTTGTGGTCTCTTTCCTGATGTTTTACCTGGGGCTGGCTGTAGGCTTTTCAGGTCCCAGGAAAAAAATTGAAATTATAGGTCCTTCCCAGCTCAAGCCTGTCCCTCCCTCAGTTACAGCTATTCCTCATGGTTCTGTGGTTTTCTGCAACATTTCTGACTGCAGGAGTACAGGAGATCTATTCATTTTGGCAGCTGATTGTCACAGACACAGAAGTGCTTTTGTAGATGGGTTTTCCTTTTGTTTTTTCTATATGAGGGATTTTGTCCTCTTTTTTTTGCAAGCTCTATCTTATTCCTTTTTCTTCTAAATATTCCTGTAGTTATTTTTTTCCAGTTATTTTTTTTACTTTTCACTTTCTTTCTGCCTCATTCTGTTCTTACTTTGAAATTAAGTTATCTTAATTTATGTCCAGCTTCTCCTCTTCCTCTTTTTACACTTCCTTTTTTGCTGGCATGGGTGAGTGAGACACTCACTGAGAAGAGTGGGACAACTACTAAAAAAGTTCACAGGGACTTTCAGTCCCTAAAATTAAGTCCCTGTCATCAGCCCTATACAAGGGCTGATATTCAGGTGGTTCCAGTTTCATCCCAGACTATAGCTAGTCAATGGAGAGTGCAAAGCGCCCTTGTAGACCTTTAGAGAGCAATCCAAAAGGCAGGTGTAAGGCACCAAGTGGGGAACTGCCAACTAGATGCAAGGTCATTGGGGGACTTCGGGCCATTTGAATGTGCTCCTAGACTGATGGGACTAGGAGAAGTGGAAAATCCTAAGCAGAATGGGCTTAGTGATGGTAGGAGCTGGATCTGTGTTTTTTTCCCTGACACTAAGCATTCTTCTACTGCAAATGATTCACAGTTGTGCTCAGGACCTAGGCTATCCGTGATCTAGCATCTATAGCCACCTTCTGGGTGGTAGAGCCATCCCTGGACAAGCTGTCTGTGCAAAGCCTTTTCTTTGCTTGTTGAAGACTTGTGGACCTCTGAGACAAAAGCAACAGCTGGAAGCTAATGCAGATGCTGTAACACACAGCCTAACTTAAATAGCCTCTGGGATTGACATGAGGCCAAGCAATAGTTTAAGGAGTTAAATTCTGAGGATATGTTGACACTTGCACCTTTATGCCAACAATTTGGTTTGCCTGAATTTCATTCTGGATCTCAGTCCCTGCATGGTCTGTACAGCACAAATGCTAGTTTGCCCTCTTCACCATCAAACCACCTAACTCCCTTCAAGGAGAAATGGGCACAGTTCATGGGAAATTTTCCTACTGAGTCTGCTCCAAACAGCCCATGCTGAGTTATACCATGTTTGGCTTCCACTTGGTGGTCCTCCACTGCCATATTCCAGCCCTCAAATGCTCTGCAAAGCCTTTCTGCTGCACCCCAAGGCATGCGAGGCATTCAAAATACACCCTTGGTGCCAAACTGTGAAAAAACACCTAGCAGTCTTATTATTTCAGACACTTTGCACTGGAGAAAACCACACACACACACACACACACACACACACACAAAGAAAAATTGCATGTAATGGCTATGGGGATCCTAATCACCAGCCAGTTGCGGTGAGTGGCCAGACCATCTCCCAGCCATGTAGGGACGAGGCAGCCTGTGCACCCAGTGAAGGGGTACCAGGCTGGTGCAGCTCCCAGAGAAGGGGTTGTAGCAGCCACTGGCAGGTGGAGAGGTGCCTGCGGCACCCCTCGCACAGCCATGATGACTTAGTCCAGCTAGCGCGGTTGACTAATATCAGCAATATGAGCTTGAGCCTAGATTGGCAACAAGAGCACAAAGTCTTCTGATACCACCTGGCTGCTAAGTTGTGCAGAAACCTCACGCTACTGTGGCTCTGCCGCTCTTGTTATCCTGCTCTGTCAGCTGAGCTGGCATCTATCAGCTTCTCCTTCAGTTTTCAGAACAGTTGCAAGCCACACTGAAAGACAGTTTGGAGCTGCACTGGTGAAAAAGCCACCCTGGCCACCTGGCAAAGTTGCCCCAGGCAAGGCTTTCTGGGGCTCTTGTGTGCCGGTATACCTCCAGGACTGCTCTTTGTGGGTGCAGCCCCCCCTCTCAACCTCCTCTCCTGTGGTGTGCGTGGAGGCAGTGCTACACGGTGGTTGTTTAGGGATCACTCTGCCTGTAAAGCCGCTGTGTGGCTGAGCTTTTGTGGTGTTGCTAGACCAGCAGGGAGATTTGCTCCATAAATGACAATGAATATAATTGGTATAGGAGCATCACTCGGAAGAAATTCACTTCTCCTCCGGCACTTTGTGGCCTCTTGCTGACCTACTAATAAACGTGTCTGCCTCCACCTGAAATTCAAGCATGCAGATAAAGAGTAGAACAGTTTATGTGAAGAAGGTCATAGAGAAGAGGGCCCCATGCATTTTTAAATGGGTTTTATTCAACACGTTCCCTGCTATTGCAGGAGTTCTTGACGTGGCAGTGTATTTTTTCTGTCCTGCTGTCTTCTGTGCAACAGTCTAACTTTGAATTTAGTTTTTACTACAGGTCTGAGGTTTGTTAAAAAGTGCTGGAAGGCTTTTGGTCCTGTGGTGTGCAGGGAACACGTGAATGGGATGCCCTGGGGTCTCTGCTGCTCATGAGTGTGGGGACAGGACTCTGTGATGGATGTGGTCCCTTCCCGGTCTGTGCTTTGCTGGTGTGTTTTCAGCCCCAGCACTGGCCTCCTCCCATAATGTTTATCACCTCTGAAAACACCCACAGCATTTGAATCCCTCTATTTGCGAGGTAATTGATGTTATCAGATGTGTATGTCAGAAGGAATTTGTCCCTAGAGCAGTCAGGCTAGTTGTTTGTCTTTCATGAGATCTTGTTGATTTATATAAATTGTAATAAATATAGGCTTGGCCTCCTGTTAGTCAGGCTGCGACTGGTCTGACTAGGGTGATGAAAAGCTCCTTGGTTTAATGACTCTGCACATTTTCTCATAGGCGAGTTCCTTTTTCTTGCTGCCTGAGCGTATGCTCGTGTGGTCACAAGTGGTCCTGAGCGTATGCTCGTGTGGTCACAAGTGGTCCTCCTCACGCCTTGTGAGCAGGGCTTCCATCGCAGATGGAGGTGCTGCTCCCCCGCTGATGTGCTGGCTGACCTTGACCCACTGTCAGGACACTGCAATATGGAACAAAACAACTTCAAACGATCCCAAAACCACAAGCTTCAGATCTCTCCAAGGCACATCTGTTTGGTTAAATTTGTATTCAGTCCTATCGCTGTTAGACACAATCCCGTGTCAGCCCCAGCACCATTAAGGACAGGTTTCTCCTCTGCTATGGATTGTGGCCATGCGTTACAAACGCCTCCTCGGCCAGTAGAAGATGTTCCCTTCCTCATATGTTACAAATTGATACCAAAATTAGTAAATGATGCAAAATTATGCCCTTCCTGTCACAGCCACCAAAGAACGTTGCACTCATCATATGCAAAGAGGCCCTGATGCAGCCAGGCACTTGGGCATTTGAGTAATGCTACTGACATGCTTCAAATTAAGAACGTGTTAAGTGCTAGGCTGGATTGGACCGCAAGGAAATGCCTGGCAGTTCTGTGAGCAAAACAAACACAGTGTGTGTTTGCCACACAGTGTGGGAACAACGAGGTGAGAAACTATCATAGGGAGGATGAGACACTGCTGAGGCCTGCATTTAAGCAGCTACAGGACATGGGGCTTGGAAACATTACCCTTTTATTCCCCCTCTGCTCTGGAGTAGCAGTGAAATAATTTCTATGATCACAGGAACAAGCCAGAATGAAGCCATCTCTTCTCCAAGAAATGATTCTGGAAGAGCTGAAATGATGCCAATCCAGAGCCATCCTGGAGTATCAGTGCCAGTTTGCCCTCAAAGGCAAAACGTTAAACATCCCTGTTCCTTTCGTTTGTCCCTTTTCTCCATCTAATTCCCCTCAAATCCTTCTTTCTCTTGCAGTGCACGCTGACAGTGATGTCCAAATCTTGACTGGTATGTAAGGGGATCACTGGGCTCTGTGGCATGGACATCAGACTGTAGTTGACATTTAAAGATACTATATCGGGTCCGGTTCTGCATCCAAGTGATTTAAGACAGTGGGAATAAGGAAGTAACAGGGGGCCTTGTCTCTCAGAGACTATGAGACAGCTCACGGGAGAAAAATGTCTCCCATGCTCACAGCTTTGCAGAATGATTTCCACCCCCAGCAGCAATCAAAACAAGCCATCTCCTCTACTTTTAATTGCTTCCTTCCTCCTTCCTTGTCCCCTCATCGCCTCTGCCTGCACTGTGCCCTTTCCTTAGCGGTGAGATCCTCAGGTCGTGGCACCTGCAGTAGAGAGCTCTGACGATCGCATCCCCCAGGGACGACGGGTGCAGACCTCAGTGCTAGAGGGGATTTCACAGCCCCCGTCCCTGTGCGCTTTGGGGTCTCGCTGCCTTGGAAGGGCCGGGCAGAGGGAGCTCAGCGTCTTCACCTTCTGTCCTTCTTCCACTTCTCCACACTGCCACTTTACAAACCTGGATGTGGGTGCTCACAACCAAAAGCCACTGCATCAACCCCAGTGGCTGAGCTATGGCAATAACCCTCGGGGGTGCCGCTGGCTTGCCCACTTGCCCGGTAAAATATTTCGGTGCTGGTGACTGTGGATGTAGTCAGCTGTGGCAGCACAGCCGACAGGTATAACCTCCTGAGTCGAGGTGCCACTGTCTGAAATGTGCTGAAGCCATTATCCGGAATGAAGAGTAATAACTCATCCAAAAATAGTAATCTTGGCCATGGCGAAGAGATACCATAGGTGCCTTAGTGATTGCTGCTGCTGTTGATGATGCTCACGTATCTTAAGGAATCGGAAGGTAATTTTAAGCATCCTAAAATGTCTACGAGATTAGAGACTGTATAAATAAATATCATAGAGAGTATTCACACTTCCTGCAACATTGCTATTAAGCAACAAACAGCAGGTGACTAAAGAGAGGAAAGCAAGAGGGAGACGTTTGATCGCAGTAGGGACATAAAGGGATAGTTCCAGCTCACAACGGAGCAGGGGAACAAACTGTTTTCTCTGGGTTTGACCAACAACAATTCTCTGACTTTTGTTTACAGATTTCGTATGTTCCCTTAAGGTGAAGGTCCTGAGTCTTTACCCAGGTATCCGGGGCCAACAGGAGAACAAATTTTCTGGATTTTCTGGAGTGGATCCAGAGATGTGAGTTCTGGGTAGTTGTGGGTGGTTACTATTTGGTGTTTAATCAAACAGAAACATGCATAAATTAATTATAGTAGTAATAATAAAAAATGAACCCAAACAGCAAAACACAACAAGACACCAAATTAGTCTGAAATTAGTCAGACTGTCAAAAATGAGAAAAATGCTGGATGTCAGTGGGACATTTATTCCCACCCACTTTGTGTTGACATGTTTTGACACGGTCTTTAGTTGCACAATGAAATATTAATTTCTTTGTGGGACTAGGTGAGGATTTTTGGCAGGAGGGAGGTGGCTGGAGAGGAAACTACGTTTTGTGGTGGTTGCGACCAGGGCCTCTGGTGATGGTCACCCAGCCCCAGTCCTGTGGCCCCTCGCCCCAGTCACTTATCCTCTTTCTGCTTTTACCATCCATCTTCAGCGTGTCCCTCAGGCTTGACTGTGTGCACCAGGTGATCCCTGCCTAGGCTTTATAATGATTAATTTCCTCCCAGGTGCTTCTCCAATGCTGTCACCACAGTACCTGAGCAACCTGCAGGCACTAATGAAGTTGTCTCCTCTGTACCCTTACAGGAACAGGCAAATTTGTCCTGTTTTCTTTGCAGAAGGGGAGCTAGATGCAGACACAAGGGCCATGAGTGCTGTTCAGCTGGCATGCCTCGTCTGTGACATGGTGGGCCTGGCTTTTTCAGCCTACAGAGCGCATTTCATTTGCAGCTGTTCATTTGCAAAATTGCACATCCCTCTCACCACATGCTGGGTGTCCAGGAAATGGGGCGGCATACCAGTCACTTTTGGGTTTATGGGCTGGTGGCATTGCTTAGAAACATTGCAGCGTCAGTGGGGATAGTGCCAAGTTCTTTGGCAGGGCAATCAAGTCTAACCAAGTCACTGTCCCTCTTCTTTCCATCCCTTGCAGTCCCCTTCTTTCCTTCTCATTTGCAGTAATGAGGCAGGGATCGTATGGACAGTAGCCTTTTCCCATGCACTGCCCCCATACATTCCCAAGGCATCATCTATCCTGTTCACTGACTGAAGCAAGGGGCCCATCTAAAGTCTAGTATGTGACCATAGAATTCATTTTTCTAATGCACAGAAAATTTGGTTAAAGTTTCACAAGCAACCCTGGCTGGATGCTTACTTCAGATGCTTATTACAGATAAACAATAGTGATAATGCACTGCCTTCGTGTACCTTCGTCCAGCTATATGATTATGTGTGGAGAGAAAATATCCCATATACCATGCTAGTAGAAAGGCGTTCTGCAGGATGAAAGTAGCAGTTTACCATGCTGAAGTAGCAACGTTTCTGAGTACTGTGATTATTTTTAGTGACTGTTTACACAGCACCATCTAAATCCAGTTTTTCATCAGATCTTGCTTTGCAAATATGCCTCATTTATAAAGAAACCCTTAAATGTGTTCTTTCAAAACATGACTACTGTGGGGAAGACTATAGTAACCCATCATCATCTGAGCTATAATGCTGACTTTCATCAGTCCTCTCCAAGCAGGAGTGACTGTTACAGCAGGGAGAAAGACTGTGTTTGTGCAGTGTCTGCCCCATCTCCAGGTCCTCCACGCTGGTGATTTCATGGCACACCTCAGTAAACAGCCAACTTAGTGAGGGAGTTATATGCTGTGTAATGATACCTTCCAGTCTGGTGACAGCAGCCCTTGGGCACAGCAACTTTCTTGTGGTGGTATAATAGCCACAGATAGCTCATGGGGACATTGCTATTTCAAAGCTAATGTCTTAAACCTCAGCTGAAAGGCAGCAGACCTTATCTGCTGGAGCCTTAAGCCACCCTGTTGGTGTTGTGTCTGGGTGGGGGCTCTGATAGGAGTCCTGGACATGTGCTGTGTCTGTGTCACAAACTCCACCAGGTCCTACCGCACTTCTAGAGTATTCACTGCCATCCCACTGTCTGACAAGGGATTTCCCTGGCTAATTCATGCTCTGAGCATTTTGAGAATCACATCAAGACCCTGGGGACATGGTATAAATCACCCTAGTTTAAAACATCTCCATGTCTGTAGGGCTGGAGTGCTCCCATACCTCTCAGTTACCTTGAGAATACTTTTAACGCAAGTTAGATGACTAAGAAAACTATGAAATTTATTTGTGAAGGGGACAGAAGTCAAAGGGACCCATGTTTCTCTCTGCCTAGACTTGGATCAGACCCAAGAGGCTTCCTCCATGCAGGATGAGTGAGCTGATGATCTGCTGGCAGGGCTCTCACTGCTGTGGGACTATGGACCCAGCTGCTGCCACTGCATCAATCCAGTGTGAGGGGTCCTCATCCTAAGTCAAAAATGCTGTGGCCCACCTGATGCAAAACATTCAGCATAAACTTGCACTGTCATTTCCAATCTGCTCAAGAGTTTGCAGGTTAACTCTGCACTGGCAGTCTTTTTGCTGGATCCATTATCAACTGTCAGTGCAGCTCTACCTGTATGACAGATCTGGTTGTGTCTGTCCACCCCCAGCCTGCATGAGGCTGGCATAAAAAGCATAAAGCTGACAGGGGCTCTGTGCCGTGCATGCTGAATGAATGCAACTGTGCAACTGTGGGTCTATGTCTCATCCAGTGCCAGCAAGTCCTTCCGAGTGACCCAGCACTGCGCTGATCTGGCATTAACAGCAATGGGCTCTGGACTCTGGAGCCTTTCCATGAATTTAACTTTCAGATGGATGTGGAAATTGGCACCCGTTCTTTATTTGCAAGCATTGAGACATCGCTGGGCCTGGATTGAGACCAGACGTGACAGTAATCGACCGCATTAAGATGACAGAGGTCTTGGGGTGACTGACCACATGCCCCAGGCCCTGACGGATGCTAAATTTCAGTGGAGTTACTGCGCCTGAGTAGGGAGGTATTTATATGGTGAGAATTCATCTTACCTGACCCTAGATGCACAAAAGTTAAATTCAGGTGTTATGAATGGCTTGTAGGTGCTCTGAATGTCCTTGTACCTGACCTGCCAAGGACTGTAATGTATACAAATTTATCTCCCTAGATCTTTGCTTTGGCCAGTGTGTGAGGCTGCAATGCAGAGAAAGTGTCTGACATCTGAGTGATAACGGCGGGAGGTGATCCCAGGTCACTGCCAGTCTTGGCTTGTGGATGCAAATGTGAAACGAACTGTTTGGCCTCAGCTGGTTGCACAGGCACAGCCACAGCGGGCACTCGTAAACTGCGTCCCCACTGCACCCTCAGCAGCAGCCCAGGCCTGGACAAGATCCATTTAGCGTGTTGATTTTTTTTCTTGTTCTGAGCAGACTGGTCTGGAGGAAATTCAATGTAAACAAAATTTAGATCAGAATAAGAAATGAAATTCAGAGGGGTTTTCCTCCCCTGGATCCGAGTTGTGGCTGAAAGAGGAAGCAGTGGTGGCTCACGGCCGTTTTCACGGCTCCCTCGGAGGCAGCTGCGAGTGACCCTCATGGCCAAACGCTTCGGAAACCCGTGTCTAAATGTAGGAGCAGCCTGAGCCCCCTCGCTCCAGAAACCCCTTCTCCGAGAAGGAAAGGGAAGGGAGAGGAGGGTGAGGAAGAGCGAGCCAGCAATTCCCCGGCGCGGCAGCCGCTCGCAGTGCAGCAAAGAGCTGCGGTGAGGGTGCAACAGGAGCTGGGTTTTGAAGGACACAAATTGCAAAGAGTTGGTGCCTCCTCCCGGCGCAGCCAGCAGTGGGGGCCTGGCTGCTCCTGGCCAGCCGGTGCAGGGAAGGCACTGCTCGATGTTTCGGTTCGGAGACAGTCAGTTATCCCCCTCTCCCTTCAGAGCGTGCTGGCGGGAGCCCGTGAGTCACGGCTGCGTGTGGGTCTGAGGAGGCGGCCGCGCTTCCTTGGAGCAGAGCAGGGTGCCCAGCCTGGGGCAGCACAATGCAGAGCTCCCGAGCCACACGCGGCACTTGGCTCCCCGTTTTGGAGTGCTGCAGCTAGCGCAGCCGCAGCGTTGAATACCCCCGCCTCTGCCTCGGGGTCCCTGGTGCTGCTGTCCCGACATGTGAGGTCAACACAGGCCTGGGTGCAGAAACACCTCCTCTGCTCACAAGCTTTTCTGGCAGCCCGCAACAGCAGAGAGCATCGCTCTAAATAAGCTGCAGGGACGCGAGAGGCCACAGCTGGCCACTGGTTTTGGCAGACCCGTCCTTACAGGGAGCTGTGGGGCGGCTCTCGCTTTGCAGAGAGAAGTGAGCTCAGCGGCTGCTTCCCGTACGGTGGGCTGCTGTGCGTCTGCAGTCGCCATCCCTGCTGCCACGGTGTTTAGTCCCTTCCCGCGGTAGCCAGAAAGGCCCTTGTAGCTGGGGTGCTTGGTGGGTCCCGTCCTGCCCTGGGACCCCATCGCCACCGTCGCTCCAGAGGGCTAAAACACAAGCATCTTTTTGAATTTATTTTGCAGAGCGTGACTACCTTGAACCGTGTGCTGTCTAATGGGAAGGAAACCAGTGTTATTTCAGGCTGGCATGGTGGAGGCTTGCCCCACACCATGTATGCGACTTGCCCCACACAGGCATGTGCCATGCACGGGGCTGTGCAACCCAGCGCGGCTGCAGGGCTCAACCCCCGTCCCTCCCATTGCACTGGGAAACGGGGAGATGACAGCTGAGAAACTCACTTGCCTGTGTGCCCTTAGTAAATTTGGGACATAACAGCACCCGTCGCCTTCCTCGGGGGCGGTGGTTGCAACGCCCGTCCTCCCCGATGGGCCGTCACCCTGTCTCACTGCCGTCGGCGGGGCCGTAACATCGCTGCCGCCTCTCCGGCCCCCTCTCTGTTGCTTCGCAGCTAGGCAGGCTACAAGTGAGCTAGCAACAATTTTAGCAGCTCACCGGTGCTTGGTAACCACTGAAACGGCCATGAAGCAGTCATGTGTGCAAGCCCTCCGTCGGTGGCAGAGCACTGCCTGTTTAATACCCACGTTACTTCGCAGCCTCCTGTATGTTGTTTGCAAAAAGCAGGGCAAGCAACGAGATGCAGGAAACCTTCTGTAGTGCCATCAACTGCTGAGACAAAGAGCTCGTTTTGAAGCGCCAAGGTCTGTATCTGATTGCATGCGGTTTAGCAGGGATGCAGTCTTGGTTCAAATCAGATAAGCAGCAAATCTGGCTTGTGCAGAGGTGTGGCAGCTCGGTTTCGAAAGTGGACCTGGCTCTGGCAATTGCTCCTCCCGGTCACACGTGCAAATATTGAAAACCAGGCTGTCATAGGAGCTCTGTGTGGCCATGAGGCATTTCTTATTTACCTTGTGGTAACGAACACTCAGATCTGACAAGTAAATATCTCTTTTGGTAGTTTTCCGTTTTTTAGCAGCAAACCCTCAGCTATTCCCCAGGGCCTCAGAATAGCTAATCCTGAAATGCCAGGTTTCAGTTGCCACCCACCATGCCTATTAGCAGTGGTAACACTGGATATTTGGGCAGAGGGGCAGCGTTTTACATCTTGGACAAATTTTTCAGTATACAAGTCTTGCACCAAGCTTTAAAATCTGCTCTCTGATCCCAAACAGTCAGAACGATCCAGACACCCAGGAAGACGCTTCCTGCCAACCTGTCTGTTTTACGGATGTCTGCAGGCATGGGGAAAGGCATTTTGCAAAGGTAAAGATGACGATGCTGGCTGGTGCTGGCCTCAACAGCAGGAAAAGGTCCCTTGAGGTCCACACCGGGTTTCAGCACCCTTTCGCCGGGCGATGCAGAGGGTTTCTGCCCAGCGGTGCCGTGCAGTAAACCTGCCGGGAAAGCATCCCTGTCGCGGGAAGAACACACACACGTGCTCCTCCAGGCCTCATCCACGCTCGTGTGGTGGGACGGGACAGGGGGACACTTGGCTTGTGCACGACTGCAGGGAGGACCACGTCCCCCCCAGCCGCCCCGGGCTGCCAGATGTCTGCTTCTCCCCCCACCATCCACATTTTCTGTCCGGAAACGTTGTCTGGATGGAGAGGAATTTGGCTGACTGCCTAGGATTTCTCAGCATCGGACAGCCCAGGTGGAGCTTTGACTGGCCTGCATGGTGCTGGGAAATCCTGGAGAAACGCTCCCCAGATGTACTCAGTGGGCCAGGGCTGCGTTAGACCTGCAGCCAGCAGCCAGCCTGCACACGCATGGGGAAGTGCGTTCTGGATATCTCGGGCTCATGGCACGTACCCTCATATTTCCATCCTGGATTAGTTGCCAGGGGAAAAACCCAGGCCTGTAAAGCGCCCGTTGCCTGGGCAGAGGACAGTGTTAGGTTGGTGCCAAGCCTTTAGAAATCATCATTCTTCCTTCTCAGCCTTTGCACCGCGAGCATATTTTGTTCTCTCCCTAATCCTAGGGGGAGCAGAAGCAATATACTGTGCTGCTGTGATAAGGCACAAAACTCAAAAAGGAACTGAACAAGTCGGCAGGTGGAGATGGAGGAAGGTGATATAGCCCGGCAGCTCCCTGTGAGCCTCGGCTCCTCCAGCCGTGGCAGTGGCTGCAGTTTTCAGGAGAAGGCTCCTTAGTTTGCATTTCTGAACAAGGCCAAATGGTCAGTGAAAGCAAACGGTAGGAGCTGGTGGAGCTGCTGTGGATTCAAATCTGGCATTGCTGGGGAGCAGACCATGACTTTGACTGGGGCAAGCCTCTGGGAAAAGGCCAAAGGGGAGTTTAAAGCAGTGCCTGGGGGATGCACTCCTCCCCACTCCTGCGAGGGCAAACACGGGAACGAATTTCAGGTCTTCAAGGAGAGACATCTTACTAGTCCAATTCAGAGGCCAGGCAAATTAACAGACTGGGGCAAAGCCAAGAAAATAAAATACCTTTCCTGTTATCTGTTTTGGCCTCCCTCATTCTGCCTCGGAGCAATTGTGGCACTTGCAACATCCACTGAAATGCTGGTTTTATTTTGCCAGATATGTTAGGCCGATTCCTCGGTGCCAAGTTGACTCATAAATCACTGTTTAATTTGGGGTGGGACACAGCAGAACGGCACACGGTGCCACGAGGGCGATCTGTGCCTGCTATCATGAGGGGTCAGGCAGCAAACCCTGCAGGACATGGGGCAGAGCCTCCAGCATCTTCCTGTACAGGAGAGGAGCCTGCTGAGAGGGTAAATTGCATGAAAGGGCAAAAACCAGACGACGAGAACAATCCGGGAACCTCCACTATCTGTCCGTGCCTCTAGCATCTATCTTTTAAGGTATATGCTTTATAGCAGGAGCCAAAACTGTCCTTATCAAACACACCAAGCTGATAATGCTGATAGCAGAGCTGGAGCTCCAACATGTTCTCACCCGTCGGTGCCCTGACACCTTGCTCCAGCTCATGCTGTGCCAAAACAAAGTCTGCATTAAATGTCTGGACACATCAGTGGGCTCTCACCACCATCTGTGACATTTCTGGAAAGCTGACGGTGGATTTATTGGGGAGAGAGGAGGGAAGTTGGGGGGCTGTCCTTGTACCACGTGGTATGGTTGCTCCCATGTGTTTCCTCCTCTTCCCCCACTCAGACTGGAACTGTCTCCCCCGTGATGCTTTCCTTGCTCATCCACCCACATCACCCCCCTCCCTGCCTGACTCCCACAGGGCTGCAGGCTTGTGCAAGGATGCACATTTGGAAAAGGTATGATACTAGTACGAGGAATCAAGCAATATAAACAGGAAATCCTTCCACGAGACACCCCCAGCAATTAATCAGGGTTTTACAGCCAAGATACCATAGCCTTCGCCCCACACAGGCGGAGAGGCGCTATATCCGTTCGTAATGGGGACAGGTCGGGTGGGAATCTTGTCATTCCACGGCTGCCTGCATAGCCGAGCGCCACCCATCCTGGCGCTGGGGGCGATGCGTGACCGCGCGCCTCAAACCGCAGGCCATGCAGAGTCGCCGTGTGACAGAGTGCCGAGCTTTTTAGTGGGGTCACACAAGGGCTTTGCCTTTGGCAGCTGTAAAGTCCTAAAAGCAAATGCTAGTGTGAGCTAGATTCCTGGCAAATTCAAAGGAGAAAGATTGACTTGCCAAACTATTTAGTCTATTCAAGACAAAGTAATACAACTTGTTCGAGTTGTATCTACTATTAGTGGACCTGTTCCAGAACAGTAGGCGATCAGATGAAAAAAGTGCCTCCATTTTAATAGCTAATTAAATAGGCTAACTCAGCCACGGATTGCTGCTGTATAACAGAAGCCAAAATCTGCAAAAGATAGTGGTAGCTATCGTCCAGAGCCTTAACAGTGAATGAGTGACGGAAGAAAAACATCTGTCCCTTAGAATGGGGTCAGATAAAGGCTGATAGCCCTGGACAGAACCTCTTCCAAATTGAGGAAAACCTCTCTAAACTGGGAAATAAAAATGTTCCTTTTGGACCTGTGCCTCTTAGTTCTAGATAAGCTGGCTAGCAAGGTGGCAGATGGTGAATCTGCTGCTGTTGTTAAGGCATATGGCTTTGTGGGGGCTTCCAGTTGTCCTGGGTTGACACGAACCGGGGAGGCTGGTGTGCTAGTGTGAGAGCAGCCAAACTGCTCCAGCCTGGATCCAACATTTTTTGTGATGTTACTGGTTTATTAAATCATTGACTGAGCTGACAGCTCTCCTGGCTTCCTCATAGATTTGCTTGAAAAACTGGCTTAATTGCTGGCCTTGAAACAGGCTGTGAGCACAGCATGTTTGGGGTGTTCAATTATCAACACATTTATCAGGGAAAACTAGTCCTTTTCCATGAATGGGGTAGGCCATCACACGGACTAGGTGCTAGGCGATTTGCATGGGCACATTGTAGTCTGCAGCTTGTCTGGTCACTGAGGAAGGACTTGGTGCCACCTCTGGGTCAAACAATGGGGGCTTTTGAAAGAGGATGGTGGGAAGCGGGAAATAAATCCACACCTGTACACAAATGCAGGCAGGGCAGAGGTGCAAGAAGAAGACATGCTCAGCCTTCATGGCCTAAGCAGCCTTGTCAGCTAGGATCTGTCACCCCGTCCTTCTTCTGGGAGCAGAGGGAGGGCCAAGATCGTGTCTTCGCTATGTGTTGGCACATGGAGGGCCCTGTTGGGCAGGGAGGAGGACGCACCATGCAGCCAGCAGCAAGAACATCACCTGTCCTCGTGTGCCCTCAGGGTCACAGTGTCCTTTGCTCACTCCAGTGGACACTCCTCTGTGGACCCTTTACACCCTTCAAGTAGGTTTGCCAATGAGCAAGGGAAGAGAGGGAGAGCAGTCAGCCTTTGCAAACCATGAGGGTCCATAAAGCTGACCACAGACCACTATGTCCCATGGTGCCTCTGCTTGTCCCCACTGTCACAAGGCTGGTCTCACTGGAGACCCCAGCAGAGAGGGAACTCTTTGAGTGCTGGCCAGGAGGCCTGGCCACTTCTAGGGGAGCCCGGCAGTGCCCAAGCCAGTGCCAGCTGGGTGCACCCCTCTGTGGCTCGGTGTCTGCAGCTGGGGCCAAGCCAGAAGAGTTGGTCTCTGCTGCTCCTACATTGTCCATGGCTCTTTGTGCTGGGGCCAGCACTCCTGGATCCTGGTCTGCAGGCCTGGGAAGCAATTCCTAAAGTGGACTTGCGACCAGCCTCTGCTCGCCTGTGCTTCAGAGGATTGGGAATAGGGCCCTGAAACCACCCGATGAGTTCTAGCAAGGGGAAACTCAGCAGGGCTGTCTGGAAGGGGCAGACCTCAGATCTGTAGGAAAACCAGTTATAGGAGCCCAAAGCTGTAGGAAACCAGCTTTGTCTCATGGAGGGGTGAACCAGGAGGCTTGCACCCACATGTGCCTGTTGCTCTCAGCTGGACAATCTCCTTATGAGAGGTTGGCAGATCTGCCAGAAGAATGCAACTGAACTCTCTCCAGAGGCAAACTCTCATCAGCTTTGGAAAGCAGGTTTAGAAGCAAAGATTGGATGACTTTATAAAAGCAGGCCTTGTCCATCTACAGGGCTGTACTTAAAAGGAAACAGTGCCATGAGCATTTGCTTTCCAGGAATGCAAAGGAGGTTTGCTCAGAAGGGGTGATGTTAACTCCTGGATCAAGGCTCATGTGCTGCTTACATCAAGCTTAAGAAGGATTTAAGAGCTCCACAGCCCTTGGCCTGGCCCTCTGCACATGGGTGAGTTCATCATAAGGTCAATTCAAAGCAGCAAAAATGTCTGGACAAAGCTTCCCCCATCACAGCACGTGTCTGTCCACGGCTGGGCAAGTCTAAGACAGGCGGACTGCAGAGTCCGGCGCATGTGCTGGGTGACACTTCCCTTGCATCTGCTCTGTTCATTGGGGAATGCTCTCACCTGAGTTTTGTGATGTCTGACGGATGTGATCTCACCCTGCAGATTTCCTGTGGTGTAGGGGACATCCCTCCTTCAGCTGGAGGACTATTTTTGCAAAACTTGTACAGACTTGGTTATTTTGGTTACCTTTGCCCCACAGTCAACTTTGGCTGAAATTGGTCAATAAGGTCCAAAGTTATGGAGAGGAGTAGAGATATTCACGTGTGTGCACACCTGCGGAGTGACTGCACAAGACTTTTCTTCCTCGGAAATCAGACTGGAAGAGCAGGGCCCGGTGCCTGGGTACATCCTGCCAGTGCAGGCCTGCTTGGCCCCAGAGGGGGCCAGGCCAGGGGACTCCCCGCTGCAGAGGCCAAAGCGGGCGGCGAGGTCATCCCACACAGGTCTGCAGCCAGGACTGTGCAGCAAGCATGGCTGAATCAGGTGGGAAAATATTACCTCAGCCGGTGCATTTGACAGCAAACTCATTTTTCTCTGACAGATTCCTCAGGCAAATCTGGAACAAACCAGAAAGGATGAGCTGGGCGCAGTTTATGTTTAAAGTGGGCAGTCATCTTTCCAGGCATAGTGTATCATTCCTCTCTGTGGGCACAGCTGCCAGGCAGAGCCATAAATCTTTCAGCTGTAAGTACTCGGCGTGGATCTGAATTTACTTTCCTTTCTGCAAACCTCTCTGCTGTTCGGCAGCTCCCGGCTCTGCCACCAGCCTGCTTACCCGACTGCAGAGCCTGTTCAGTCTGCTCAAACCCAACTCGGATCAGATTTACTCCTGCTGCTTTGGGGAAGAGGCAGCCATAAGGCGATTCTCCCTGCAGGAAGCTGCAAAAGTTTACCTATGAGAGGAACCTGGTCTGCGCTCTGCGGAGATCGGGCTGTACTCCTCTCTCCATGAGGAATCAAGAGCAGTCGTCCTGACCCACGCGTATTCACCAGCGGAGCACCCGGCACAGCTCAGTTGCTACGGCAAACTGCAGCGCCGCGAGCCGGCCTCAGCCCCGGGCCGGCCCCGAGCAGTGCTGGGAGGCCGACGGGCTGGCACACAGGTGCTGCTCCCGAGAGGACGTTTGAAAATAATTCATTGTTGGGAGCCACGCGTGAATATTTTTTACAAAATAATCAACTGCGTTTTGATTGTGGTGCTTCAGGCCCTCAGACATGGGGCTTGCTCCATCATGTCTTCTCCTGAACTCAAGGCTGTTAAGATAATGGTTTCTTTGCGCTTATCTTGGCTGATGCTATCATTTGTTCCTCTTATTCCCTCAGACAAATGTCTAAGAAAAATGTCATGTGATAAAAACACCTTAAGGGGCAAAACTGCCTTGCCAGCCCTCTGCCTGCAGGCTCAGCATGATCCTTGATCTCAGATCTGGGCAGGAAAAGGGGTCAGAAATAGCTACTTCTCTTCTTTCTAAAGCATCTTTGATCCAAAAAAGCCTGAATGGTATCCTGTCCTTTGATCTTTACATGAAGTAGGGTGAAGGACGATTTCATTTTAGTTTAAACTAGTCCTAGCGCAAAGCACTACGCCGAACCCAGGCAATCTGAACTGCTCCTGTGTGACTGTGGGCAGTCACCCACCCGTGCACTGGTTCCCTGACTGCAGTAAGGGTGGTCGCAGAAGGTCTTCAGGGGCCGGGAGCTGCTCAGGACGTGGCCTCTGCTCCTGGGTGTGCAGGGCAGCGAGGGTCTTGGCTGGGACTGTGGCACAGTGACAGCAACCTCAGTGCAGGGAACCAACGCAGAGGTGGCCCTGCAAATGCGCTTTTTTCCTTCTTCCCAGTCTCTGCCTATTTCTAGGTGCCGAAAGCCAGGTTCTCTAAAAGCCTGGGGCCTGAAGCTTTCTGCAGAGAAATATGCCCAACTATGTGCACCCCATTTCCATAGTCTCATACTGGGAGTTAGATACCCTGGTCGCTGCCTGTTCTACTGTGGAAACAAGTCCCTGATGGGTATACGTATGTGACTGTGTGCACACAAACATACCCCCATCCAGGCACATTACTTTTCCTGTTGCATTTAGGATTTTTCCTTATGTGTTGACATTCTACTGAGCTCTGATGCTTGTTTGCATTAAATTATTTCGCTTCTGTGCCCTGATTCTTATCTCACATTGCCTTTGGGTTGTGCAAGCCTGTAATCCCCTTGCTGATTCACAGTCATGATTGCAAGCCTGGAGTCAAACTTGTGTCTCTGAGTCTCTGAGGGGTGCCCCTTGCTGCTTCCACAAGCGCTTTCAAGGAAATCTTTCTCTTTTTAGCCATCATTAAGTCGTCTGGTTGAGCAAATGGCCCCTGAAGAGGAAGCCTGAGCTAGTCTATGAATTATTTACTAGGAAATAGCCTAAGAAGGAGTGACCTTCCTCTCCTCCCAGAGCCTGGGCTGTAACCTGGCTGGCACGTGGACATCGGAGACGCGTAGGCACCTGGCCCGACTCCTTCCCAATGCCAACAGCTTCTCCTCTCCCCCAGCTCCAGCTTGCCATCATTTTTCAAATAGCATCATGTTAGGAAGTAACCAGAACCAGTCTAACTCCAGAACCAAGGTCTAGGAGGGAGAAGATGCATCACAGCTTTCTGCTGGTTGAAGAGATGAATCATTTAAGCTACTCCATTCTCTTTACATTTTAAAATAAGATGGTGAGTAAGCCTTACAATTCCCATTTTAAAAGACAACTCTGCAATTAAAAAACTAGATTGCAGGTTTGTTATATATGTACTTTTTTCTTATTGCTGTTTTCCTGTGTTCCATAATCACTTGGAGTATGTGCTCAAGACAAGTAAGTCGGTAAATAATGGAAATATTATGTCTGTTTCCTGAGCATATTGTGTGAAAGGCGGGTGAGGGAGGGAAAAAGGTGGACAATTTTACTCTTCATTACCTGCCTAATGATCAATAAAGTCTCATCAGATGCTGCAGCAATACTCAAACATACCAAGCAGATGGGCTAAAAGTGTCTTTTCTGTGCTGTAGGGTTTAGGAGAGTTACTTGACATCTGGACTCTGTAACCCTCCTATAACACACCTGGGGTGAGACCCACATGACCTGCTCCGGCCTCTTGATACTGGCTGCATTGCAGGGGGATAGATTTCCTAGGAGGCAACATTTTCAGGCAGAAACGATGACAAACTCTATTGTAATTTGTCCACAGTGTGTTACATGAACTGCAGTGTAGAAATGCGCACGGGGTGAGTCTGCCGTAGGAGAGAGAGGTTGGGGTCAGCCTGAGCCTCTGGGGAGCAGTCATCGCAAGCTGCTGTAAGCATGGCTCCATTTCTGGAGGAGTGCAGGAGGGTCGGGAAGGTCTCCAGGTAGACTGAAAGCCTGGGGACTCCCTGTCCTGAGCTCCCCGTTTCAGTAAAGGGGAGCTGCTGCTGCACGGGCCTGTGCTCACGTCTGTATGTCTTGGTTTGGCAGCTCTGTCCGGGGCTCTCTGGGTGCCGGCATATCGCTCCCACCAGGAAACAGGTTGGAGCAAGAATGGGGGACTGAGGAGCCACGTCCTCCAGCCTTAGACACTGGCACCACCTCTGCAAACGGGAGGAAATCCCTGTCCTTGGTTACATTGGCATTACCTCCAGTGGACCGCCTGCCACCGAGCTCCGGCGGGTGGCTCCGCTGATCCAGTGGGCTTTGGACCAAGGCCTTACAATGGCAGGGCTGAGCCAGGAGAAAATGCACACCATCCCCTGCTGATCCATCTGCAACACTGCTCAATTGAACAGCGTTCAGACCTTGAATATATTTGAAGGAAGCATATTCACTAAAGCTGGTCACCTTGTCCCAGAGGCCCTTAGCTGTCTATATTTGAAACCCTCTTGGGACTGGATCTCTCTGTATATCCTGTACTGTGTGTAGATCCCTCACACGTTTCTCCCCGGTAGATCACTTCAGATAGATGTGGGTTGTGTTCCCTTTGTGCTGGCTTTGTTCTTGATTTGATGGGGTAAAAATAATAAAAGAAAAAGAAAGAGTGTGTGTGCAAATTGTCTTGTTTTGGACACATCCTCCTCAGTGCACAGGAGGAAGGTAAATCCCCCAGTCTGGTCTGAAGAGGGGAAGGGCCCACTGTGGTGTGGAGGACTGAGCCTCCCACAGCTCCTTTGGTAGCTCCCTGGGGCACCACGAGTTCATCTCCAGAGATAATGAGACTAGCACGGTCTTGCCTCCTTTTGTTTTGTAGATAAAACCCTCTGAGATCACCCCTTTGCAATGAGATCATGAAAGAAATGTCTGCTGAGTCTGCTGAGGAAGCATTATGCTCTGAGCATGTCAGGAGGCTCCCACTCGTGCTTCGTCCCCCACAGCTAGAGCAATGGCTCCTGCTCCAGCCAGGCACTAGCACCTCACGGCCTTGAGCACTGAGCACTGCAGGGCCAGGGCTGTACTCCTGCACTTCCAGCCCCTTTCCAGCCAAGACAGAGCAGAGAGGGCTCCAAACTTGGGCAGATTGGGCTGTCCGGCTTCCTTTATGACAACAGTCATTAGCCTGCAGCAAAGAAGGAAGTTTGTGCATCCCGCAAATGAGTAGAGGTCTGCAGTAACCACATCTGGAGCAGGGGAGCCCCCATGGCCTGCCATTGTAGGCTGTTCCCATAAAAGCCTGGGGTTGGAGGAATGTGCAGCATTTTTGAGCTGAAGAAGGTAGTTGAATTCAGCAGCCTTTTAGTGCATGTATGACTTATCCCCGCTTTGAGGCCTCTCTGGGCTGGCAAAGAGGCAATAAAGGGCCCTTAGTGTAATGAAGAAGCAGGCCCTTTGTTTTCCACCCTGCTGTGATTCATTCTGCGCTTTCTAGCTCTTGACTGGCAGGGAACACCCCGAGTGGAGGAAGCCTGTGAACTGGCCTAACTGTTACAACACTCAGTGTTGTCCAACTTGTTTCTCAAGCAGTTGTATCCTGGCAGCCAAGACCTCCTGTGGTTTCCTCTCCTGTGCTTTTGCAGGGCTCCTTCCATGTGTGGCATGGGGGAGTCACTCATGGATGAATGCATGGCATTTGTGACACTCCTCTTAAAGCTCTGCTTCAGCCTGATCCCCTTTATCCCTTCTGTGAGGATGTGGGGACCATTTTTGTGATCACTTATAGGAGGAGGCACAGGACTAGGACTCAGGCATTACAGAGATATTAGTGTAATTAAAATTATTCTTCAAAATTCATGATCATGTTCTGACCTGTCCAAACAATCATGTTGCTATTTTTACATTACTGAGCTATCACGCTTATCTGGATCTGTGCTGTAGCACATCACAGGAACACAGCTTGTCACTGTGATGGCCCTCTTCCTTCCTAATCTGTCGTCACCTTTGATGATCACATGCAAGGGAGCGACTCCTTTCCTGCGATAGAGAAGTGCCGTACCTAAAAGATTAGTTTCAGACTATCCATGGGAGTTTCATCCTGACATTTCTGAGTTACCTCCCTTTTACACTGAGTGAATGTACAGAGGCTGATTAATGAGAATGACTTCTCTCCCTCGCCAGGTACCACTCCGGCCTGTAACCCTCCTGTTTTACCTGTCAGGCTCTCCAGCGTCATTATTAATGGACTTCCAGGCTCCCTGTTTTGCTTCCCTTGTTACCGTTCAGAGTTCAGAAGGGTCGCTGTGGCAGCTGGGCCCCCAAAATCATATGGGAGTTTGCAGAAGTTGATAGCTGGTCTGTGAGACAATTACAGTGAATACCAATGAAATCCTCAGCACAGGTAAAACAATTATAAATGCTGGTTAAAAAAATGAAGATGTGAACACTGAAATATGGTCACAAGCACATGAGTCTACCTTCTGCTGTGCCTCCCAACCGCTGCTCTGCTCCCAGCAGATAAGGTAGGTCTAAGTCCCTTTCTTTCTGGTAAGAGTACTGCAGAATGAGGTTACTCTGTCATGCCCGTGATGAGGCATGGATTATCCACTGCAGAAGCAATGACATGTTATTGGCAGACACCTCACCGCTGCACTCTGCTGTGCTTTGGCCCTTTTGATGTCAGAGCATTTCGTTGGGAGAAGGGAAGTAGGAGGAGGTGAAAACTCCTGGCAGTGGAGCTCAGTCAGGAGAGAATGGTCACGACAGGGATTTGTACTTGCACAAAAGCTATAGGAATAGAGAGGAATACATCTGAGTATGAATCACTCTAGCTGCTACTTCAGGCCGTTTAGGAGTTGTTTTGTCATGATTGCTGTTCCTGATGCTTTGTGAGAGGGCTCTGTGGCACAAGTACAGCTGAACTTGGTAGCATCTGGTAGTGTGCAATAATTTGAGATATCCATGCTGTGGGCATCCATGCTGAAGATAGCACTGAGGTTCAGTCACCCCAGGCTCCTTATCACCCTAAATAGTTGATTGCTCTCTGGCCTGCCTCATTCAAAAGCCAGTAATGCGCTGCATGCATTTGTACCAGGTATGGTTATCAGTTATGAAATCATACCATCCAGGAGAAAAGAAAAGATTCCTTCGGTTTGCAGTTGGAAAATATCATAGATGAAGCTGGAGGACTTCTACTAACGAATCACAAATGCCATGGCCTCATGAAAACAAAATGCTTATCTAGAATAAACACACTCTGGTGGTGGAAACCTGTTTTTAAAGAGTTCATAGGTTAATTCTGTGTCAAAACAGGGACTGTCTATCCACCTGCCACTGGCATAAGCTGTGTCATGTCCTTGACCAGTTTGACAGAAATGTGCCCTTGTGGCCATGCCTGATCTGGATCAGATGTACCCCGCTGGGTGATTTTGCAGGCACCAAGCTGAAATTAATGAGTGTGGAGGCCTGAAATTTCCCACCTGGGAAAGAATATTTTATCCCTTGGATAAAGAGTATGTTATCCCTTGGAGGTGGCATATGCTCTGCTTGAGAAACATTTGGGTTTTTGAAGAGATGGGAGCAGTCAGTAATGCAGGGCCAGATGTGACAAAACTACCTCCTGGATGGATTAAGGGTCAATGGCTTTTGGGGAGAGAAAGAGACTTGAATCTGAACTGGATTCCTGAGATATTTCAAGAAAGAAAATGAGTATAAAGGTCACTGTGATTTGTCAGCAAGAGTTTCTATCCTGTGAAGGCAGCCTTAGGATGTCAGGCACACAGCAGTGTCAGAGGATTGCAAAAAGAAACAGGAGACAAATATCTTCTCTGTAGGGGGTAGTGCCCTTGGCTTGGTTTGCTAAAGAATGGGAAAAGAATTTTGAGAATTGTGGGTGCCTGGACCTCTGTTTGTATGTTTGCAATGATAGGTCTACATTTCTTGAGAATACCCAAGATCAAGATGGTGAACTTGAAAAAGGAAAAAAAAAAAAAAAGGGAAAAAATCTTGTGTTAGGTTTAAAATAAACAATGGTTAGCTATATTTTGCAGTTTATGTTATTCTCAGGCAAAACTACCAGCAGACTCATCAGACTGTGAATCATTTCAGAACTGTACTCAAGGCTGCCGCTTTATTTTTGTTGCCCTCAGAATTATAACAGAAACAACGTATTTACTATTCTTTTTACATTTCTAATAATTTTTATGTGAATAATACAATTGTAGAATCACAGAATAATTTCAGTTGGAAGGAACCGAAAGCTCAAGCATTGAGTTTTGAGTGTCTCCAAGGATGGAGATCCCACCTCCTCTCTGGGCAACCTGTGGCAGTGTTAGACCACCCTCATGGTGAAATATTTTCCTTTTATCTAACCAGAATTTTCCTTATTTCAAATTCTGACAG
Organism: Dromaius novaehollandiae; assembly: GCF_036370855.1. Classification (NCBI taxonomy): domain Eukaryota; kingdom Metazoa; phylum Chordata; class Aves; order Casuariiformes; family Dromaiidae; genus Dromaius; species Dromaius novaehollandiae. Next base: position 195,454,899 of record NC_088098.1, read on the forward strand.
TTGCTCTTGTTATTTCACTGTGCATCTCTGGGAAGAGCCTGGCTCTGTCTTCTTTGTAATCCCCTTTAGGTAATGTAAGGCTGCATTAGGTCACCCTCCAATAGACTGCTCTTCTCAGCTCCTCAGACTTTCTGTGAGGACCACGTGCTTCAGCCTCCTCACCATTTTAATAGCTATCCACTGGACTTTTCCCATGTGTGGATGTGTCTCTTGCACTGGGGAGCCCAAGGCTGGACACAGTGCTTCAGATGCAGCCTCATGAGTACTGAGTAGAGGGAAATGGTCTTTTCCCTCGACATGATGGGTACACTCCTGCTTACATGGCAAGAGTGTACCCATGTGCGTACCCAGCCCCGTGTGGCTGGCCCTCACCCCCTTTAATGAAGCTCTGAAGAAGCAATAATGCGTTAGTCACGGTGTTTGAAGGGAAAATTCCATCACTGATAGAATTGCTTGAATATTTGACTTTTCAGGCAACCTCAATTCTGTATTTGCTGAGAATAAAACTAAGAGGATGTCTTGAGAAATGAGAAAGAAGGAAAGGGATCCCAACCTGTTAGAGGTGCTCAGCCTCAGTGAAAGGCATGGACAAATATTGATTGGAGGTACTGCATGTCTTTAGTTCCCATTCAAGTCAAGGATCTCCTGAGTTATAAGCAGAAATCTAGCCCAGCCATTGGGATGGGCAGTGTTTGACCCATACGCTTTTGCCCCAGAGTGCAGGCTGCTGCATTGCCAGGAGCACTGCAGGCGCAGTCCTCTGCAGTGGTAGAGCCCCTGTGCCTTCTCTGCCCGTCCTTCCATGTAGAGGACAAGACACCTGCAGAAGACGGGGCAACCTCCATTTTTGCAGACACTCGAACTCCTTGCTGATGGGTGATCTCCAGCGTGTCACCCGCTCCCATTACAGCTTGGAAGAAAACTGAGAGAGGCTGCAAAAATTAGGTACATTTTGATAACCGCTTTCAGAGGGCTTGCGTGAAAGCATTAGCACTGCAAAGCCTGCATCTCCTACTATCATCATACTTTCCTTGCTGGGCTCCTTGCATCATCCCAAAGCTGGTGCATGCTCCTCAGTGGTAGTCGTTAATCACTTGAATGCCTTCTGACAACGTGTGCTCGTTCACCTAACTGGGGATATGACTATGCTGCTGTCATGTGCTATGTGCTGTGCATCGTGACTCATGCCTGACTGCCCTTTGGTGAAGTATCGAAATGCCCTGGGGGGTTTCTGTGCTGGCCCTCCAGTTCCTGCGCCGCACTCTCGCAATGGCTGGAGAGATTTTTAGCTGCCCAGCAGCACTAGCACTGCTTGCAGGCTGCTGGCTGGACGCCGGTGCTGATAAGAGGGCTTGTGGATGTTCATTTACCAATGTCATTATTGAACTGCTTGCAGTTGCCATAGAAATCTATGACACATAAATCTGACTTAGCCTTCTCCCCCCCCCCTTTTTTTTTATATTAAACAAGGAAAAATGCAGAGTTAAAGCTGCTTTTCTGAGAAGCTGGGCTGGAAACTCTTGGCTCTCAAGTGGTGGTTTCAGATACCGATGCTGTAAGTAGCCGTATGTGTGTGCTTGCAACCAAGGGTAACTCTCAATGGACAAACGTACTTCAGAATGGGACATGGACAGAAGTTGTAGAAGACTTTTGCTCTGCTACGACCTGACACTGCTTCTGGTGACACAAAGTGGGAGTGAGAGCAGACCCCTGGTTTTGTTATACACCATCTCTCCACCCTCAAACTGTGTGATCTTGTAAAAAAGGAAGTTGTTCTAATTTTGTTCTAATCAATCAATCCTATTTGTGTCCACAAAACTCTGCCAGATGCTTTCCTGACAAATACTAATTGCACATTATAGCACACTGTGATATGACCTTATGCTACATAAATTTGATTCTTTCTGTAGGTCCTGGAGAAAAACAATATCAGGTCTTATTCACCATTAATAATACCAACCGTTTGGCTCGTGGTATATGCCTAACTGCTGCTGTTTTTTAAACAATTATGCTAGCATTATTCTCACTGCAGTTAAGTTTATAATATGCCTGTTTCTTTTGCTTTGAAAGAACAAGATCAGGGAGCAAATAATTACACAGCAAGGAAATAACTGTTAAAACATTTTACCAAAGACCATTGAAAAGTGTTTAAAGAAATGGAGCTTCTTTTCAGAGCCAGAATTATCTTTCTCTTTGTTTGCATGGTGTCTTCCCAAAACAGGGCCCTGATCTTATGGCGGGTGCCTGGCTCCTGTGGAAATGTGAGTCCCAGCTGAGAGTGGAACACCTGAGAAGAGGAGGTCCTTTGCCATGTTGCCCAGCGTTTCTGGGAGAAACTGCTCCTTCTCACATGGGGCTGCTGGACAAAATTCAAAGCAACCCTCTACTCACCTTTGCAAGTCCTTATTTATGTGAGTACTGCCATTAATGTCAAAGGGAATGAGTATATGCCCAGCAGCATGGGAAACGATTTCACAGCTAGGCCTAAGTATCAACCAGACATGAAAGATAAAGTCTGCAGTAAATATAATTGCAATAGCTTCAGGGTGCAGCCAGCTCGCATTACTGTCAGTGGGCATTGCTTCCAGCCTGGAGCCCAGCAGCCTGCACCCAGGGCGAAGCCGACCATCTCCTGGCTTCTCCTCAAGTCAAATGCATCATGCTTGAAATTTAGCCCCTATCTGAAAAACAGCTTTTCTGAATTCATAATATTCTTAAGATTCCTCTGATTAATTGATGTTTCACAAGTGCTGTGGTGTTAGGTGAAGAGTAGTGTGCTTTCCCCTCAGATTTTGCAGCCAGAGTCGCCTTCATTTCTGCATAACCCTCAGGCCTGTCATTACTCTGGCCCGATGTGCTGGCCAGACTGATTTCCATGCCCTAGTGCGATGCCTGTGGGCACCGGAGCACCCTGGTGAGGGCAGCGCCGGCCTCACGTGCGGCACGCGTGCTGCAGAGGTGGAGCGCTCCGAGAGGGCAGAAGCGCGGGCAATTACCTCCAGAGCACCAGACTTCCAGAGTGCACAACTGAGCTTGAATTAAATTGCTCATCAACAGGTAGTCAGCCAGTCCACTTTATTGGTTAAGAGTCATAGCTGACGCTTTTGCGTGCCTGTGTTTTGTTCTTTGACACACTGCAGATTTTAGGATTAAGGCAGGGAACAACCATCAGTTCATGCTGAATGCCAAAGCCTGGCTTCACAATCCAGCCTCCCATTGTCCTTAAATGACTCCGGGTTGGGGGTTTCAGATATATACTGAAGGGAAAATTGCTCTGATATGTCCTTTTTTTGATATTCCTCGGGTAGGACACATTGCTGCCCAGACAAGATTCTGGACAGCTGAACTGCTGATTGGCACAGTAGGGTCAATGTTGCCATATGCTTAAATATCTGCAGTGATGATGCTTGGACTTTATTTCATGATACTTGAAGAGTATAAAACGATGGTGGTAACAGATGTATCTAATCCTATGAGGGGCTGTGGGCCGCTGAGGAAGCGCTGATGCTTTCGCCTGCTGACGACTTCAGGAGATGCTCCACAGCTTGTGAGACAGAGGCTGCTGGCCAGACTCGTTAAAAAAACAGGCCTCGAAACCACACATAAGACTGTGGCCTGAGCTTCCCAGGTGTCCAGCATGTGCGGCTTCCCCTGCTTGTGCTCGGCATTTCCGACAAACGGGCACAGTCCCTGGGCTGAACCTCACAGTAAATGTAGGCGTCAGCTTAACTTCAGACACAGCCTGGAAGGTCTTGGCCTTTGGACCTGAGCGAACGGGAACTTCTCCGTTGATTTCAGCGAGGGAAAGGTCAGCCCACGGGGTGGTGTTTCAGCAGCAGAGCAGCGTGGCTCGCATGCGAACCACGGCTGAGTTTCAAAGGCAGTGGAGATCAAAGAGAAAGGCTTCAGACAAAGCCGCAGCACCCGGCCATGGGCGCGTTAATAATTCGGAAGCAGGCACGGGTGAGACTAGCCGAGCGCAAGCACCGAAGGACTCGCAGGGCTTGCCAGGTGAGCATGGCCGGGGCAAGGGGCTCTCGCAGCGGGGTTTGCACCCACCTGCTCTCCTGGGGAGCCGGCGGGTGGGCTCGTGCCTGCTCCCCCCCATCTGTGGGGCCTGGAGGCATGACTCAGACTCATGGACAGGAGATATACTCATTACAAGCACATCCTCAGGAATAAAAACTCTGTTTTTTGCTGGGTATGTATGGAAAGTCTTTGGAAAGTCATGATTACATATTACATTATATATACATATACATATATTTTGTGTCTGGGGGGGGGGGGGAGCAGTGGGCATATACACAAACCTGAACCTCAGCAAGCCCAGCTGAGAAAAGGCATTTTCTCTCTATGACGGGTAAAAATTATTAATAAATATTATTGGATAAATTAATTATTTCTTGGAAAATAAAGGTTCTTTTTAAATCCAGCTTTAATTACCATGTGTCACAGCTCTTTCTTAAACTGAAAATAATGAATTTCAGTGTGAATTATGTTCCTAGGGACATGACTGATGGAATTTTGAAAACCTCATTTAGTAATTTTGGGGAATGAGTGAGAGCTGGCGTAAACAAAGAGCCCATCAGAGAAGTATATGTAATCATTCAGCACTGACTGCTTGAAGAAATTACAGTAGGAATCTGAAATGGAGCTCCTTTATAAACCAGTCTCACAACATTAAAGTATAAATCTGGAATTTTAGAGGCAGCCCACATAATGACTTCAAGTCTCGAGTCACATGTTTGATCCATTTTTAATGGTACTATTTTTGCTGCGGTGCTTTTGATAAATGGTCAGAGAAACGTCAGTCTTGACAGTTTATAAAATTAGCAAAATCTCCCTAGTAAAGATAAAAGCAGGAGTTGGTTTCAGAAACCATATGGACCAGAGCTGTTCTGGGTGTGCTCCCCCATCCTGGCTCTCCTAGTGCTTCGGCAACGTTTCTCCTCAATATGACGTTTCTAAGTGTGGTGAAGCTGGACGAGAAACATCTGAATTACCTGTGCTCTGCATCAGCTCAGCCTGAGCTTCCGCAGCCACTGCAGGGCTATGGCTTCAGCTGAGCTCAGCCCAGCGCAGTCTTTCCGAAAAGTGGGCTATCGTTGTAGTCAGAACGAGGTCCTTGTGCTATAGTCCTTGCTCTTTCCTGTGTGCACAGCTGTATCCCTGGGGTTATGTTTATACTGACTCGAAGTGTAGTGGTGCTGTATGAATGGTGCAGTAGGATTCCCAGGCACTGCTGAAGTGCTAGCAAATAACCACAAAATAACATTTTCTCTCTCCATGGAGGCTGTAAGCTACTCAGGCCAGGATTTGAGTGAGGGCATGAGCACCTCAGCAGCTAGCCCTGTGGGCCAAGCTTTTGGCTGTAGCACTGAGGTGCTTTGTAATGGAGGTGTAACTGTACTACATATGCCATGTGCTTATTTGTCTGACTTTTTCTAAAACAAAAAAAAGATTATCTTCTGGCTGCAGATCCTTTCATCAGGCAGGGTGGGTACGTCTGCAGTGGAGGTATTCAAAGCACATGTTCTGGTCTGGGTCCGGCCCATGAGCAAATTTGCCTTGATCTGGCCATGGCCGCAGCTGAGATGTGTGTTGTATTACCTGTTCTCAGATCGCATTGAAGAGCGCTCCCTGGTTTTCTGGCCCAGGTGTGATGATGCAGAGGGCACCAGCTCAGCGCCAGCCCGCGCCTTCGCTCGAGCGGGAGCTGGGGGTGCCTGCCGGTGCAGGCCAGGGGACGCGGTGCTGCGGGCAGGGAGAGGGCTGCCTCGCACCTCTGCCCTTCCCAGCTGCAAAGCCGACGCGTGCAGAAATGACCCTGCAGACCACAGCGAAAATTAACCGAGCCTGCCTCTCATTGCGCTGCTCAGCAATACCTGAGCCAGCTCCTGACATGCGCGCTTGAGTCTACAAACAGGTAGAGTCACGTCCGCCTGGCACCCCGGCACCCTGCCCAGGGTGGCCCTGGGTGCGCGGCAGCCTGCAGGATGCCGCCTCGGCACTGCCGCGTGGGCAGGCATGGGCTGGCTCGAAGGTTTCCCCGAATCCTTGGCAAAATCGGACCTTGCAGCCCAAGGGGGCTGGCACCGGGAAGGGAAGCGGTGAGGGCTGCCCTCGGCCTGGCTGTGGCCGGGGGATGAGTGGTGCCTGGCAGTGAGGTGCTGCGCAGGACGGCCGCTCTCCCGCTGCCAACGCAGCTCAGGGCTGCAGCGCTGCTCCCGGCGCCTACCGGGTTTGTGTTTCCCCACGGTCTTGTCAAACTCCTGGTGAGCGCCGCTGTGTGCCGGCTCTGCCCTGGGACTCCCTGCCTGCCTCTGCGCAGCCACGAACAGCCGCTGCTCCGTCCCCTGCGGTCGGGGATCCGGGAAAGGGGCGGCGAGGAGGACAGGAGAGTCCCAGGGCTGATGGAGGTGGCAGATCCCCGCTCTGCTGGGTGTCTGCCAACTCTGTCCTGCTGCCACTGCCTGATGCTGGCAGCACAGAGCCGCCTCTGTGTCGTCCCCAGCCCCGAGCCCCGGGTGGCTTCGCCCATGCGCTCTTGCCCACGCGGTCTTGTGATCCCGTGGCCGCTGGTTTTCCCCCCCAGCACTGAGAAGGCACCGGTGTCTCTGCGACAAAACCTAGCGAAGGCACCGTGACCCAAACTGTGGGTGTGACCCAGAGGGCCTGGCAGCCTCCGAGGGGCTCTGCGGGCCGGCTCCTGGCGCAGCCCCGGCAGGCGTGGCAGGAGGCAGGGCGAGCTGCGAGGTGGGGAAGTGGTTACCCTGCACATCATCCTGACGGGTCTCAACGTGAGGAGGTCCTTACGGCACATGCACACCCACACATACATATATGTACGTATCCTTATGCATATCTCAAATCCAAAGTGAAAGTGCAAAAGCTTTTAAAAGCTTTAACGGATTTGAGGACTCCTATTAGGAAACCTTTTGCTCTCCAGCCCGTGTCTGAAAAATGCCAGTGCCACACTTGGTGCTCTCAGATATCATTGTGCACATGTCCATCTTGGCTGTTTTCCACTCTGTGACACAGGGTGTGCAATGCGTGATCGCAAACCTGTTTCTCGCTGCCCCTCTCCTGCGGCTGTGTGGCACCCGGGGACGTGAGCATGGCCAGAGGGCTCCGGACGGCAGAGCCACCCACAAGGCTGTGGGAGAGAGGATGGAGATGCTCAGCTGAGAAAGGGGAGAAAAAGGAAAGGGCTTTTCTCGCTGGGGAAGTAAAAATGCAACAGGGCAGGCAGGAGGAAGCCTGGTTTCAGCTTCTTGCACTTTCCCGGGCTTTCTGTCCGCACACGAATTACAGTCGGTTTCTGTGAAACGGTTAGCCTCCTTTCTGCTGCGGTCCCTCATGTCCCACGCTCACAGGGCTGCCTCTCACACACAGCACAAGGGAGATCCTCTCGCCTCATGATACTGCAATAAAAACAACATGAAATAGTGGAAAACGAAGCCTGGGTCACAAGCTACCAATTGGAACTGAATGCAAGGAGAGCAAGTTCAGAGAGGGCTGGTATCAGGTAATAGAGCCAAAGAGCTGATGCCTCAGGAAATATTCATTGGGAAACATGGCGTTTTTCCTGCCTTCCTTTTTTTTCTCTGTATCTTTCATATTGATCTGTATGAGGAGAGCTCTGTGCCTGTGACATTTGAAAGTTGTTAGTATCTTATTCCTTTATCTGCATCCCCTGTCTCAGTAATTGTTTCTGGCTTTCTCTGTACTTTTCTGCATGTTTCTGTCTGGCAGTGCATCTTGGGCTTTCTCCCAGAGGCATTTTAACCATCTGAAATTCAAGTTTCTTCTTCATCAGCTTATCAGTTGAGTTACTTGCTTTCAATATTAACCATTATTTTTCTCTGAGAAAATCTCTGAAAATCCTTGGAGCTGTGCCCAAAACAGTTTGGGGCATCCTGAAATGATTCAGTACTTCAGTCTGAGGTCAGTCATTTCACCTGGGAAAAGCTGTTGGTAGTGAGGTTCTCTGCCTTTCCCTTCCTCCCCAGCCCACTTTGCCCCCTCACCCAAATCATGGGAGACTAGTTCAAGTCCACCCATATCTTCGTTCAGAGCAAGTTGCTGGCACGGTCTTCCAAAGCTGCATTTCTCTCTAAATATCCAGTGGTAGCTGAATAACTGGGAAAATAGCTCAGACCCCCTTCTATTTTCATTTTTCTGAGGAAACAGGTTGGCGTTTCCATATCAGTATCTGTGTTCTCCAAGTCAAAGATCAACCAAGGCCAGTATTACCCTACTCCTTACATCTTCCCCCATCCTCCCTGTCCCCCTGGGCCTGGCAAACATGGCAGATGTGGGCCCACTATAGCCAAATGTGTTGTTTGTATCAGAGCTCAAATCTAGAGATAAGCATGTCGCAGATGTAGTGGTAACTGGGCGCAGAAATTAGCTCTGGCACATCTCCATGTTTAAATGAACTTCCCCTAATTAGGAAAATCACCTGCAGTGACACTTCGGACAGATTCTCCCTAGAAGTACATTCATACACTTCTCATAGGCTGAATTACGAACTCGGCCAGAAATCCTTCAGACGATTTGTGCTCCTCACTGAGCCTGTCCTCGCTCCCTTCTCTGCTGCTGTAGCCACTTCGGTTTCTGGGGTTTAGCCATACTCATCTCTTGCCTTTGCACCTGGATGGGCACCTTTTTCAGCAAAGACAACCAGATTGCTTTTCCCCACCGTTCCTGGCCCAGTGGTGTGAATCTTGCATTAGGTGCACGTGTCCCACCAGTGCTGAGGTGCAGGGAGAGCCCAGGGATCGGGGGGCTGCAGAGCTGCGCCTGGTGGCTCCAATCCTCAGGTTTCCTGGAGACCTGTCAGGTCAGGGGAAATCTTACATCACGCCTCTGGACACGCTTTGGTGGAGATTTGCAAAGCAGCAGGAAAGGCCTTAGAGATCCAGTATCCAGCCTGCTCTAAAAGCCTTCCTCCCCCTTTCATCTAAACCATTTTCCCACTCGCCTCTCAATGGTTACACTAACTCCCACTGAAACTGTGACTCCACACCTCACCTAAACATTTTTTATCCCAACTCCCATTGCAGCCCTAGCTCAAATCCCACTGAAATCATTACTCTCTATTAGGTCAGTTCACTCAGGAGCTTTTCATATCTCCTTCTGAAACTGTTAACCCAAATTGTACTGAGGCCTCCAGATTCAGCACAATGAACACTTTGCTAAATGCTCATGATTTTTAGCTAGACCTTATGATAGACCAGCTTAAGGGGGTTGTGTGTATACATTATATTGCTACGTTTTTGCTGAAAGCCCTCTCTTCTGGGATATGGCAAAGACTGTGCTCTGAGACAAGCTAAGTCAGATAAACAAAGAAAATCCAATCAAAATAAGCTTGTTAATTTTTATATTAAAATACTACGAGTCTGAGGCATAACATAAAAGCTGGATTTTTCAAAGAACCCTGAGGGAATCAGACCTAGGGCTGACACTGATTTTAAATTGCTATATGCCAAAGGAGGCAGCTTTGGAAAAGTGCCCATAAGTACACAGATTCCTTGAAAAGACATTTTATCAGGTTTAGCAAAAATGATGTGCTTCAGAGCAGCAAGGGAGTCCTCACGCTGGATAGAGAGCAGAGTCCCAGAAAAAAAGATACTTTTGCTGTCATAATTTGCAGGGAGCTCGCTCTGTCCTGCTGGGACCCCTGCACTTCCCAAGTGCCCTGGTGAAAGCCCGGCTCCAGGTCCACTCAAAATATCCCATTGGATCTGCCCCTCTCCATGCACCCCTAGGAGACAAGGACTGTGGTGGCAAGTCCAGTTGCCTGAGGTTGCATTCAAAATTGGCTTCTCCCAGCGTGCTGCCTGAGGAGTGAAAGCCAGTGGAGAAGAGAAGGGGCCATTCGTTTAAAGCCTTTCCCCTACCTTAGTCCAATAAAAGCATGCAAGGCCTTCACGTGTTGCTGGGATACACAAGCAAAAGGAACTTTTACTTCTTTTCTTTTTTTTTTTTTTCCTGTGAGTAAATCATTTCCCAGAAAGAAGGAAGGACAACTGCATGTTGCAGTGTCATCCCTCTCTTAGGAAGCTCTGGAAGATGTGCATATTTTGGAAGAGTGTTTTTTTTTGTTTGTTTGTTTTTTTAATCCTGCTGTGGCTGGTTTGGTTAAAGAGTGGTGGTCCTAGACTGCCAAACAGTGAGGCAAGGAAGGCAGCAGCTGCGCACAGCGTGGGCAGCGCTGGTACAGCTCTAATCCCTCGCTCAGGTTAAACTGGGCACAGATAATGCACTGCCCACACTTGCCTGTAAGCGTGCTTGCAGAATCAGTGTGGGCCATACATTTCCCTCTGCAATGAGGAGGGGAAGGTGCACCATGTCTTATCTTTTAATAGAGATACTACTTTTCTTGAGGGATATAATGGAATTTTTTACAGTGTACACAGCAAAGAAGAAACATTTTAAGAATAGAAAAAAAAACCCTCAACAAACTGTAGATGAAATCTGTGTAAGAACAGGAAATTAATTTTCCGTTAACAATGCTTAAGGTTAACAAATTCCTAAGAGCCACAGGATGAGAATTTTCCCTGACTCTGTCATCTACCCTACATAGCAGGGTTTATTTTATTTTATTTTTTAATTGAATGGATTTCTCTTCTTCTGTTCTTTGAATTGTGGGTGACACTTAGCACTACATGAAGAGACACTGAGCCAAAATGGGCTGGAATTGAAAGAGAATGCAGCGAAGAGCAGAGCTTTCCTGGTTTGAGAATACTTCCTTTAATGTGGAAAGAAGCAAAGCAAAAAGGCGGAGTTCTCTTTAAAAAAAATAATAATTCAAGTCCTGGCTTCAAAGCATGGTTCCTTATCAAAGTGGCAGGATTTGTCATCACAAGTATGGTCACACACAGAGTAATAGAATAATAAGACCAAAAATGTATTTAGTGCTTTTAATCCAATGTTGCCAATCTGAATAATTTCATCTTGAATTCCAGTATTTGGAGCTTTTGTTAAAGACCGCAGTTATGCAGCTTGGCAATTTTTCTTTCTGGCTTTTTCTTTCTTTCTTAGGTGTGGGGGAAGAAAACCTGAAATCAAAACTCCTAAAGATCAGTTGCCAAAAACTCTGATCCAAAAGATGTCTACATGTAGTATTTTTAAAGTCTCGGTGTCTATAAGCAACATGAAGATTTGCGAAGGACATGAGACGAATGTCTGGGGCTGCCCAGAACTGGACACTAACATAGTTTCTGAGGCAGGTGAAGTAACTTTATTCACATTTAGATATGCAGAGGCACCGCGTTCCCAAGCGTGTCCTGGGCCACCCAGCCACCCTGCTGCAGAGCCAGGAATCCCATCCGCCCCGCAATGCCTCCTGCCTTCAGGCCAGACCGCCAGGACCTTCTAAAAGACGAATCTTGCCCTCCAACTGAACAGCTCCTGCCTGAGCTGTGGGCGTAAGAGGCTGCGTGGCCGCGTGCCCATCATGCACCGCCCCATTGCCGAGTGGTGCCGGGCGGGAGAGGTCTTCCAGCTGGCTCTGCATCCCGGCTTTCCTATCGATGAGCCAGAAGAAATTTCAGTGGCAGCTTTTTGCTTTGGCTCGTTAGAAGAACGGATCGGTCACAGAGTTTTCGACATTGATAAGCACTTCATTAGTGTGAGTGCTCAGGGTTACTCGTGCACACCAAACACGGCCGTTCGGCACGTGGCCTCTGCGCCTCTCAGAGATCCTGGAAACACTCCGACTTGTGTTGCAGCTCAATGCAGATCCCTTGCCTAGAGGTTAACTCAGCATCTCAGTTTTCACTTAAAATTCTAATTTTTGGTTTTCATGGTTTCAGGAAAAGGGTGAAATCATGCACTGTAACCAAAAAGCAAAATAAAGGGAGTGCCACATGGATTATTTTCTTCAAATGTAGGATTTTAAGTCAATTTGATGATGGGAAGGAGACATCTGAATGCTGGCCTGCCTTTACTTAGATTTCTCCCAAAAGGCAGAATCACATGAACGTATTGGAGGGGACTCTTAAGGCCTGGTGTTAAAAGTTTGCCCCTGCTCTGGAAGGGAGGCGGGGACAGTGTCTATCCTGCCTTGGGCAGACATTTGCATCTGCACTGACATTTGGATGTTGTTTTGAGGGATGCATATAGCAGCTAGTGTTTCTCTTGCTTAGTGCCTGTGCTGTCTTTCTGCACACAGGCAGGGCTTGTGAGCTGTCACTCAAGATTCCTCCTCTTCCCCCAGGGTATTTTTGTTTTGGTTGGCTTTGTGATTGGATCTTTGATTTCTGGAAGAATATAATTTCATTCTAAATTTGCCTGGAAATTAATCCAGTTCCTCTGAGTACCAGCTATTTGCAAAGAAATAAATAAGTCCTGGGTTGGAGTAGCTCTGGGACCAGTGATTAGATCGTCAGCCCTCCCTCTTGTTTCACACAACACATGATGAACACTGCATTATAATGTCAATATACTCGGTACACTTTTCAAACCCACTGAGTAAACACTCTGTGAGAGCGCTCTGCAGATAGGCTTGCTTGCCAAGGGCTGTTGCCTCCTTCCTTAGCTGTGTTTAGTGAGTACATGGTTTTGTTTAAACAGGAAAACACATTAAGAGGCACTTCATCTTCAAGTGTTCCTGTCTACAGTTCCTACATTCTTGGCTGGGGTGTTTAATATATATTAAGTGCAACGTTCTCATGAGACCCTCTCATTAAATTACTGGCAGGCCAACAGCGCTGCGCTGGAGTAATCTGGGTGACTATGCAACCGAGAAAAGGCCAATTATGTTCAATTTTTCATCACATTTCTTTTTCTTTTTTGTTGTACAATAGCCCGTTTTCTTCCCATAGAGCCTCTGGTGGTCATAACAGTTGTACGTGGGTTAAAATCAACAGTCGAGATTTTCAAGTGTGACTTCTGGCTGTTGGGACAGGTTCATCTAGCTTGACATGGGCCATCTGAAAGCCATTCCCCCGTCTGAGCTGATCATCTGGGTTTCTTGTGCAGGCAGGATCAGTGCCTAGGGGAGGTCAGACGAGTCCGGATGTTCTCTCAGTGTTTCTTTTTCTGCACTGACTGTGGACACACACTAGATGACTAACAGAGGAGACTCCTGCCTTTTAGAGGGGTAACGTGGCATGTCGTGATATCCAGCTGAGGCTTCTCAATTTTCAGATGCTCAGTTGAGAGAGGTCAAGGCACCCAGAGAGCTCAGCACCCTCTGCAAATCAGGTGCTCTTAGTGTGTACTGAGCTGAGCAGAGACACTCCTCAGGACCAGGCCCTGATCCCAACTAAATTCATAGTGGAAATCTAGTTTCATTCTCTTCTATTCAAGGGGGTAATACAGATTTACAACAATGCAGGACTTGTCCAAATGTGAAAATATACAGATACACCTATTTCAGAATAATTATACCCAAAGCTGTTTTTGATTTTAATTCCAAAATAAAAACACATTCCTCCAGGTTTTCCTGGAACAGATACAGAAAAATCACCCACTGCTTCTTTCTATCATCTCTTTCCTCTTCTCTCACGAGCTTGTTCTGGGACAATTCTCTCAAACAGTTAGATTTTCTCTTCTCCACCTAATGTTCTTCCACTGATTCCAAGATACTTTTCTCCTGCAATGATATTTTTTCTGTCAATCAAAAAAAAAAAAAAAAAAAAACCCAACACCTCTGCAATGTAGGAGCGAGGTTATTTTGTCTCCTTCTCAGCAGATATGGTTGTTGAGGTTAGTTTGCATTGGAGGCACTTTCCTTCCCACCATACCCAGTGTTAAATTTAGCAGCTTTTGTTTGTACTGTAGCTTCTTCCCCATAGGCTGGGTTTAAGGTGCAGAGATCTTCTCTCTTGGTTGAAGCCTGATCTGGTACCTAGTGAGACATCAGGGACACAGCAATTTAATAGACTTACCAGAAACATAAAATGTGCCTCAACACTTTCTCCAAACAATCACAACATACAAAGCAGATTGAACTAAACTGTGTGTGTGGGGGAAAGGCAGTACTTCTGGAAATAAGCATGCCTGTATTTACACCAAAACAAACACCTGGTAGTGCTTATCCTGGAGAAAATCTAAAATAATTTGCTCAGTACCTCTCCAACAGGGGACAAGAGAAATCAGCCCAGCAAAATCCATTTTCACACATTTTTTAGGAGAAGTGGGAGAAAGGCTCTAGAAATAGGGAAAGATCTATTTGCTTGTCCTGGAAATGTAAATATTTTAGAATTAGTGGCCCTGCTTTTCAGCCCTCATCTGAAAGGCTGCAAAGGGGCCAATTTACCAGAAATAATGAGGGAGTTATGGGATTATGAGTCCCTGCCCATGAGAAAACCGAGAAAGGAAGCCTGATATTGCATGTCATCTCTCTGTCTATATTTCTGCGTAGATCCAGGCAGTGCGCTAGTACTACACAACTGCTCTTGTTAGCAGCAGAAGCGAAACACCTCGCAAAGAACTAGCACTGGGCAAACAAGACTTCTCTTGCCCAAGGAGATGGAGACCCTGTTTTAAGGAGAAACTTGAAGTTTGTGGTGTACCCAAAGAAAATCCAAGAGGAGCTATCACCGCCCTCCGGAAGAAGAGCTACTTAAGCTAAACGCTAGCACCAGAAGAAACAACTACGACCTGGCTCTGAAATCACTCAGGCTGCAAATGGGAAGGAAGCTTTTTTTCCATCAGTGTGTGATAACTTGCAACGTCCTGGAGCTTCCCTGAGCAGCTACAGAGGCCGGAAAACCTTCGGGGAGCTTTAATCCGGGGCTTAGTCAGTGTGTGGCGGCCGTTGCCGCAGAGAGGCTGGCACGTTATCACAGCGCCCTCCCCGAAACAGCTGCTCAAGGCACCGAGCAGTGAGCCCTTGCCCCGGCTCGGCAGCCCGCAGCAATCTAGGGGATTAGCTGCAGACTGAGACAAGATCCTGGATGCTGTCCGTGCCCACAGCATCCGTCAGGCAGTAGGATCAGGATCTCCTTATCATGGAGGGGAAGAAGTCTGGAAGGATTAGGCCTGGGAAGTGCACCCCAGCCAGATCTCCAATGTGAGCTGGGAATGAGTCCCATGGGTCGAAATAACGGCGCACGGCTGGGGCTGGCCAGTTTGTGATGGGCAAAGCCAGGGTTTCACTAATGAGCACTATGAAAATGGCAGCTGGAGATGTGTCAAACATCACCCCCAGAAATAGCCCTGCACCTCCCCACAGCGGGACCAGAAGCATTCGAGCCCTGTCGGAGAGACCTAAAACCTGGGTAAAGGCAGTCGTCGCCTGCCGGCGAGCAGCCTCCCAGAGAAAGGAGCATGCACCCACCCGCCTCCCTGGCCCATGGCATCTTTCCTCTCACTTCTGTCAGTTTTAATCTGGTTTTATACTAATGACCGGTGTAAACAGCATAGCAGGCAGCCTGCAGTCACATCCTGGCCCTTGGATATTTGGTGCCCCACATACAGCTGTTGGAGGAGATTTCAGTGACCCAGTAAATTCCCCGGTCAGCAGTAGCGAGAACGGTATGTCTATGTCAGCTCAAATATATCCATCTCCGCTGATAACTATTCTGTCACTGGAGGAATCTAAATATTGTAGGTTGTTTTAAATGTCATATCCCCCTTGCACTCATGAGGGTTTACTCAGAGCTGGGATAGCTTCGCTGACTTTAATGGAGTGATTGCGTTGGGAGTGAAACTTCACCCACCACAAAACATTGCATCCGATGTATTTTTTTTCCATGTAAATTCAGATAAGTGAAACAGATTCTTCAGTCTGAGTGATGGAGGTAGGATCATTTCTTCAGCCACAGTCAGCGTCCTGAACATGTATTCAACATGTTAAAAAAAAAGATGTGAAAGTCATTATTTGCATCCATAGTGATTATACAGTACCACTAGATATATTTATAAACCGAGTAAAATATTCTGTTTTCTTTTAAAAGAGTTCAGAACTATTCAGGAAATGGGAGAAAGAAGAGCAGCAAATAAGCAGAGAAAACTAGCATTAATCATAAACAGAGGAAATGTCCCTTTGGACATTTTTTCAGATGTACTAAGGAGAGGATGACAAAGGAGAGAGTACCCAATAAAACACCAAAGAATTAAATTTGTGGGGAATGAGAAAAAGCAGAGATTCTGAATTTTTTCCACAGCCAACTTTCCTCAAGCAAAGAAACATGGAATGGCCTCCCAGGCACGATGAAGTAGGTCATCAGGATTTGCAGGATTATGTTTCTGGAGCTACTGAGTCCAGAGTCAGATTTTCCAGGTCTCTGATTCTGCAATTAGCAGTGACTTGACAGCAAGAGCAGCACAAAAGAAAATGTTTCAAGGAGAGTGAGGTTACAAGGCACTTGCTTTGCTCAGTCAGGACTGATGGATATTGCAAAAGACTTCACTGCCAGTTTACTCTTTGTGAGACTGCGACAGTCCTGAGCCCAGTGTACAAATACAAGGGGAGAGTCAGATTTTGAAATCTAAGCAGACCACAATGTATGACAGGAGACAGAGGCAGAGGGACTTGCCCACGGTCACAGTGCAGGCGAGAGGGGAACTTGGGAAATGACCTCGGATCTCCTCGGTACCGCATGTTCCTGTTGCACGTACAGTTCGTCAGGGCTGTTCTAGGCCTTTTGCATACTGTATACCTTTTTTGCCTTGCCACTGCAGACTTAAGCCTAAACTTCTCGAAGAGTCACGCTTCTGCCTGGTACCCAGGCAGGAGGTTCTGCCTTTCACTTCTCTTTCTCTGGCCACGTACAGTCTTCAGGCACAAGGCCAAGAATTGCAAGTTCTTCTTTGCAGCTTCCTCAACTGAGTTATGCAAGCGATGAACCGGTTTATGCCTCCCTTCCCTGCCACCCCTATTTTCTGTCTTGTGACTTTATGCTGGATATTCTTCTATCAAAATCAGCAGTTTGCTATCTGGCCAGCAGCCTCCAGAGCTGCAGACCTACCTTCTCAGCTCCAGCATGATGTATACCAACCATGCTGGTGCACAGTCAGGCTGTCACTGTCCGCCAGGCCTTAACCATGGCTCTGGCTTACACGGCACTTTGCAGAAGTCACTGCTCTTGCCTGTATGTTGAGATGCTGATGTTTTGCACAAAGCTGATGTGGTTGCTTTTACGGTACCCAAGACATGACCTGCCTGCCATGGAGGGAGCTGCCCCCGCTGGACATGCTCCCTCTTACCATTTCAAGCGTTTGTTCCAGCTGCAGCCAGGCAGGAGCTATGTTGTCATTAATCAAAGCCGTACCCATGAGGAAGGGCAGGGAGAAATTGTTCAGGGATATTTTAAATCAGAAACTATTTTTTATGCTTGGTCTTGAGATCAGCCAGTCCCTGCACAAGCAGCGAGGCACAAAGGATCTTTTTTCTCTTCCCTTCCCCCTGTGCCGTTGTGCCCCAGAGGGGGCTGGTAAGAGCGGGGCCAGCATCAGCTCAGCACCCTCCTAACAGCCCGTGGAAAGGCAGTGAGAAGGTGCCCACTGCCCTGCCTGGAGCGGTGGGGTGGCCGCGGCACTCGCCAGTGCACAACTCAGTGGTGCATGAGGGTCACAGTTTCTGGCCCCGGCCTCTGGATTTGTTCCTGACTTTTTCTCCATCTCATTCCTTGCACGGACGGGGAACACTGCTGCTGTCCACGTATTAAAGGCACGCAGAGAGTCTGTGGCAGAACATGAAACTGGAGACAGGTCCCCGCAGCGCCAGCGCAGCTGTCTGAGCAGAGAGGGCATCTGCCTGCACAATCGCTGTAAAGTCTGGAGCATTAACTCCTTTCCATCCCAAAACCAGCCGCATGGTATATGCTATCCCATCATAATATCCCATCATAATATCCCATCATAATAACACATCTAAGAAACTCAGCTTCTGAAATGACTATTAATTCCCACTAAGATAACCCATGCCTTAACTGAATATACTTAAGATGCCACCCATGCTGGTCTGGTTACTCAGCCTTGCACGGCAACACTGAGCCTGTGCATTAAGCATTCCCACACATGCTCACCCCGCGTGGCAATGCTCCACTTTTCTGTTATTAAAAAAAAAAAAAGAAGCAGTCACGCAAATTGAACAGCTGTGGCCCAGCTCACTTGCGGAAAAGAAACCCAGTGGCGTATTTCCTGCTCGCAGAGGTGCTGCGAGAGACTTCGCGCAGGGAGCGGAGTCGTTTTTCCCGGCTCGTGCCGTACGAGGGACGCACGGGGGGCGCCGGCTCCCTGTCGCCAGCAGGTGGCACCGCCACTCGCAGGTCGCCAGCCCCGGGCTGACTCGCAGGCCGAGCTGGTGCGGGCGGGCGCTGCGCCGGGCCCCCGGCGGGGCCAAGGGCGCCTTCACGCCGGCTGCCTTCTCCCACGGTGCCTCGGCCGGCTCGGTCAGGGAGGCTCGGGTGCGGAGGAGGCGGCTGAGGGCTTTCTCCACGCGTGGCGGCCTCTCCCGCTGACCAAGCAGTACTGGGAAATGATTTTTTTTTTTTTTTTTTAAGCTCAGGTGAACCCAGAGCTGCAAAATGTTTGACTGGTAAAGTCACAAAATGGGCTGTGCTCCAAAAGGTCTATTCATGCCAAACCTAATGAGGGCATTATGAGAAATGCTGTCCTATTTATTCCTAGACGATAAAGGACCATGTCTACAATACACCAAGCATCCTTACGTCTTCTTAAACAGAGGAGCTGAGGGTACTCACTGCCTCGGAAGGGATACTCAGGGCCCTAAGCAGAGCCCAGCAACACACATCTCCTGGGGTGCTTCTGAGCGCCCGTGACGTAAATGACGACCACACTGGACTCCGCTCAGCAGCCGACTCATCTGCCAGTTAATACTTTTCACTCCGTGCAGCACAAACCACTTCTGAGCAAAGCAATGACCTGGGAAGACGTACTGTGCCTCCGAAAGGAAAGTCAGTGAGTCAGCAAAATACACCTGACTAAGCACTTCCCTATTAGATTCCGGGCATCATCAAGAACAAAATATCAACGACCTCACATTTGTTAGGCAGACTGACTGATACACCTACAAGCTAGCAGCTTTAAAGTACCCATTTTCTTTCTTTTAAATGCAACAAGCTCAAGTAATAGAGATTTCAATTCCTCCCTTTCTGTAGCTAGGCAGTGTTGTCTGAGAGAAGTATAAGCCAATATATTATGTCATCTCCATTTACATGCTTCTTCCAGCTTGTCAAAGGGTCAAGTATGCTATGTTTTGCACATACTGTTAATGATTAACAGTTGTCCTTAGAGAAACTAGATTTTCTCTTGGCTTTGAAAAACCTTGAGAGATGAAATGGAAAAACAGCCTTGGATTGGTTCCATCAGGTATTTATGACTACTGTATTGATGGTACAGAAGATTAGAAGGCATTTGGAATCTCTGGCATTTTTTAGCTGATCTGTTCCTGTTAGGTTTGAAAATGGTTAGAAAAGCATGAGAGAAAGCATGGGCTTGTGGTTCAGGCACTTTGTTTACTGATTTGTTCGCAAACTCTGTGTGACCTTGAACTAGTCACTGGTGAAGAGAAAGGGGAAATGGGAGAATCCGTCACACCTGTTTCTAGGCATTTAAAAGTTTGGTTCCAACACCCAGCAGCGGCAAGCCATTGGCATTGGCAACAGTCATCCATTGGCCTGTGGGCCTGGCAGCACAAATACCACAGGTCTTGCTGTACATAGTTGCGTAGGTTTTCACTATAGCTCATGGAGAGTGAATTGTCCCACATATTTTGGGATAGAATGAATTGCTCTCTGAAAAACACTACTAAAAAGACCATCTTAAAAGAGAGAGGTTCTCACCTTAGCTTAGCTGTCTAATTTTGTGCTGACTGAAGGTGACTAGGATGAATCCCAGCCTCACTCTCCTCAGGACCAAGTCTTTGAACTGGGAGTAACACTACCTTCTATCTTATCCCTTTACATGTTGAGGTAATCACAGAAAGGACTGGATCCTATAGTGCCTTTGTACCATGGCCCATGGGACCTTGATTGGGACCTTGATTTCAGCTCGGTGCCCCATCAGGGAGAGCTAGCCTGACCCAGGGGAGCTGGGGGAGCTCTCATCTGCTATGCTCGCAGATCTCCAGCAAACCTGTACGCACGTGCACGCACATACAGAGCTCTCCAGAGGTCCCTTGTGGCTCTTGGTCATGTGAAGGTTTTGCTATGGTCCCTGGGGGGTCACAAAGGTTGGCCAGCCCTGCTCTAGGCGCTGCGCGAGTGTAGGAATGGGTAGCAACAGTGGCACAAAAGGAGTTACGCTGACTTGTAGGCATGTACCTCAGCTGGGTGAGATCAAATATTTTATTGCCGATTCCTATCTTGCTGGCAAGGGCTGGGCAGCTTGTTCACAGCAGCCCTGGAGCTCGCTGTACCTAGGCCAGGGTTGACCGTGCAGGCGGATGGCCATTCTGTGCAGCTATATTGTGGCTGTGGAAATCCCCTTCCAATGGACATCAAAAGGACCACAGAAGTAATCACCTCCCAAGAGGCCCCACCTTGCAACAGCTTAGCTTTCACATAAGAAGTATCCCTTGGTGATAATGAAAATAAAATAGCTCAAACCAAATTATTCTCTTAAACAAGCCCTCTAGTCATTGAGGGAGAAACGGAAGCATGAATACAGATTCACAGATCAGTAGTTTGTTGTACACAGAGACTGTATTGATGGACATGTTAAAAGTATCTGGATGGCTGTAAGTCAGAGACCATTTTGTGTCTGAAATAGGATTTAATTTCCTTTTTCTTTCTTTCTTTCTTTTTTTTCTGTAAAGACTCCTTTCCAGAATTCACTCCTTCAACGTTTTGGACTTCAGATGTTCTGAGGCAAAGGTTTTTTTTAATCTAAGATGCTTACAAAATTGTTTTTAATAATAGAATACAGATATGCTAACAATTTAAGTTCTAATTTTATGCTGAAGAGACAGCTCTAACGAAGGAGCAAAAAACTCAGCAGACCACCTCTTCCTCCATTTGCTTCTGCAGGGAGCTGGTCTTTTCTCTCTCACACATTAGAAGGCGACGTAGGGCCAGAGACCTACTGAGGTCCAGTGAGGGCTGGCACCTACCTCCCCTACGGGATTTGGGCCTGTCCTGCTCCCTCTGTGCCCAGCTGAGGCTGGGGCTGCCCTGGCCTGCTGTGCCACTTGCCATCGGCACCAGTTTAGACAGTGGTCAATGGCATCAAAACCCAGGGAAAGAACAGAGGACTAAAAATCATGTAATCCTGGAAAAGTTCAGGTTAGAAGAGCCCCGGAGATGGTCTGGTCCAATTTTCCCTTGAAAGCAGGGCCTTCTCCTTCTCTTCAACTCTTTAATCATTGTGGCAGCCTTCCACTGGACCCCCTCCGGTTTTCCAATGTCTCTCTTGGCCAGGGGGAATGAAAACTGGAAACGGTATTCCAGGTGTTGCCTGAGAAGTGCTGAGAAAGTGCAGTCATCATATCCCTCGATCTGCTGGCCATACTCTGGCTGGCACTGCCCAAGGCATGGTTTGGCTTTGTTGCTGCAAGGGCACACTGCTGACTCATGTTGGCAAATTTGGGTAGCTGCATTTCTGCTGCTGAGAAACATTTTGGAAGGCTGATTTCAGGGACACATACACTGCAATACGCGTGGATCTGTTTTGGAGTGAATATATGCTGAATAATACATATCCTGGGTACAGCAGTATAATGCAATCTATACTAGATGTAACAAGAGAGTTGCAAAAGAAGCAGAGGAATATCAGGGCCTTGTGCCCAACAGCTTGAAATACTTAAAATCCATCATTCGTTCAGTTAAAACTTTCCTTCAAAGTGGCTGGTTGTATTTCAGCATATAAACACAGTGCTTTCCTCAAAATGCATTTAATAATCAGAAAGCTTTTACCAAAGGTCCCCAATTAGCTTTTGGATATAATTTCACATTGCAAAATTTCAAGACATTGTGTGCTGAGAGCAGGTAGATCTTCTCCAGTATAATGGTGGCCCTTTGTGAGATGTGACAGCTAACTCCCTAATTAATCTTCGAAATGTCAGAGCCTGCTGGAAGTAATTGGGCCTGACAGTTCAAGGGCTAATTAACTTCAAACCCTGCATTTTCTCCTGCTTCCTCCACTCTTCTAGGCCATTTATTTACTTTCTTTTTTACACTGTTTTTAATGTTCTGGAGTGTGCCTGTTCACGCCAGCTTGCCTGGACATCACGTCAAGGCCACAACTAAAGGTATTAAGCCGGGTGTGCTCCATCTTAAGAATTTTCCTAGAGTATCTCAACTTGAAGGGAAAATAAACCTGCTGCGAGCAAAGGGCTGGTGTCAAGGAAGAGCCCTCTGCAGGAGATGCAGGCTGCAATCTCCTGGGGACTTCTGTTTATTCAAGCTATCAGCAGTCTCCAGGAGCCAGGTGCAGATGGCATTCCCAAGGCTGGGCAGCGTGTGGAGCAAAGCCAATGTCATTCATCATCGTTGCCATCCCAGCAAGGCAGCAAAGGGCGGTTTTATGGGCCGCATAGCACTGCAGTGTTATTGCCCCACTTTGTATGAGCAGCATTACATGTCTTCTGACCTAATGGGTCAGAAAGCCTCCACTGGCTCCTGCATCAGGCCCCTTGAGGCTGGTGGCTTATTTGTCTTTCCACCTCTGCAGTCTTATTTGACTGAAAAAAGATGAGGGACTTCAGCCGCAGAGGATCCAGCTCCCCCTTGCTGCCCCCACCTGCTTCAAATGGCCCCGGCTGTCCTTGTGGCTGTCACTGGGAACGTGTGAAAAGCCTTCTCCAGCCGGCAGGCTCAGCCGTGGCCATGCACAGATACAGGGGAAGGAGGGAAGCAGCAGCTCGTCACAAACTGCTGCTGATGGCGAGATGGAGGGGTAGGAACCGCAGGTGCTGCTGCAAGTGCCAAACTCTTTTGCTTGCTTTCTGACTCCAGCATAGCTGCTCTGATCAAATTTCCCCTCAGTGTAAAGAAGCAAGAAGAATGGCAAGGAAAACGTATTAAATTGTAAACTATTTGGGGGAAAGAGACTGCTTCTATTTGTACGGCAACGAGCACAACAAAGCACCAGCTCTAGTCTCTGGGTAGCTGAAGTTAAATAAGAGCAGCGGCCATCTCCTATTTAGACATTAGCTTCAGACCCAGACAACTCATACCTCAGCAAAAGGATCATCTGGGTCTGGAAAAGCTATATCTGATTTCCTCGCTCTTTTTTTTATCCTCATTTCCTCTCAGCTAGGGCTTTTTTACAGCTGCCATGTAACACTCTCCAGACAATATATGATCTGTCACAGACGTATCAAGATGTCCCATGAGTGTGCTACCTCGTGATGACTGACAACTGTCGTTAAGCATTACTCCTGAAATGACAAGGCTCATTTCATTAATGTGATTGCATAGATTCAGCCTGCAATCTCAGAATGAAACAAAAATTGCCATATGTACATATATAACAACTTCCACAGTCACCATCATTTAGGAGCTCAACACAGTGCAGAATATGAGATGATACTAGCCATGTATTACATGTATATTTTTGTTGGTTTGTTTTTAAGAGTTCTGTCAAATAAAATAATGTTTGGTCTTATTCATACTGTTTTCTTTGACTAAGTCTTATCCAAGTCACTGCAAGTTGTCTGAGCCAATGAAATAGAAGTGAAAAGTCAGTGGAGCAGAGGTTTCTGAAAAGCTACTATCCTACTGTAAAGGGGGAGAGAGGTAGCAAATAAAATGAACCAGAGAGCAAATGGCAGCATGAATCCTTTCCATATATACATTGCAATATTTCCTTTGCAGTCATGGCTCTTTTGTTCACACTCTTCTAGGAAAGCCATATGAATGCACTATTAATTTCATTTTTTCCTAGTCGCCTTCATATCCCATGTTGAACGATGCTGTGATGACAACAGTTCAATATGACTGACTGAAAACGGGTCTGTTATGAATTAAACTACTTATTCAAGTTAGAAAAGTCAGGGGCTCATCAGACACAGGAATCCAGTTTCAGAAGTAATAAGTCCTTTGTTCAGACTAGAAGTGCAAGGAAATCACCTCCATGAGCTTCCCTTCATCAGCAGTAGAAACAAGGCGCGTGGTGACACAGCAGGGGCCATCGATGTTGAAGGAGAGGGAATAACTTTGAGCTACAGAACCAAGAGTTTCTTGACTGTGTTCAGATAACTAAATCTCACATTCATCCTGGCCTCATTGTGAATGAGGCCCTTCATTCCCCTACCCTGACTACATATTAGGACAGGATGCTCCTAAGGTAGAAATGTCAATCATTTTCCTTATCTGGGACCATCTCTGATGAACGAAGGGAGTATTCACGCTAAAACATGCATGTGCTTCCAGCCACTGAGATTATCACCCCATAAATTTTGTGACTCCTTAGGATCATTTTCTTCCTGACTCTGTATGAAATATCAGCCACATTAAACCAGCATCCACTTTTGAGTTTAGCCCAATTCTTCTTCTGAAAGTAGTTGCTTTTTCTCCTCCCTGTCACTTGATATACTGGGAGGAATTTCATGAAAGATGAGAGTATACGGAGAGCTGGCTGCAGATACAAAGCCTGGCACACCAATAAGTCCATCTAGATAAAGATAACAGTGCTTTGAGCTGCCTGTCAACAAATTGAGTGAACCTATGGCATTTTCACACGAGAGAAGTTATGTCCTCTGGAAATAACAAGAGCAGTGAACTGCTAGCTGCAGGTCAATTTGCTCATCGACAGCAAGAATCGTTCCTGCAGAGATCTGTATCTAGCTCCTGCTACTTTTTCTTTCTTTACTCTCCATCAAATCTGTGACTTGTGTCACATCCACCGAGCAGGGTCAGACAATTTTCACTGCACTTTAAAAGCTGGAGAAGAGCAGGAACATGCAACAGTAAGTGGATCTGGTAATATTTACTCTAACCACCGCTACTTTCTTTTTTTAATGTAACTGTTCTGAGCAGAGTGTAGTTGTGGCCAAGAACCTTCTGCTGCTGTCTCAAGAGAGATGAATATTTTTGCAGGCACTAAACATTTTGGCAGATGGAAATCCCAGAGTTACCTGCAGAGCTGTGCAGCCAGCTTCTGGTGAGGGGTTCAAGCACTGGGCTTTTTCCTGAAGCTAACACAGATTTGTCCTTTCCCTCTCTTCCTACACTCAAAGGGCAAACCTGAAGGTAATTAGAGAGGGTTTTCTCCTGTCAAAGCTGGAAAACCTTTGGGGACAGTGATAGGAGCTGAAGCCATGATGGGGATATGGCTTCTTTCAATCTGAAATGTGGAGTTCGACACTGGGGGAAAATTCTCATGGGTTCCTGTACTTAAGTTTCATTAAGAAATTAAATGATTAAATATTCTGCTGGTGTGTGTTTATGTGTCACAATTTTCAAAAGGCATAACCCCTTTATGGTTTCAAAGTAAGAAGCAGTAAATACTTTCGTACCAGAAGTGGCTTTGGAGTGCTTTTCATAGTCTTCCTTTATTTTTTATGGATTATTTTAGCTTCCTTATAAGCAGACGGTGTCAGCTTTCACTATACAGGATATGTAAGCTACCCGGGGCTCTGTCCCATTGACTTTCCATTGACTTTGCAGTGTGTAGATGAGACCATTATTTCCGTAATATACATGTAAAAGCACATTGGTAGCACAGGCATTTCCAATAATTAATGCTGCAAAGGTTAGGCATGGATTTCTTGTTGAGCGATGACTATGCTGTAGCAAGAATCACATTGCTACTGTGTAAAGTGTTTTGTTGTTCTAAGAGCTATATTGTGAATTCAGATTTACTGGCCAAAATCACTTGAGCACTCTGTTGTTGTTCTGAATCCCAGGATCCTCACTACTTAGCATGCAGCTGAAGGGGGTATTTTATTTTGTATTTCAGCAGAGTGGGAATGCTCTGGTAGCAGGAATAGTCTGGTACCACATCCTAGCTGACAGGCAAGAACTTTTTCAAATAGATCTAGCATGATGTAACATGTTTGGGTTTTTGGAAAAGGAACTATAGATTCTGTTGGAGGTCCCAGAGCCATGCAGTTTGTTTTAAGATTTAAAAAAAAAGAAGTTTCAGTTTCATTTCACCTACATTTAGCTTTTCAGGAGTCAGGCATCTCACCTAAACTAGCCATATTGGCTGCCTGTCAGAGGGGAGAGAGAGATGTGCTGGCAAAGCATGATTCACCCTGCTTAAGATAGCTGTCCAAAATAGATGGGACAACTTCCCCTCTGGAGCTACCTTTCTCTCTCTTTACTCCATCTGAACTTTAAGGTAAACACCAACCATTCAGATGGCTTTGAGAGGACTCTAATAAGTGTTCAAAGCTGCTGTAGATAACATCTCTCTGAATTTGGGACTTGATATTTTCTTCATAATATTACGTTTGTTCTTGGTCAGGGTGCTTTTAGAAAATGCCAGATCTGTTGAGAAATTGATAGTTGGGGTGGGGTTTTTTTGGTTTGGTTTGGATTTTCAGATACATGTCAGTATTTTCAAAGGAAGGTATTTGATCTGAGAGGGGTTCATCTTTAAGAAAAGGTTTGTACTGTCCCCCTGGAAAACAGAATTTTGGTTGTCCTCAAGGAAGAGAAGGTTGTCACAGAGCTGAGACACCAACGGTAAAAAGAATGGGGCTTTTGATGTCTTCTCTCCCGTTTGCTAATGAATCAAGCCCACCCAATACTTAATTCGGTAGATTAACAAAAGAAGCTATCCCTGCAGAGCTGGAAACAAGCTTCATTATGTTGTGTTTTTAAAATTGCCAACCAATCTCTACAGGACCTAATTTAACACATTCATTTGCTCACAAAAGTGCATGAAATACAACAAACTCGAGTACAAGGACAAAGAAACTCTCTATTAACATACTTTATCAAGCTGAACCGATCATAAAAGTAACTGTATACATCTCTGCTTTTTTCTGCACAATATATATCTGATTCTGTACAACAAGTGAGAGGATTAATAAAACTTCCCTGGGGCTCCAGAGTGTTTTGGACTCCAACTAAAACACCCCAAATGCCCTTCACTAAAAGACTCCATCAAACATGCCAATTACTGCTATAAACAGTCCAAAAGGCCTAGAGTGCCGAGCGCCAGACAATAGTACTTGCCGGCAGGGGAGTCCAGAAAAAAGAAATAACCTGTTTTAGTTGTGTATACACAGACATATGTGTGTGTGTGTGTGTGTGTGTATAAAAACATCTTAACATATTAATATATTAATACATTAGAAATATAAATATACACATATGTATGTATACATTCACCTAGCTGTACTTTTCCTTGGCTTCCTCCAATACCTGCTGTTTCTCTAGTAAGAGGAAGTGGATGCCTGGAATATTTTTCCAGGAATTATCTGATCAATACATGGTAATAGCAACATATCTGCTCCACCTTATGCAAATTCCCTGAGAGTGGGGCAAGTTCACAAGTGGGAAGGGACTGTCCCCATAGTGCTTCCGACAGATTTGGTCACCTGCCGTTCAACAGAAGGGCAAGGAGCGATTTGGAGCCCCTGTTCTCTGCGGCTGCAAAACCAGGACTTTGTCCAGAACTGAGAGAGAGAAACCAGGGCTGTACCAAGACCTGCTAGACAACAGATCTTAGAAGCAGGAATCAAGCTGAAACACCTACGATGGACTTAAGCAAACCACTTTGGCTTGGCATTTAGACTGGACTGTCTGAATAGCTCACTGATCTCTTGAATTTAGTTGCCATAGCAGGTGCTTGTCTGATTTCCAAGGTCACAGTGTGCATGAACAGAGGGCTGCCTCATGCCCATGGAGAAAGGATGTTTCTTCTCGCTGCCCTTGGCAGGTGAAAATCTGCATGCTGCCCCAGCGCTGTGGGGGCAACACAGGTTTTACCAGGGAGGGGTATGATCCCACAGGATGCTGAGTACTCTCAACACAAGCCAGCAAAGTGCTTCAGGCTGTGCTTAGCTTCCCCACTTGAGCAGCCTGGGATTAGCAATGTGTTTGGAATTAAGCATGTGCTAAAATACTTTGCTGGATTGTAGGTGGAAGGAAAGAGAGAGTATGAGAATGGAAACTGGTGATGAAGACATATGCACACTCTTCTACCAGCTAAATACAAACAAAATATTCAGTACAAGATTAAACACATGCTACCCAAATTCTTCAGTTACTTGTTCATGAACTCGTAAGGTATCACATCAAATACTTTTAAACTAATTAGAAACTTTTTTGAAATGGGAAAATCATTCATATCAAAAATATCAGCCTATACCTCTTACGAACTCACTTCTTTTCATTTTTTCTAATTGTCTCTACCAACAATTTAAATGCTTATTTACATTTGCTAGCATGTAAATCCATAGCGAGAAAACACCTGTCTTTAAATTAGGGAATTGAACCAAAGGCTTAAATGCAGAAGAAATCATCTTGTTCATTTATTTGTAAACATTTCTTGATACAGTGATCCTGTGATGCATCACTCTGATGTTCACAACTGAGAACAAATGGATTTGCAGTCAGTGAGATGAAACGGCATCTCATGGTGCGTGCCAAGACCAAAAAAATTGGTTTGCAAAAGAACTTATAAACAAGTTATTCCAATGATTTCTTTCCTCAGCTCAGTGTTCAGTGTTGCCCACTGTTCCTCCTTGTCACTCCTGTCACAAGTTACTCCAGGCTGCTGTTTGTCTGAGGGTTCAACCCTAGAAAAGGAAAAAGGAATATGAAGAATAAAAAGGCTCCCCACTCTGCACTTAACAATTTAAATTCTACAAAACATTGCCAATGCTTTAAAAAATACAGAACACCCAGCTGCTGGTCTCATGAGTTCTTGCATGATTTCAGGAAGGCAGACACTGTCGTTGTATCACACCAGGCAGGGGAGCAATGATGCTGAGCTCGTAGGATTACGGCAAATACCTGATGCAGACCTCTGCACTGAACTTTCATCTTTTGACTCTGGACCTGTATTAGCACACGAACGCTATATGGGAACAAAACCAAAAATAGAAGCAAGAATGGGCAGGGTAGTGTTGGTAAATGGGTGTGTTTTAACAAGAATGAATTGGCTGAGTTCCTGAGTTTATGCATTGCTTAGCTACATGTTCCCCCATGGTCTTCTTCATGCTACAAGCTGTGAGCTACTCTAACTCAATATTCTCGCATTTCCATGCCTTCACTGTTTTTCTCATATTTTTTCAACCTGATTCATATTTGTGACATTCTACGCTACGCGGATGTGATTAAAAGTCACCAGATGGTATTACTGGAGATGGTTTTGCTGATTTTATTTAAATGGACTTATTTAAGCCCAGTTCCTTCCTGACAAAGTGTTCATGGCCGATTATGATACATTTCCAGTCTCAGTTGTTGAAAAGATGACAAGTAAAATCTATTTTATCTGGATGAATTTTTTTCATGATTGACACGTAGATTCCGCCTATTGGTTACGTCTATGCAAGCAATCAATATATGGTGCTGGGAGCCTTGTAAATCCAGAATCAATCTATCGAAAACTTTGCCTGTATTATTACATTTGCTGGGTCCTAGAAAAAATTGTAAAAGTCTGATATTCTTGGGAGCTGGAAAAAGCCAAAGCAGCATGAGAGCTCTGTTGGATCACTGACAAAGTACAGAAATGTGCTTCTTTGAAAATAAGTTCTACATCAAGAGGTTTGCGGGCATATATTGCATGTGGAAGCTAAAATGGAAATGCATTTTTTGTTTCATGCTGTACACGGCAATCAGGAATAAAACAATTTAATCTGATGACAATTTTCATTTCATTTCTTTCAGGAGAAAACACTGAATAGCTTTTTGTTTTACAGTACTTACTTTGTTCCTCTAGTCTAATGTAAAACCCTCTCTCCCTCTTTCAACTTCCATTTATATACTTTTTAAAGCACGTGAAAATTAGTTCTTTGTACAAAGGGGAAGAGGTGTTTCATAAATAAGGAAAAGCGGGACTTTGCTTTTACTGCAGTCATTTGTCACAAGAAGGGCAGGAAAAGTGAACAAGATCTTTGTTTGGTGGCATTTTTAATACTTTACAAAATACTCTGTAATATTCTGTGTAACTATTCTCTGTTTAAGAACTACCCCTTGCTGCATCTACAAAGAAGTTCCTAACAGTGAGCTAGAAAGTATATACGTTAAATGCCATATTAAAGCTAAGAGAGATCTATACATGTTTTCTCTAAGCTTTCACTTCCCATTCTTATTCTCTTTCAGCACACCTTTAATGATAAACTCCCTCACTGCATCCTCAGCGTCTTATGTAAGGATCTTTCTGTGAAAATGAACCATTTTCAGATCTGCTGCAATTCTCGCCTGTTCTGTGGGACTCTGCCCATACAGTTTAATGGCAGCTAGGCTGAGCCCTGTGGACCTCATCCAGCAAACTCCAAAGCACTCGGAGTGATCAGCTGAGCAGCCTCAGCTAGCTGTTCACAGCACAGCCAGTCTACGACTTTCTCGTCTCTCTCAGTACAATATTAACATTTTTTAAGTGATGCCATGATTGTAACGTTTCCAAAGTTACTTCATCATTCATCAGTTTAAAAAACATGTTAATTAATTAAGTGACAATAGCAAGTTTTGCACTGCAAAGGAAACAAAAGAAGAACATTTTCTTGCCTTAAGGTGATTATTATTTAAGACTTGATCCTGCCAAAATTTATGCACTTGCTTAAGTACTTAACTAGGTCTGCTTCCCCATGGTTCCTGTTAGGTAATGTGCCCAGCCTGCACTCACCCATGCGGCCACAGTGGTCCTGCTTTCACGTTGAAAGTCCTGCACAAACGGTGCAGGATCCCTGGCTTTGGATCTTAGCACTTTGGAGCATGAATAATGCCAAAATCTGGGTGGCTTGGGGCAGAGCCCTTAGCAGTGATTCAGATTTTAATTTCCAGTTAAGCAGTAAATATATGGGGCCGAGAACACAGCATCATTGGGGAAAACTGAAAGACACTGGAGGGACATTCACTTTTGCTAACTTTAATTGCCTAAAAATTAGGTACCTAGTGTAAACTAGTTGTGCAGGCTTGTTTGATAGTGGAGAGAGGTTAATCCATGTAATGATTTGTCTCGCCTAAGAGGTCAAGGTGGTGGAGGTACTTTGCTCCACCGATTATAGAGGGAGGCTGGACAAGTAGCTTAGATGAAATATCCAGTGTTTTTTAAGGACTGAATTTAGGTAAGATGAATCCCACTCTTAGTGTCTGACAGGGGAAATCTGAAACTGTGGCACAAGTTTTTGCACATGGACAAACATTTACACTGTTGCTTCTCATTAATTTGCTGTGTCTGTAGCTAGCATCCAAGATACCTGCCTACTGTGAATGATGGATGGACCAGAAGTGATGTGCAATGAATTCTCCTCTCATTTAACTTTTAACTAAAATCATTCTAATAGGTTCACTAATAAAGCTTTTTAACAGAAGCCAGTAGCTACACACATATAACCAACTCAAATGTGGTAAAAACTGTCCACTAAGTCTTTCAGATTTTGCTCTCTTGCTGTCTCTAGCAAGCCTCTTGCTGACATTAAAGCAGTTAGATGGTTTTTAGTGCTGGCTATTTTGGAAGCATTCGCTTAAACTACACAAACACCTCTTACTGTACATGTATGCCTTGGGACTGGAATAAGAAAGGAAGGCTAGAATTAAATTGGGTACGCTTGAATTTTCTAGTTGTGACAAGCCAATTTTAAAATAGAAAAAAAAATCAATGACCACACTGGCTCCATTCTGGCCCCAGATGACTGCAGCCTTGTAAGCAATATGGAATTTACACAACTATTAATTTGTCCAGTCCTTCTCTCACCTTATTGTAAATCAAGAATAAATTCAGATTACGTCAATGGAGTTAAACTCGTGTAAAATTATTGTAAAATCCCAGTACAGTCAAAAGTCTCTCCTTAAAAAAAAAAAAATCCTATATGCTAGACTCCCTTCCCCAGAGCTATTTTTCCTGTATTTTCCCCTTTAAATCTGAAAGAAAAGGGACCATTCAGCAAAACAAAAAGCAGTTATTCAGTGTTTCATATACTGAAACATTCATCCTCAGGAAGTCTTTGTTGATTGTGCCTAGCATGTATAGTAATAAAGTAAAAGAAACACAAAGCTGTGGTGTCTCCATATCCTATAGATGACATTAGACTATCGTCCCATTATGTTTAAACAATGCAACAGTGGTAGTGGAAAGTCTCCCCAACAACAGTAACCAGCTACCGAAGGTCAAGCAATCTCTTCAGCCAGTTAAAAACAGTGTTTCTAGACACTGGTTCATTCAGGTACATTTCTGGTTTGGATGCTTATGAATGATAGAACATAAATCTGATTAAATATTACTTTACACTGCCATAGCATATGTAAACAACACTTATTCTGACGTGGATTTTTATTTCAATGAAAGTAGCACACATTCAGAATAATTTATTTGAGTACTACAGCTAATTTTAAGAAATGTTCAGAGAACTAATATGAATGTGTGCACATAGATTTATATTCTATATAAACATAGGTTTGTGCATATATGCATTGTACATCCACACATATATATGTGTTTAATTAACAGTCTTAGATTAGAGACATATGAGGATCTTCAAATTAAAAAATCTGAAGAGGCCTAATGTCATGTAGCTAACAGGGACATGAAAATCAAAAGTGCAAGAAAGATTTCTTACTTCAATTTAGCAGTAAATTTTGCTCTGCAGTCACTCTAAATATTGCAAACATAAGACTTCTTCTATTTTTGGTACTAGTTTTATAAATCGTAAATATGAGCTATAATGGGAGCTTGCTAATGTTTAGCTTACCACTGGAGACCCTTATAACAAAAAAAAATATAAATTAACCTCAGCTTCTAGATATGCTAATGCAAAAAATACCCTCCTATAGTCAGCAGGAAATGGGAATGACAAAATGCAATGTGTGCTCCGGATTCCTCACTGAGTTTGGTTCTGTGCAGCTAGCGGGTTACGTGCAGCCTTGGGCTGCCATGGCTTCCACGCGACAGTAAATGAAGGCTGGGACTCTGGTGGCACCAACAAGCAATTTGAGCTCTCTCTCTCCTGTCTAAGATTTTTACAAAGCCATTTTCTTTCTATGTCCTTGGTCGCTCTGAGAGTGCTTTGTGGTGCTCTTTTATTGTACTCTTTCCAAATTTAACCGTGCATTCTTCTTTGTTTTCTAGAAAATTTATTTTGCAGACTTCAGTCGTGCAACAGCCATTCTCTAAAGTTGCAACTCCTTGTTCCTTTTTCTGAAGAACCGCCACTTAATTTGATATGGCACTTTGGGGGATTCTTCCACCTCCCTCTCCTCTAGTAGATTTGAAGAATACTTTTTGCCACCACAGTTCTTATTTGTATAGGACTTTTTAACTTCCACCTATTTGATTTCCTGATATTAAAGACCATTTTGTTACTATGTTTTGTAAACTTTCTGCTAAATTCAAGTTTCTAGTTCAGAACTCCTGCGTTATTTTAATGTTTCCCCTAGTTCCTCCTTGTTGACAGGAAGCAGATCCAGGATGGATGCCTCTCTGCTAAAATTTTTCCTTCCTGCCCCTTGTCTTTTATAAAATAAGGAACTTCTTCCATCTGTTTTGGGGGTTATTTTTCTGTATGGACTGGACAGATGTGTCTGTTAACTCACAGCTTTATGGGTAGTTAAACTGCCTCAAGAATGCTGGTGATCTGAGCACTTTCTAAAACAGACCAAGAGATTTCTTTTTCTCATTCCTCCCATTCTTGTTATTTCCTGCTCCCTATTCCACCTTTGTACTCTCCTCTATCAATCCACACCCCTCTTAGGAGTTCCCTGGCATAATTTATGACATCAGTAATTATGACACCAAGATGTCGTATCTCCTTTTCTATTGCTACGCCTGTTAGATTGGCATAGCACTGTTCCTTCCAGGTTTATCTCTGTCAAGAAGGCCACGAATAATCACTGGCACTAGGTATTACTTGGTTGTTTCCTATCATGTTATATTTGTATACAGGTCTACAAACAGGAGGGGAAAAAAAACCCCTTAAAGTATATTGGGGCATTCAGGGCCACAATCTGAGTTGTTTTAAATAGCTGTGTATTTTTGTCTTCCAGAAAGACCAGTGTAACAAGTAACTCTAGAAGTAAATAAATAAATGATCATTATGGCCACTGGTGTGTATTGTAAACTCTACAAAGACTCAAAGGTCCTTTTTGTTACCCCACTGGCTCTGAAGCAGGCGAGAACCACTAAATGCCATCAATTCTTGGGGCTGGTAGGACACACATGCTCTTCTGGCTTGACACAGAAGAACCTGTGAAACCAAAAATGCAAAAATCAATGTTCTTCAAAATGGAAAGGAATCAATTTAGTATGAAAAGATATTTGAAAACAGGGGCATGAAATCTGAGGCTTTTACAGGGGTGAGTGCTAGAAATTGGCAATATGCAGGAGCAGACAGCGGGCATTAAGCCCCTTGCAAGATCAGTCCCTCATTTCTTATGCAGCTTTTGCTTGTATGTTCCCGTGTAAGAGATTGAATTAAATAAGGCTGATCTAAATCAAGTTAAATTTGAACCTGGCTCGGTAAGAGTTAAAAGACATGGACATGTGTTTCTACAAAGGTATTAAAAGTATCCTGTTGACTAGCCCAGAGCGTTCCTTACTGCCCTGGATATCTCGCACTGCTGCCTTTGTGGCTGCCAGGGAGGAAGGAATCCTGATCTGTCCTGCAGCCAAACCGCAGAGAATTAAACCCTTTGTCTCAGAAGCCTTTCACCTGCTCAGGCTGCCACTGCAGCTCTGAAAAGTCTCTTGAGAAATCAGAAGCTATGAATATTCTTGCCTTAAAAGAAATGTCCTTTCTGTCCTTATGGTATGTTCCTTCTCCTGAAGACACTCCTGTTTGCAGCCTGTCTCAAATGAAAAACATTAGAGTACATTATGGGGCTGAAAGCTTTTAACATCAGTCTTGGAGCTTAGGTTTGATGCGTTCTCCAACCCTGGCAGTAACAACTGATGGGAGATAGCGCTGCTCTTTTGAAAAATGGCAATCATTCTTACATGCTATTGATGGGTTATTCTGCCATTAAGGATATGAAGGACATATCCTTATGCTTCACGGCACAAACCAGCCTCTCCTGCATCTTTGTCCGTCGGTGGAAACTTACCAAATAAGAGGATTATAATGTGATTGTCCATTGTGGGGTTTTCTGTGTCTTTCTCTGAAGCACTTGATGCTGGCCACTGCTGGAGACAGGATATCATATTGGCTGGACTACTAATCTGATTTAGAATAACAGACCTTTCATTCCTATTAAGTACATCTTAGTACAGAGTCAGGTTTCAACTAGTACTGATGGCCATGAAACACTAGAATTAAGGCCCAACCTACTCTTAGATACCTGGCACAACTGTTATGAAAGTAAATATAATATTGCAAAATTCTATTTACCTATTCATGCCATGTCATATTTTTCAAATGAGGAGCAAAATATCAGTTGCATACTCCATTATTTTCCTCTATAAATAGCCTAAATGAAAATGACAAATGATTTTGTACCTGGACAGCTGAATTCTCCTGACAGTTTTGCAAGGGAGCGTTAATAGAAATGAGATTTGTACATATGAGAGCAGGATAAGATCTCAAATGCAAAATAGCTTTTTTAGCTTTCCCTGTTGCTCTAGCACTTCTCTAGAACAGCACTTCCCATTTTGCTTGATCCTTGGATGTGAGAAAGATTTGCTTTCAGATCTGTGTGCCTGTAGCACAGGCTCAGTGTTTACTTGCAAGCTGATTCCCTATGCAGCCTATGGTTATGCTTTTGCAGGGTCCCTTGTTCCAGCTGACTACTGCTGACCACAACTCTCATTTCCTCTCTGCGAATGTGAAATGAATACTATCCTAACAGCCTTTCTTAATATATGCCAAAGAGAAAAGATATTTTTCTGTTTTATATTTGACCACGCTGTATTTCAAATATATTACCTCACTTCCACAAAACCAGTGGCAATGTACCCCTTTTGTCACATGTACTAAACAGACCTGGGCTGCTTCTATAAGGCCCATTGTACAGCACCTCTTTTTATTCATTTGCCCAGCACACAATCAGCCTTAAATGATCTCCAACATGTACCAGCTGTGCTGAATCCTCTAGTCATCTGTGTTGTGTCATCATATCTGAGAGCTGGAAAAAAATCACACAAATGTGATACAAATTTCAACTATAGAGTAAATACAATACTATAAACCTTTCAGGACAGAAATTCTTTGTTATGTGTTTGTACTGTGCCCTGCCTAATACTTGCATAACTGTAGATCTGAATATATAATAATAAGAAGATAATTCTTCATATCACCTCTTGGAAAGCACAACTGTGTGTCAAAGAGATAAACTGATCTTCATTTGTACAACACTAGACAAAAAAGTTGACCAACCCAAGCACATACACAAAATAGCGATGAGATTGTCCTCGACTCCTCACGTACAACACCCCTCCATCAACACTAAATGCATGATCCTTCCCTTTAATGGATTGTTAAAATAGAGCTAAGAGAACAGGAAATGAAGAACCCGACTGATTTAGACTCTAGTTCTCTCCTTTATGTTCTATGGATGCTCTTGTCTGCTGTGGATAAACTCATCCATCTTCATTATTTAGAAGATCATCCCCAAAGCAATGGATGTGCACTGCTGGGGCCTCCTTGCCTTGCTGACCCCTCATGCAGTTTGCCTGTGCCTGCTGGTGTCCTAACTCACCCGACATGCTTGGGCATGTAGAGTTCTTCATGCTCTGACTACGGGTGTTTCCATACAACCTTTGGCAATTCACGTGGGAGCTGCAGAAGATTATCAGCCCCTGCTGTCTGCCTTGCCTTCATGTAGCAGAGGAGGCAGGAAGGGCCATGGATCTTCCCCTCAGCTGTCACAGCACAGACAAGGACATCATTTTAAGCTGCCGCTAATGTCAATTTACATGCATTTACATGCAGCTGTGAGCTGCAGTGCCTGAAAAGCAGACACAGTGCCTCTTCTCTAGCCCGTATGACAAGAGTGCTAGCTTCTTGGAGGGGGTGGGGAGGGCAGGAGCAGGGCACCTCTTAAATTGTCCCCGCAAGAACCATCAAAAATTGTCTAGAGCTGCCTGTACAAGGATGTTGTCTGTGCGGCTGGCCTTGAGGCTGGCCTTGGAGCAGCTCTCAAGACTGTTTAAACTCCCGCAGTTGGGCATACAGTTAAAAAGATACATAAGTTTTTGCCTTCCAGAAAAGATCCGAATTAATAACGCTCTACGTGCAAACTCTATTCAGCAAGATCTATTGATAATTCTTCATTCTGTCACTGATTTAATCAGGAAATCATACATGCTCAGGAATACATGTTATTTGGGATGGAGAGACATCCTTCAGAGCTCATTCCTTAGACCCTCATCTATCAGTATTATTTTTTAAGTACTTCACAAAAAATAAAAAAAGGAGTGAAGAACCCCAGCAGTTTCTCTGTCCCTCAGGGATATCCATTTGGAGATAAGTGGGCCATGCTTCGACAATATGTTATCATTCCCACAATACAAGCCTTTTTATCATGATGGTGATGAGAAGATCTGAGTGAGGTGATGGGGATGACTATAAAAGGTCTCACTAAAACACTTATTGGGAGAATCGCTGCCTCCTAAAAATTTACTCTCTGAACAGACTGGGGTGACAAGCGATGGGTGCAGAAGCACAGGCCAAGGGGTGCCATGTGCCAGGTCACACAACGCAACGGCACAGCACCTAACGTGGAGCCCAATTCTGCCGACCCCATAACTCTTTTCCTGGGCATTTGAGCAGGCTGCTTAGCATCAGATCTGTCTTTGAAAGTCAGTAGTTTCTGGCTATTTTGGAGCAGAGTACATGGGAAAAAAGTTCTGAATTTGAGGACGGGTAAGGGAGAGTGTCTTGCCAGGACTTGCCATCGTTGCACACAGTAGGAAGCCACAGAGGGGAAAGACAGCTTCTAACTTTTAGTGTTAAAGAGAACAAATCTGTTAAATTGCTGTGGTTTTACATGAGAACTGTCCCTGGAGGAACCAGGCTACATCTCCCACAAGTTCCCTCTCCTTGATTTTCTTGTCTTTTTTTTTTTTTTCCTTGAACAATTTTACAGTACTGAAATATGAATGGGTCTCTACATACTCCTCTCAAAGGCCTATTAATTTTTTCAGTAGATCTGCACCTTATATAGGATTTTTTTTTTGTCTTAGAGGGGGAAGTACTTTCCATCAGACATAGCCCTTATTTATTGAATGGTGGTAGTCAGAAGCAGACTGGAATAAGGAACAAAATACCTGTTACAGGCACCAGTTCAGATAATTTGGTTCTGTAACAAATGCAAAGCTCTTTTGGGAGCAAGAAAGCTTCTGAAGAGGGCATTTAAAATGCTAACTGCCCTTTCACCAGATGTTTCCTATTCCAATTTGGAAGTCATAATTTCCACAGTGAATCTTATAGGAGCTTTTTCATTAATAGAACTATACAATTTGCAAAGAAATAATTGATATTTCAAGCTCAGAAAAAAAAACTCTTAAGAAATGAGAAATACAAAGAAATGTTGTACAGGCTTAGACTCATGAACCTGGGGTGCAAAATAAAAAAAATAATTAAAAATAGTTTATTTCTCTTTTGGAAGCTATCCAAGAGTATAAGACAAAGCCCACATTTTGGGAACGAAATCCATCGGGAAGGGCTGCTTGAGGAGCTCCAAACACTCTAAAGCAAGCTAGAACCACGCTTGTGGAAACGCTGATTTATTTAATGTTTGCCTGGCGGGTTCCCGACGCGTGGGGGGAGCGGGCGCCACAGCGCACGGCGCTGCCGGCGGAGCAGGCCGGGGGGCGGGCCACCGCGCCGCAGGCCGCTTCCCGCCCTAGCAACGGTCGCTGCGGCGCGGGGGAAAGGGCGGGGCTCGGCGCCAGGGGGCGGGGCGGAGCGGCGCGGCGCGGCGCGGCGCTCCGCCCCGCGTCGCCGGCCTACAACGCCCATGATGCCCCGCGGGGGCCCGCCGTACGTGACGCGGCGGGGGTGGAAAGGAGGGGGAGGGGGGAGGGGGGTCCGTCTCTCCCCTGCCGTGTCCCCTTTTCTCGGCTCGGCGGGCGCCATGTTGGTTTGAGCCGAAGATGACAGGGGGCGGCTGCGGGCGAGGATCGCGCTGAGGCCCGGCACCTGCGGCTCACGGCGGGGCGAGGAAGCGCGGCCAGCGCGGCTCGTGGGGCAGGGGGCGCCGCTGCCGCGCCGCGGAGGCAGCCCGGGAGCCGCCGGAGGAAGAGGCGGGGGAGGGAGGGCTGAGGCGGCGGCGATGCGAGCGGCGAGCTGAGGGTGCTGGAGGCGGCCGCCGTTGGACGCCCCCCGGCCCCTGCCGCGCCGCGGTGCCGGAGCGCCGCGGGGGAGGGCAGTCCCCTGCCGCCTGCCCGCACGCAGCCTCCCCGCCTGGGCAGCGGCAGCGCCGGGCCCTGTTGAATGTCGCACACCTCTTAGGGGGTCTCAGAGCCGCCGCCGTCCCCTGCGGCCCCGGCGCCTCCCGCCCGGCCGCGCTGGGCAGCGCGGTGGTGCCCGCCCGGGTCGCCCGCTGTTAATGAGGAGGTGACTGGGACGCACCATTATCCCGTGAATCATCCCGGCGTTATTTGTCTGGGCTGGGAAGGAAGGAAGGAAGAGGGAGAGGGGGGAAAAAGCCCGCACACTATTCATGTCACTCCGTAGCCTCGCCTGGTCTACCTGGCACCGCTGGGGCTGCTGCTCCTGCTGCTGACAAGGATCTGCTGCCATCTCTGGTCTCCTGGCGGTTCCCCCGAAGCAGCCTGCACACCGGCTTCTCGTGGATATTCTCGGCAACCGGCAGCCTTCCCCACCGCATATCAGGCACTTTATTAACAAGAGACGTGGAACTCCCTGCCTCCGAAATACACGCCGATTTTTGTTCTTGAAGATCCGTGGGGTGTGCTTGGTGCTCCTCGTCTCATCTTTTCTTTCCTTTTTCTTTCTTTTTTTTTTTTTTTTAAGTTGTTCTAAACCATTAGGGTAACATCAAGATGTCCAGCAGTGTTCCAGCTGATATGGTAAGTCTTATATTTCACATTTAATACTATCGTTATGTAATAACATTTATTTAGCTCTGTTTTGGCAGAGAAGGTGGAAAGAAGAGGGGCATAGGGCAAAAAAAAATAGTCTCGATTACAGATTTAAGGAACAAAAAGTTCCCAGTTAATACCTCCCAGATAGCTGCTGGTTCTGCCTTGATTTTTGGTAATGGAATGTAAAGCTGCAGTGTCGTCTTCTGTGTAGCAAAGCAACTGTGAATGTCGCCTTTTCTCTTTTACCTCTGGCAGTTAATATCTGACTGCTCTTGCTTATTTTGTGCAACTGTGGTGTTTAACCCTGTCAAGCATTTTTGAGGGAAGAGAAATACCAAGTAGAGCATTCAGAATTATTTATTCACGCTGTTTCTTTTCTTCCTAATCCAGCTGAAATTCAGTCTCAGCCTTCTTCCTTTTCTTCTCTCCAACTTCCCTTGTTTCTTACTGACACTTTAAGTTAATCCCTTCACTTGATACAGGGTCAAGAGCAAGAAAGAAATTCTCTTGCGCTTATTTACATAGTGAAATCCTTTGTGCACTAGCTGCAATCTGGACATTTTTCAAGGGCACTCCTTGTACTTCTTATGGCGGACTGTACTTCAGCCCGTATTGAATACTCAGCTCGGTACATTTAAACTGGAAAGGTATAGCTGGGCATGGGGAGAGAGGAGAGAGAATGAATCAGGTCTGCTTCTGCTCTGCTAGTTAATCTTTCTGTTCTTCAGGACTTTCTTGATTTGTGTATATTCCCATAAATCACTTAATGAAAAAGAGTTGTGGCTGTGCTTTTTTGATAGATTACCTCTTTTTTCCCCCCCTCTTACAACGCAAGATTTATGTTCGCATTTAAAGATTGTATTTTGTCTAGCAGCAGCAACAGACTTGTCCATGGCTTTTCCTCTCAGGATGCAATTACATCTTCTGATTATAAGCTGCTACAGTAGTGATAATGTAAAAACGGAATAGCCCTTGTTTCAGCTGTCGATGTACAAGTAATGGTGCATATGTATGACAATTAGGTTGTTGAAATAATGGTATCATTTAGATGCCTACTTTCATTGTTCCATTTATGCTTTTCTGCTGCAGACAAAATGACTGAATTCTGCCAAAAAAGCAGAAACATAAGCTGTAGATGATGACCGAACAGTTTTAAACTCACAGATTTTTCTTTCTCAAATACTGTAAATATATTTTGCCCTCTGGAAGGGAGAATGATGAGGAAACTGTTGCCTCTAAGTTTAAATCCTTTAAACTGTAATTTTCAAATACAGTTTTATGTAGCACATGTTTCTTTTCAGAGTCTCTTTGATCATAAGGATACTCTGAACCCCTTTCTCACTTGCATATGCCATTCTTTCGTTATATCAGAGAAAACCTTTGCTCCTCTGTGGAGGGTTAAATGCAGATCTCTTAATACTGCTTTTTAAATTGCCTGGAGGAGTCCGTTGACTGTGACATGAAGCACTCCACTTTCCTCTTACCCTGGGCTGAGTGCACTGCCACCTCCACGGTGCTTCTAGATCCTGCCTGCCTGGGAGTTGTGGTGCTGCCACTGGACTTGTCATGTTTGAAGACTCCATTTTGTAACAACATACACATTTAAAGATAGATAAAATCATATTTTATTGCTATCAATATGATTTGTTTCAGTTATGATGTAATCAGGATGCTGCTGGCAGGGATGTCTAGGCCTAGAGATGCTCTGTTCCTTCAAATCAGGAAGAAGCTTGTTATACATAGTGATGTTTAAATATTGAGTCATCACAAAAACATTTGAACGAAGATGTTACAAATCTCAGTGTAATTTAACAGAATGGATGGACTTATTTTTGTCTGTCTTAGGATCATTTTGATTTGTTTCAGTATTATTAGATGCCGTTTCACTCTGAAAGTTTGAAGTGTGTTTAGAAACTCAAGTTATTAAATACAAGTTAATTTCTAGAAAGAACACTTAAAAGGAAATCCAAAATGAGTTTTCATCACCAGCCTCTCTGTTTCAAAGGAGTTTGTTGAGGAAGGAAAATGGGATTTTTATTTGATTGCTCTCTAAAGAGAACCACTTACCAGGCTGTCACTTTGTTTATATATGTTTTTATTTACTGTAGGATTTTAGAGTTTGCATTTCACTTATCCACCCACTCTATAATTTGCATTTACAAAAAAATCATTTCCCATTTCTGTAGGAGTTGGCATCAGTGTGATTGGGTGTAATATTATGAAGGCTTCATCACATTTACTAACTCTGCTATGAATTACCAAAGTACTATAATAATTAGATTTCAAACTGTTTTGTCAGATTCATGAAATAAACTCTAATAATAAAAATATTGTAACTGGTGCTTCTTAAAATGTGGTAATCTGCAGTGGGTCTTCCTGTTCATCCTTTGAATTAGCAAGGACCTACTTTACATGAATTCCCATAGTAAGTTATCAAATCTTCAGTTGGTTTTATACTTGTTTAAATTTTGCCAACCTACAAGCATATTTAGTTGATTTTTTTTTCCCAAGAAATACAGCAGATTTAACCAGCTAACCATTTCAACATCACTTCTTAAATAATTAACATAACACTTTATCATTTGCATTCCACTAATAAACTGGATGGTGACACACCACATACCGAGCATTGTAAGTTTGTGGTGCATTATTGCTTAGCAGTACATGCTACTTAAAGGTTAAAACTCCACTTCTGGAATGAAACCTGCTAATATTGACCTCTGTACTTGTGTAGTTTCATTAACTTAATTAGGACTAGACATGTATGGAACCATTTTTGGAAATTACACTGCATATTTACTGCCTAATTTTGTTTATTTTTTCACATAAGTACTGGTGCTTGTGGCAGCAACAGGGAGCATCTCTGAATACTCTGAATAATTTCATCAGATAATTTATCAGTTTTGCCATTCAGTAGTAGCTAGAATTTGACTGTGAATAAGAGTAGATCTGTTTGCAAGTCACATTTCTTTAGTAATAATAAAAAGGCACTAGGTGGCTTAGGGGCTTGTGAAGTTAATCACACTTTTTATTTTATTTTTTTTAGTTGACCAAATGAAAATGATTTGCTGTTCATTTAAAAACTGCAGCTGACCATTTCAGCACAAGCTATATATTAAAAAAAAAAAAATCACTCCAGAAGTGATTATTTAATTGACTAATCCCCTTTATTTCAGTGGAGTTACCACAAGAATCTGGAAAATTGTGTCTCTGTATTCTGTGTTCTTATGATACTTGTGCTTACAAATATAAATCTTCAGGGGTCTTATAAGTTCACAGTAAGGGGCCTGTATGTCTGAAAAGTGAGTATTACGTTGTCTGCAGTCTAGATCTTTCCTGTGTCAGTGAATTTTATTTAGGCACAAAAAGGCTCTGCCAGGCCTTTCTTCCTTGGGTAGTTCTTTGCATGTCCTCTAGGATATCAAGTCTCAAATTCTTTTTGTGCCACTGTTCAAGAGTGATGCTTTTAGCGCACACATTTCTGTGGCATTAGATAAACAACACTCAAAGCTGGTAATTAATTGAAGGTTTTCAATTTTATTAGTACAGCTATTGAATCCCTATGCTGAACTTAAGAGATATAGGTGGTCTGCGAGAGGCTATTTTGAATAAAACTTAAATGGCAAGTTTTGTGCTAAACATAAGCAGACATGAGAGGGGTCAGAGTTCATGGCCTAAAACACTGACATTAAAACACTTAGTGGCAGTGTTAAGAGGTCAGTAAAAGAAGAATAACAAAAAATCCACACCTCAGTTAATATCTTATTAGTGCCAGTGCTTAGTGAAATTGTGTATATACATATTCTTTTTCAGGAGGTTTAATGTAGAGTAGTGATGAATAGCCTAACATATATAGTGACTTTTTTTTAGTGTATGTTAATATGGGCCAACAGGAAAAAACAGGAGAAAAGGTTGGAGATGTACCTGAC
Organism: Dromaius novaehollandiae; assembly: GCF_036370855.1. NCBI lineage: Eukaryota > Metazoa > Chordata > Aves > Casuariiformes > Dromaiidae > Dromaius > Dromaius novaehollandiae. Next base: position 195,498,851 of record NC_088098.1, read on the forward strand.
GCCACATCAGTAGGGGAATCTTGGCATCCAGGGATAAGTTTCAGGCAAGAGGGAATCAAAGGAGAAGTTAATTGTATGGCGGCTGTGTGTGTGTGTTTTTTTTTTTTCCCCCTCCATCTCAGTCAAAACAATTCTTTCATTTAAGAATAATAAGCACAGTATCATTATAATGCATTTGAAATACAGAAACAAAATACTTTCACTCATAGCAGTTTAACTTATAGGAACAAAATGTAAGAAATCATGCATCTTTTCTCCTGTTGTAGCTGCTTTTCCCTTTGCCTTTAGGGATATAATAATTTTCAAAACAAACAAAAAATATCCACAAGTTGTCTTTGTGCATGTAGTCATAAAGAACTTAAGGGACTGACTTTGTAATAAAGGTCTAATTACTTTTGTCTCAAACTACTCCCCCTCCCCCCACCTCAGTTTTGGAAGTTTTAATTTATTACATTGTAAGATAGAAAAACCTGATAAAAATGTTTTTATCTTGATATTTTTCGATCCTTTTCCTGTTTTTTCCATTGTTTGTTGATCGTAAGAGATAGGAGTATCGCTTCCTCTGTTGTCCTCAGTGTTCTTCCCTTCTTCTCCCCTCCTTGGAGAAGGAACTGGTGGGATCTCTATTGGAAAGAAGAGCTTGAAGAACATCATTCCTGATTCCCTATATATCAAACCACTTTTGTAGCATATTGCAGTTTTTCTTGTAATGAGATGAAGAACCTCCTTATCTGTTGTCTGCAGCAGTGACCAGAGACACACTTGTCAAAGCTGATGTCATATATGTTTATTTTGGGTATCCTTCAGCATGATTTATATTTACTATCCTCCCTTTTTCTCCCACAGATTTAAAAAAACCAAATCTTACCTATGTATGTAACCAAAAAAAAGTGATTGTAATAATGACTGGCATTTATACGTAGGACGCTGTAATGTAATAAGGTGAAATTCCACAGCATCCTAACATATTGAACATATTCTGAAACAATGTTCGTATGTCCTTCATTTCATTTTCTTCGGGGATGAGCAACTGTAACTTGTGGATGAGCTAATGATTGATATTTATGCTGGGCCTTGGTGTAGCACTGTACTTCAGAGAATTTACATTGCCAGCCTCCACTTCTGTTCCTATTTTTTTTTGTTAGCTGAATTTGTTTCTCTCCACTTCAGTTGTCTAATTCCATGAAATACTGGAGGGAATGTGCACCGAAGGACACTTAACTCCTCCGTTGTTGGGAATGCTGGGAAGCCTGCAGTAGTTGCTGGCAGGTTCCAGCAGGACTGGGAAATGAAAAACCAAATACTGAATATCTGGCTGTAGCAAAATGGCAGCCTCTACAGTAGGAACACTGATTTTTCCATGTGTAATCCTGGCAGTTCAGTCATGACCGCAACAGGGACAGGTTGCAGCTCTCAAAGGTGTGGAATTAGGGCCAAATGCAAGTGCAGGTAATCTATATTTCGTCTAGGAGTTTATGACTGGTGTTCTTCCATATCTGAATTTACGTTCTCCCCCCGTGAACATTTTGTTTTAGGTCATTCAAGGCCTGTAGCTCTCTTCCTCGACTTGGCTTAAAGCTATAGTAGAAAATTAGGCTGTCTGAATATGGCCCTTCTGGAAGACTTGGAAATCAACGCTTTGATGATACCGTAATCAAAATAACTAAGGACAGAGTTTTCTGTTAAATGTAAGTCCTTTCTGAGGATGAGGTCTGTGAATGTTGAAAGCTATGGTCATGGTATATATAATGAGAGGGATATATTCGTTTTTATTTCTGGTGACTCAGCTTTGTCTATTTCTGAGTAAAACTCAGAATGTAAACTTTTTGTGATGTCCCTATATAAGCTTATACAATACTGAGCAGAACGGAGAGCTCAATTCTGACTTGGGCAGTGAGTGCTACTCTAGTTTGCAGGAATCCAGAAATATCTGGAATGTGACTAATCATTCTTGTGGTTTTATGTAAAAGAGATAGTACAGCTTATTTTCAGTCTTTTCTTTGCACAGTACTGGATCCACTAACTTGTTTATGTCTCATTCTAACTATAGTGAAAAGCAGAGCTGCTGATCAATACACTTTTGAATGTTAAGTGTTTTTTTTTTTTTTGAGCAATTAATCGAATCCACTGAAGTAGCAAGCCTTCCCTGCTGCAGTTTTCCTTGCATGAAGTTTAACTTACTATAACTATTAAAGGGCTATGACTGAGTGCAATGCTTTTATTTCAGAAGCTATTGAAAATCAGAACGTCAATGAAGGATTTTAATATAATTTTTCTTATGGCAAATCTAAACTCCAAGGCCCTAGCACTTCATCAGTTTCAGCTTAATTTAGAGAGCTGTCTTTTGAAATTCAGTTATTGTTAAAAATTACCCTATAACTCTTCTAGAAAGACCATCTTTAATTTTTGCCAGCTTCTGGGATGCATATGTTGCAGAACATCTTAAAGCAGTGACTAGAACATTTTTCATTAGGTATATACCTCCAGACAAATTTAAATTCACAGACGTACCACTAACTGTTACAAGCAACGATAATGAAGAAATACTGCTGGAAGAAAAGAACAAAGAATCAACACTCTGCAAGAATTGTGACTTTTTTTTTAAGTTGCTGATACATGAGTTGAGGTTCTGCAAATAGCTTTATGCTCTTCAATACTGTGGGGGGTTTTTCTTTTACTATCTGAAAAAAATTGTGGAAAAAAAAGTTGCTAAACAGGTTTTCTAAGAATGTAAAGAAAAACAGACCTCTTGAATATTTTTTCTAAGAGCACCATTTAAAAATAAAGTTAAGACCTCAGCTAGGTCTTGGGCCTCAGAAGTATGGTTCTGCAGAAATACTTTAATATTGTTGCATCTGAGTGCTCTTAAGTACTTATGGAAATAAGGTGCATTTTTCAGTCACTAATCGGGATTGTGTTTAGCTCCTTGAGAGAGGACAAATTTGTTACTGCTTGTAAACCGTCCGCACTGAAGGCCCTCTCTCAATTTGCAGTAAGACTCTGCAAGTATGTTGAAATCTGATTAAAGATGTAGCGTATATTTTCCGCAAATTGATACTTTCTGTGATTAGGCAGTTTAAAATAAAGATTTGGCAGGCTGCACTGTTGTGACGCTGCCATCAGTGTCGTCATTTTTTTCTTCTAATTTTGGTAAACAAAACTGATGAAAATAACTTGCCAGTGACAGGACCATGATTGTGTGTGTGCGTATATACATGTATATAACTTAAAGTTATGTGAGACTTTCAGTTTAGAACTAAATGGAAAGTTTGGGGCAGAGCTTAGCTGCGATCTTATTCCATAATACTGTTGTTATGGTGACAGAAACAAGTAAGAAAGTGCTTGAGTTTTGTGTGTTCTGTATAAATTAACCAAGCAAAAACATAGATTCTGCCTAGGAGTATGACAGATTTCTTCCACTTCCCAGCAAAACCCAAATCCATGCCTTAGTGGAGCACAGGTACCAAACGGTACTTCATGTTCAGCTAAATAGAGTCATACTCTAGAAATGTTTGTGTTCTGTGTCTACCTACTGTGCTGGTTTCGGTTTCTGTTGAGAGCTGGCACAGATTACTGTTCAGACTAATCTAATTTATGTCAATGGCCTGGACCGCTGCTGAGAAACAAAGGTGGTCTTATCCTGGAGAGCTCTTCAGCTGCAGCTGAGGATCTGGGTTTTAATCTGTGCATCTGTTGGCACTTTTTATGGGAATGAATACTTAGCTCCTTTTTCTTTCTTTATGGGGAGGGTGGAGGGTGGAAGGGGGGTGTCCTGAGCTCTTGTGGAAGCTTTTCTGTGATCTTTATTATGCAGTATTTGTTTTTGCATGTTGCATAAGAAATTCTCTTGATGAAAGTGTAGTACCAGTCTCAAAGTAAGCATGAGGAAACTAAATGTTCATTTCAATCTCTAAAGGAAAAACACAATGTGTTTCATCTCAAAAATATTCCTACTTCAAAATCATATATTGTAGCATTAGTTAGTATGTCCTCGGTGGAGTTCTGATATGGTAATGCTTTGTGGTCTGGCCGAGATCCACATCGCTGTGTAATCTGTTTCTGATACTTAACATATATTCTGGATGGCGCTACTTAAACTGTCTCAGGAATCTGACATATGTTTTTAATGCCAAGAAATATTGGAATAGTGATAAAATAGTGAAGTTCAGTGTTAATCAAGTCTTTCATAGCGGGGAGGGGTATAAATTTAAGTTTCTTTTTTTTTTAAGGTTGATTAATGCCAGTGTATATGTGAATATATGTGGCATATGCCAGGAAGCCTTAGGAAAGTTATTTTAAATTATATTATTAAAATTACTATTTTAAAATAGTAGTCCTTTTCACTATTTCTTTTAATATTAAATACTACACAACATTCTTCAGACATGCTTAACATCTTCTGCATACTGTAAGTGACTGACTAGAAGCCCATGTAAGTTTTTAAAGCTTAAAATACCTAGTGGCAGTATTTCTTTATTATTGAATTCTTATTTATATGGGCAGTATCATGAACATCAAAATAACTTAACTCTTACAATAGTATTCTGTGGTTGTAGCAGATGTACTACATGTTACTTAGGGCATATCAGATCTGAATATTTATATCATTTTGGCTGTGAATGAGTATACTTTTAATCTTTAATCTGTACAAATGAGTTGTACAATCTTAACAGTTCTGAGGTGTGATAATGAAAGCTTAGCTTTCACTTGTGAAACAGGAGTATTGATCTGTAATGGGAACAAACTTTATTGGACTTAAGTGTTTTAGTAGTTTATATTTTGTACACTTTTATAGCTATTTGGCACTAACCCCCAAACTTTCAGAAAGCTTTATCAAAAATTCTTAATGAGGGAGGAATCTATTTGCTAAGCCCTTATGATTCAGTAATAATCAAAATAACACAAAATCACACAAAAATTAATAAATTTAATAGATGCATTACAGCATATAGATGGTGATGAAGATGTAAATATTACTGTATATTTATAAGAATAATTAAAAAGCTGTTCTCTGAACAGAGTGGTGTGCTTTCTGTTATTGAGGGCTTCCGAAGTTTTCACTTCTTGTATTTTTCTGAATTTTAGCTGTTGGACTGCCATTTCCTGTATTAGGCAGGAAATCATATGTACGCTGTAGCTGCCCCCCATGCATTGCTCAGCGTGGTGCTGCTCCAGATCAACCCATGCCTGAGATCTGCCTCATGCTGGTTAGTGCGGTTAGAGCATCCGAATTAGCGGTGTAGCCATTTCTGAGAGCAGTTAAGGAGATATGGTGATATGATCACGAATGTGATGGTAAGATTTCTTTGAGTCGCTCTAGTTTCACTGTATCTTCAGTCAGCAACTCCATATTCATAAGGTGGGGTTTGTCAGGCACGTAGCTTTTGTCTGTAAAAATTTGTAAGGATTGTTTGACTTGAATATTCAAGAATTTTGTACCAAAATGTAGTGTAATATGAATTCTTCATTCCATAGGTTTCCAAGAAAGGCTATTTTAAAGACTACATTTATGCCTAAGAGGCATAATATTGATATTATGATTGATTATATTGAGGTGATAAATATTTTACGAGTTTCAACCCTATGCTAATTCATTTTAAATGTGAAGTATAAAATTGGGGAAACTTCTTCCCCCCCTCTCCCCTCCAAAAATTAAAAAAAAGGCTAGTGAGTATTTCTGTTCATCTGGGCACAAGAGTAAAGTTTTAAGATGCAATGTATCAACACTGGGACTGAGAAAACAGCTTGTTATTGAGAAATTTGACTTATGTCTTGTGGATCTCATTTTCATCACTAATGTCAAAATGACTAGGAGCTTTTATTAAAGAGAAACTGCAACTGTGTCTAATTTTTGCCTGCTTAGTGCCTTTGGTGAATATAGTTTCATAAGAATCTGGACTTTGTATGGATTTGGAAATATGGATATTTTTAATTGCATATGTTTGAAGTTATTTGGAAATTTAAAATATTCATTGTAGTAGGGGAAACTAGTGAACTATAAGTGGGGTTGTGATATATGGTCCAGTGAAGATAGTGGGGGGGGGGGGGGGGAGTATTTGCAAAATTGTTTTAGCTTGGAGGTGATGGTCCCTTTTAAACTGTTTTCCTCTCACTAAGAAAGGAGCCCTCTAGAAGGGGGTTCAGAGCAAGAGTGTAGGTGCCTTGAATATGGTAGAAGAGGAGAATGCTTGCCTGATGGTGGGCTCTAATGCTTCTTTGCAGGCAAGGATCTAAAAAAATCTACTTCGCTCAGCTTCATTGCAAAAAGGAAGGTTGAGGCACATAAGTTATGCAATACGTTGTCTCCACTCACCTCTGTTAGGGTGGTGGCACTTTTAAACTTTTTCCTACCTGCCACTTTTCATGCTGAGCCTGAGTTGCTGCATGGCTGTCTCTTCAACTTTGGTGATAGCTGGGGAAGTCCCTGCAGAGGACTGTTGCACAGGTGCAGAAGACTTCCTGTTCCAGGGTATTGTGGTGCTGGGCTTGTTGCTGCCATAAATGCTGTCTGCACTTAGTGTGGGAGGTAAGTAGGACTCAAAGATTTTAACGGGGAGTATAAAGCTTTGGTAGGGATGGACCCTGCTCTTCCCAAGGTAAGAGCCACACCTACATCTTTCTCTCAATCGACTGTAAAGAGTGGGGCAAAGAAACTGGCACTTCTAAACTGAGGTTGTCTTTTTGAATACCCTTTTGTGTTTCTTGAGCAAATACAGTTTATCATGTGTCTTTTGACAGTGTGAACATAGAGTATGTACTATAGCACTGTTTGTATCACACATGGAAAACTAATATTAAGAGGACACTGTTCCACTTGTAAAATGAGGTGCAGAAACATTCAGAAATACCAAGATCAAGACTGTTTAACAATGTTCATTTACCCTGTTTTGTTTATGTGTAATAGTTTCTTCTTCCAGAACCGTGTGCTTTTGCTCCTCATAGGATCCCTTCCTTATTCAGCACATAGCCATTGTTCAAAGACTGGATCGGTGCCTTTTTGCACTGCTCAAACCTTTCTTGGAAGAGAAGTCTAATTCCCCTTGAGCCTTCCTGTGACACTGGTCTCCTTAACAAAAGTATTTCATAAAAATCCATTTATTTTTCAAAGATCTGTGAGAGAAGAGGTTACTCTTTATCCAAAATTAGGAATATTGTGCATTGTAATTTTTCTGATTCATAGCAAATATGTATATCTTTTATACAAGGTAACTGTGTAGCAGAGTTGCAAGGGATGAAGGCTTACTGTTTCCAAACTGTAATCAGAGAGAAAAGAAATCAGATAAAGTTTCTTGATTTTTGATTGAGCTGTATATTCTAGAAAAAAAAATTTTTGGCATTTCTCTGGACAGCTCCATTCAGCACCATCTTTAATACTTGTCAGTCCTGTTTGTTCAGAATAGTCTTATTCCGTGCTTGTACTGGCATTTCAATTAAGCTGGCATACTCTTTTGCTGATTTTACGTTTATTCTAGAAGATCTGTTGTGGACAAAGAGTAAATTAAAATGATGCAAGAGTCAAGAAAATATTTATACATTAATCGATGCTCCCAAGAGATTTGGAGAAATGTTGTAACTATATTTATTAACAAGTTGTAAAAAATAAGATTGGGGTTAATACTTTCCTTTCTTTTCGTACCGTCTTTGTGGTAGTGTTATGTTATTATTTCTTTCAGCTCTTATTACTGGTTGAGAATAGCACGGTTTTGCTCAAGTGCTTTTATCTCTCTTTCAAAGAAACTGAAATTCTGAGCACTTTCATATCAAGTATTACCTAATTTAGCTATCAATCTTCATGTTCCTGCTTTTTGAGTAGCATGCTATCAATTCAAATCTGAAGCAGTGTTAAGGAAAAATAAAAATAAATGCACAGCACTTTCCTGAATTCAAGAACTTGGGGGGTTTGTTTTGTTCTTAAATTATCTCTTTGGAATTCAGGGTGGGTTTTTTTGTTTTTTTTTGTTTTGTTTTTTTTTTTTAAGAAAAGTAGGAAAGACGACAGTTTGCCCTATCAATGGAGCACAGAACAATTAACAGTCAGTGCTTTTATCTGCAAATGTGCTGTTTGGTGCTTGCTCACTTTTTTTTAGCTGAGTTTGAAATTTAGCAAAGTGAATAATTAAGAGTGCTGACTAATGCCCGATAAGGCAGAGCAAAGGTAAGTAGTTTCCTGCCTTTAATAGTTGGTTCTGCTGCTACGTATCAGTCTGACTTTACTTAAAGTTTTTTTTTTATTGTTGTCTTCTCCAAAAAAGAAGAAGAAAGCTTATTTTTTTTCTACTTGTTCTCAGCATATGGAGATGAAGCTAGAGGCAGGAGGGGAAAGAAATGGTTCTGCGAATCATACAGGTTTTGGCCTTTTCTGCCTCCTTTAGCAGAGTTTTGAAGTTTTTCTTTTACTAGATGTTGTTTTGCAGAAGATAGAAGACCTAGATTATGGTTGAATGAACGCAGAGTTTTCTGCAGTTTTTTTATATCAAACAATTTTTTTTTGTAAAATTAGATTGCGACATGTTCCAAAAATGTGGTACATTTTCAGGAAGAGCCATAACTATTGTAGGAGATTGCAAGTTCATATGTAGAAGTCACTTAATCAGAATCTTAAAATATTGTAGTCTTGTATTTTTCTTCTGTCTTTAACTTTGGTATAAAGGCGGCAATTTTATAGTTGTACGTTGGTACTCTGTTAGAAGCTGTATTGGCTACATTTGGAGTGTCTGCAGAGCTGTTGGGATCAGGAGGAGAAAATCTTTTGAGCTGTATTGAAACAGTTCTAGTTGGATTGCTGGGAAAGATGGCATCCATTTTCAGCTGTAAATATTTTGAGCTGCTGTAGTAGTTTGAAGGATGGGTGGTGGTAGTACCTGAAGTGAGTACAAAGAGAAGTCAAATGATAGTTATGCCACCATCCAGTGACAAACATACAGGCACTGAACCTTATCACAGATACTGCTCACAGATAGCAGTATCAAAGCCTTTTGACTTATCTGTGGGCAGTAATTTGCCGTACAAGTATGATGGGCAGCAAGATACAGCCAGGAAAAGATACAGCTATAATTTTCTCTAAGCATACATAGGTTTGTACTCTTAGTAATTAAATTCCATTATGCCAAGTTCTTAACATGTCAGATGATAACACAATTTACTGCTAAAGGACAAAGGTTTTTACCATCCCTTCAGCCCCATCGAACACAGACATACCCACCTAAATCAATCCCTGAGCTAATATTTTTATTTTTAGTCTTGGTGCTGAATGGAGATAGAATAGCAATGTGTGTTACTTTTCTTGGTCAAAAATAAGTGAGATTTGTTTGTATAAGCATAGTCTCACCTTCAGCAAAAGTAGATCTGCTGCCAGATCTAGGCTCTAAAGCAATAAGGCTCCAAGGACTTGGTTCAGTTGCCTAAACTTAGACAGTTAGTGCCATTTCACACATCCTGAGGTGTCCAGGATATCCACAGAGAGCAGACAGCTGTGACACATGACTTAGGGGAGACCTACGCCCAGAGCAGCTGCAGTGGATGAGGAGGATACTCCTGTGTGTCTAAAATAGCACTAGATGCCTAAGTTTAGGTAATTCTTTTGAGCTGTTAACTGTTTGGGGCTTTGTAAAGGTCCATTAGGGCACCTTTATTTGCAACATTTTCATATCCTTTGTTTGGTAGGTTGCCTTTTTCTGGCTGACATTAAATGGTGCTTTAAAATCATTAAATACATTAATTTCTGGTGAACTACTATTCTACAAGTTTTACTATTTCCTACAGAAAACTTTCATGTCTAAGGTTGTGAACAGTGCAGTAGAAAGCAAGTTTACCAGTATTTAAAATTTTTCTTTTAGTATAGTAGAATTTTCCTTAATTAGAACTATTTGGAAACGTGAATAGTTATAGACGTACTACTGTCTGTTCTGATGAAGTAGGTATTGTGTAATTGCAGATGCCTTTGTCAAGCATGATCCAGTCTGAGGTGTTACCCACAGTCTGTTGAAAATAGAAAAATATTAAAGTTGAGACACATCACAATCAGTGAGGTTAGAAGTAATTTAAGTTATCAGACAAATTAAAATTTGTACATAACTAGATTAAATTTTGAGGATCATCTGAAGTCCTTGAAAGTGCCTTATTCATCAGCTTTGTAATTCATTGTATAAAATTGTACTTTAGTGGTCAATTCTAAACGTTACACCAGAAATGCATTATGTTTTTGATGCATAAGTGTGTAACTTGTGTAGCAGGAAAGAAAAAAATTACTGTCTACACAAAAAGCATGTTGTTTTAATGATGCTAGGGAGTTTTTACAGTGGAGTCTCACGAAGAAATTTAGATATGGTTTCTGATATTAGATTAGAAGAAGAAAGCTTAGTAGCTGAAGCTTGATAGGCCTGTCTTGACTTTGTTGTGAAATGTTTGCAAGATATTTTGTATCTTCTGAGCAGAAATGAATTTGAGTAAGTTGAAAACTTATGCCTGAATAATTAAACAATCAAGATTGTTTGGTATTAAATAAGGTATGAACATAGAGAAGCTTGTTGCTATCATTGCCCCAGTAAATTTTCTATTGTTGAAGTAAATTTCATTCCTATAACTTGAGAAAAACGTTTTATATTTTGGAGGGCAGCTTTTGATATTTGTATATTGTTGATGGTTGAGTTAGGATTTGAATAAAACCTTTTTCTGTATTTCATATTGGCACTTTTGTTTTGGCCCGATTTAATGTCTGAAAAACTTGTGTTTTTTTTTTTTTTTTTTTTTTTTTTTTTAAACAATCCCAGTAGAAACCTAGTGATCGTACATACAACCTTCTCAGCATAAATTGTTGCAGTGTTGTAGACAGAGGGAAGTGGTAGCCAAGCTACTTCATGTGCATCTCAAAAACTAAACACATTTTGTCTCCATGTACTTCAAGGCTAACGTTTTGTCTTTGCATGAACTTTTCATATTTCTCTAGATTGTGAGTGATGGTTGTGATTATGGAGAAATCTTTATACATTACCTATCTAAATATAGTATTCATCCATATGACAAGACAGATCTCTGCCCTTGTGCTTCTGGCAGCCTTCTCTCAGATGGCTAGATTTCGTTACTGAGGGATCAGTCAAAAATTTTATGAAATAGAATTGATTTATCAGGAACCCTGGAAATAATACTTGACCTAAAGAGTTAGAAGATATCTTTTATTATTTTTAAGTAGAAGGGCTGTATTCTGTTGAAAGCTCTTGCATGCAATATGGGTCTGAAGCATTGTATGCGCAGCTCTGAGCCTAGAAGGCCTAAGTAAAGAACTAGCAGCCAGCGAGTATATTTATTTGATTCCACACATTTTCTGCTGTGCATACATGGGCTTTTACATGTTGTAATACAGCTTCTTTTTGTGGATGAGAGTATCATGATTGTTCAATGTAGACAGTTTATTCTGAAGACTTTTATTGTTCAAACTAAGCTGAAAATGATCTGTGGGATAAAGCTGTGACCTAGTTCTGAATTTCCCAGCTTTGGAAGGTATTATTTTCAAATCTGTACCTGTGTAATGCTTTGTTTAATTTTCTCTCTTCCTCTTTAAAGACTAATTAATTATTTCTAGGTGAATAGTTAAAGATATGGGAATAGAATGTGCAAAATATTCTATTAAATGTTAATTTCTAGGGTTTCATTTTTGTGGGAAGAGAATTTATTGCCCAGCACAATGTGTTAGGTCAGCCTATCTACTTTCCTCTGGCTCTTATCCAAGAATCATGCACTTTTGTAGAATCAATGTTACCTACCTGGGAGAATCGATTGCCTAATCTTCAGTGATAGGTATTTGGATTTTGTAAGTTTAATAATGTTTGCATTTCCCTGTCAACTATGGTCAAGGCTCTCTATAAATTAATAAATATAGTAACACTTAGCAAATACTATAGATGTGCTTGTTTTATTAAATTAAAATGAATTACAGTTATGTTCTGTATTTTGCTTTGCTTTTAAACTCAAAAACATACAGGACTATGCTACTTCTAATAACTGCTTGATCCCATGTTGAGCCTGACTTTCATGGCAATGAGCCTGATAAGTATTCACAAAACTGACAGATTTTTTTGCAAGTTTAAGAATAATTCCTGATACAAAAATATTGTCTGAAAAAGAGGTTTTCTGCCTACAGCAAATTTCTGTATATGTATTTACTTGTTGTCTAAGTTGTAAGATTTTTTTTTTTATTCCAAACTGGAACCTGGAAAACACTTTGTTTTAGAAATATTGTTACACAGTATCTTCAAATAATGTGATATCTGTGTCTCTCTCCCGTTTATAAAGCAATGATAACTCATGGGGGAAAAAAAACCCTGATATAAATGCCTGCGAGTTAAAAGCTACCTGAGATCGTGGCATTTGTAGCATGAGATAGCACTGTGCTTGTCAACTTCTGGACTTGTCGTTGTGGAGCTGCTGGGAACTGCAACTTTTATCCTTTGGGAGCCTGGCTCCAGGAGCCTGCCAGGGCTGATCCAGAGCGGGGCCTCCTGTGTGCCAGAGCCCCGTCTCTGGGGCAGTTGCCCAGGATGTAGGCACGGCTCTGAGAGCTGCAAGCCTTGCTTTTGGTATGTGGCCGCTGAACAGGAGGTGTTTTGAATGGAAAACGTCAAGTTTAATTAGTATTTTTATTTGGAAAAGTAAAACTTCTTTAGAATTATTATAGTGTTTTTCTTCCTGTTATTTTGTAGCAAAGCAGACAAGCAAAATGTTTTCTCTGATGATTGAAAGGGAAAATAATAGTGAAAACTTCTGCCATGTTTGAGCATGTTGCAAACCAAGTGAAGCTTTTAACGTTAGGGGGGAAATAATTTCATGTGAAATTTTACCTGTTTAAAGCAGAAATAGCAGTAAAAACTTAGTGGAAGAACATTGTTGTGCCTGTCTTCGTTATACAAGCACAGCAACTCTAACTAGTTTAGGGAAGTTCTGCTTCTGAAGTTCTGCCATTTAACTCATTAATTGTTGTTTGGATATTTAGTGTATATTTTTAAAAAAGTACAAAATTCCTTCATAAGCCTGAATTTTAGCAGTAGGTTTTCATAAGTGTCTTTAGAAGGATGTAGGCTATCAAGAAGTGGGATTTTCCAGAAAAATGAAGGTTAGGCGTTGGTGTAGCTAGCAGACCTTCTTCTATGGAAACCACTTCAGTGGGATTTACAGGGGCTTGTATGAGGTTTTTATCTGTTTTGAAGTGATTCCTTCATTTTTCCCTGTGCGATATGAAAAGATTAAGAAATGTTGTTTTTAAAGCAGTAGAAGAGAATTGTACTTGTTACTTAAAACAAAGAAATCTCTCTTCCCCCAAAACCCTGGTATGTAAAACAAAGGTGAGGGAATTAATCTTTTCTCTTTAAGAATCGGGTTCAATGACATGGCGTTACCTGCAGAGTTAATGCTAAGATGTGAAAGTAGATGGATGGAGTATATATAGAAGCCAGCTTGGTGGAGATCTGAATGAGAGGAATTTTTTAATATGCAGTGCAATGTTAGGACGTGCCTCATTGCGCTTTTGCTTGAGGCACAAGGAAAGTAACCCTGAAGCTTTATGTTTTTCTGAGCATGGAGGTTTTCTCTGTGCTGGTAGAAATGTGGACTTTGATACAATCTGTAGCAACATGGTGATTATTCTAAACATTAGTGTATGTACTAAGATAAATGCTCATGTTTGTTTCAGTTGAGAGATATCTGAAATTGTAGTAACTTGAAGGGCTATTTAAATATTGTAGCTCAGTTATGTTAAAAATTTATTTCGGTAACTGAAGCAAAGACCAACTTCATAACCTGTGCCGCCATCTGTTAAATACACCAGAAGCTTATTTTTTTTCTGGATGGGGTTTAGCCAGCTGTCCGTTTTGCACTGTTGCCTGGACGGAGGCGTGCATTTAAGAATAACACAGTAGGCTTTCTGTTAGTTGACAAGAAAGCTTTTTTGTTTAGATCTGAGACTCCTTTAGTTTGTCTGATGCTTCCTTAAATTTAGTCTTTGGCTGAGGAATGTATTTGAAACCTTTCCTCTGTTGCACTCCTTTCCTCTAGTCTGTGCTTTCATCTTCTCCCACTTTGGTTTGGAGCTGCTCCACGGAGCGCTCCACAGGGCGAGACATGTGCCTTCTCGCTGAATGCTCGGCAAGGCATGGGGATGTATTTGCTAGCTGCAACCCAAAGTCCCTTCTAATCCGATTGACATCTAACCCAAGTAGCATTTAGTTAATCTGTCTGGCGTTCTCCTTTCTTTGTCTGACTCTGTGAGATGATAGTGCTTTTTGTAACTTTATTTTAGATGAGCTTTCAAGATGATAATGCAGACATATAGTGTTTACTGAAATGATTTTTCTTTTTAAATGTTGTCTTTATGATAAATAAGATGTATACTCAATGCTGTCAACTATGTTGTTGTTATGTTTAATTGTAATCTATATAAGGGCTGATTAGGCAAGGAAAAAATTTGATATTTACAAAGACGTGTAAGGAAAGTTGTTGCAGGTCATTTAATCATTTTGTTCTGCTGTTCAGTTTGCAGCAAAATAAACTGTATTATTTAACCAGAAAAAAATATTCAGTGAAAAGGTGTAGGATTAGAAACCGTCTCTTCACCGACTGCTATTTAGAGTGTTGGCTTTAACTCTAAAAAAGTAATTCTGGCTTCCATTCTTCTGACTTCCACAGGAGTTTCAAATTTTTTAAATCGTAAAATAATACTTGAGTGAAATCCAGCATAAACCTGTTGAAGAGATGCACAGTATTTCCTGATTTGAGTTTCCATGAAACACATTGTGTGCAGCTTCGGGTCATTCACAGTTAGAATGGCAAAGCTGCTTTTTATGGTCTCTCTGTTCCATTGGGTCGAGACTGTAAAGTTGGGAAAGGATTAGGCTTCATTTCATGTGGAAATCCTTGGGTTTTTTAATTCTTCCTCAGAAAGTTAGCAAGAGGTGTGCACACCACTTAAAAGCATGAAACCTCTAAACTAAATGTCATGTAGGAATATTCTACTCTATTCTCGTGCTGCCCAGCTCTGTTTTCTGATATTCTCGGAAGAACGGCACTTTGTTTTGGTGCAGCTAGATGCAGTACCCTTTTGTTGGGGCTCCAGAGATAAGCACATGAAATGGGAACAAGAATTTGAAGCTACTGGATGGATGTATTTTGTGGACATATGTCATACTAATCAACTTCAAAATGCTTGAAATTGCTTGCTTTTCTTTTACTCCTCTTTGAGTAGGATAAACTGCACTCAAGGGAACTAATCACATCCTGCGGGCTCTACTGTTTGCACATGGTTTGCTTTGGCTTAACTTTATTGGACCAGCTCATCAAAGGCTTATCCTAGGAAGATCAAGGACCTCAAATCTTCCCTTTAAAAATCTCCTTTGCCCAGCCTTTGTCTTCAAAGTCTCACTGGAAGCTTTGTAGCTAAAACTGGGGTATGTAACATAATTGCAAGGCAGACCATTTATCTGTGTTCCTGGCAAATGGACAGCCAAACCAAGCACTTAATGCCTTCATTCAAATGTTCTGATGAACTGGTGGACAAAATTGCACTATGAAGTCTTTTTTGGCAATTCAGTTTCTCTATTTTCCCATCTAGTCATTATACACAGGCATGTAATACTTGCCTTCTGCCAGCCACATTTCCACCACTTCCTTATAGTAGGATATAGTGATCATGCAGCCAAAAAGGGAATTGGTTAGCGAGTGATTTGATGAAGGAGTAATTACCAAAAAATCTCCAAAACCTTTCCGTATGTCCAGTTTAACATTACTCATCCAGTGGTGTTATGTTCATTTGAATTGACTTCAGAAAACAGGAGAAAGCAGGACTGTTCCTTTCATCAGCAGCCTGCAGTTAGGAAAGCTTGCAAGTAATATGAAAATGCACTGTTCATAAAAAGACAAGTTAGTTGCATGTTAGATTGACACATGCTTAAATTTATGTAACCAGCAGTGCACTGAGACAATACCAATCTCCCAGTAGGATAGTAGCAATGAATATAGCTTAAAGGATTAGTTGCTTGTGAGACTGAGTAGGCAAAATAGAAGTAATCTTCTTTTTTTTGTAATTTTGTAAATTGAATATTAATAATAAAAGGCACCTAAATAGCCTTCATTTTAAAATAGCTACTGCTGTTACTGTAAATTTCAGATGGAATTGAATAACTGACAACAGAATTAAGGAAATAAATATTGTATCAGGCATGTGAGAAAGAACTGACTAAGTGCTAATTTAAATGTGAAAATATTACATCAAAAAATTATAAAAATGAAATAAATTTATCAGACATTTTTCTTGCTATTCATACTGCTTTATGGGGAAAAAAAATCACAGAGGAACATCAAGAGATCTCCAGCAATATAAATCCTTTGGTCTGACAAAGAGCATGAACAATAATACCATTAATGAGGGTGTAATGATGTTCATGTGTGGGGTGTGTGTGTGGGAGTGTGCTGGAGGTATTCGCCTATTCCTGTAAAATGTTTTTTGTTCTTGTTTATCCCTTCAACTTATCGGTTGTAGTAATGAGGTAATGGGATAAATTGTTCAGGTGTAATTCAAGATTTTCCCTTTCTGACTCTTTGAATCTCTTCCACTTAAAAAGAAAACCCTCTATTTTTTTAAAAAAAGAAAACAAAGAACCCTTAATTTTCTCCTTTAGTTACAGCATGAAATATGCAATATGAAGGACACCGAGCCTTTTGTAGTAATAGAGTACTAATAGTTAGATGAGGAACATGGATTTTTATTAGTGATAGATCATTGTAACTTTTACTTAATGAAATTTCTGAGTTAGAGATAAGTTCATAAGTGATGAAATAATTTGAAATTCATAGAAAATAGTGAATTTGCATGTGCATAGGAAGTTGAAGAGCTATCTGTGAGGATTTTCTTCAAAATAACTTAGCATTCTTTGTTCCTGACTTCTCTTCATTAGCATATTTATCCTTTTTGGACTTGTGTTTTTAGATGAAAAGTTTTTGATTGTATAGATTCTTATTGAAAAATTGGCACAGATGAAATGCCAAAAATATTGTCCATCTCATTTACTTATGTGGTAGACAGAAAGAGAAAATAAGTTTATTTTTTGGGCTAAGAGGCACTTAGAAATAGCAAGACAGTTCAATCTAAAAATATATGTGGCTAAATAGGAGAATTCTTCCCTTTGTCTCTAAAATGCAAAACAGTCTCTTGTATATTTGAAATTTTGGAGAGAGGTGGTTGATAAGGCTTTGTGAAGCAAAACAACAGACAAGGAAAACTTTGTTCTCTTTTTTGTTATTCTTAACAGGAAAAAATACTTTAAAAAATGTATGTATGATGTTATGTTCTCCCTTTTGTCTTTTTGTTCAAAAATTAACCTTTTGTT